>NC_138169.1:85620239-85735239 GCF_964165515.1 Mesoplodon bidens
AACAAAGAACTATTGGCAAAACTCTTTCATAAATCAGAACCAGTGGAAGCAACACATTTTAGTGCCTTCTTTGGTAAATCCCGTTCCCTCAGTCCCAGTCACCTCTCCACATAAAGGATATGTTAAGTGTTTATTACTGATGATTAGTGAGTTTAGAATAAATTTATGATCGCTTTTGGTATCAGTTATATAAGCTGTGAGTGGAAATATTACATAAAAACGAGGGAGATTGTTGGCAAAGATTATCAGACGTGGATCGGTAGAAAAAGGGAAAATTCTAGAGATTTGAAATTTATTAAATAATATATGTTTGAGTTCATGCCTTATGTTCTGTGTTTAGAATTTGTGTAGTTCACTGAACTTGGTTTATGTAGCTTTGACGTTTTATTGGACTAAATCAGGTCTATCAAGCCAACTATATTTGGCTGCAGTGAGGAAATGGATATCATTGCAGTTCTCTTGGATATATATGATTTTTCAAATTAGCTGGTTGCTTTGAAATTTTGTGAATCTTCTCTGATATTTTCTCAGTTTGGCTATTATAGATTATGCTGTTTCAGTTACAAAGGATTTCAGGTTGAATCATTTTAAAAGTTTATTCAAAAGGCATAGTCTCAGTTTTCTATACCTTGAGTAACAGAACAATGCTGTAGCTATTAAATCTTCCACTTGCCAGCTGAAGTTAGTGATATGAGTTTATGTTTAAGCATCTGGAAAATAACTAGGCCTTCTTTATACCTGGTTTTCAAGATTAAGAAATCTTTCCTCATTGAAGTATCTTATTAATATACTTGCAGAACTATTGTGAAATATTACTAGTCATAAAAATTGAATCTGTTTTGTGCTCAAAATGTTAGTGTATGGATAATGGGTTTTAGAAATAAATGATTTTACCTTCTTAATATTGATTCATAGCCATTCATTTCAGTTTCGGTAATGTCTTTTACAAAATACTAATATTGCAAACTAACAAGTTTGTAAAAAGCTAGTTCTTATATAGTTCATACATTAGTTAATCATTTCAAGTATCAGGATATTATCAGACTAATATAATGATGTACAAAAGAACTTCCCTATAGGAACTTATTTAAATTAAGGCATACGGTATTTGAAAGAATTTAAAACAACTATTTTAGCTTCTTTCCTTTTGGAAAAATTTTGTGTTTACATTGTTTATCATGAGCATACTAGTACCTTGTTCATTAGATTCTTTTTATTTGATGAAATTTGTATCTGTTGAAATGATTTTAACCAGTGCTCAGTTACTGACTTTTAAGTGTCACTACGGTGACTGAGATTAAGTCATTGCATTGCAGTGGTGGTGAGGTCTTGATAATTCAAGGAATCATTCCAATGTTGAGCATTTATACTTTAAAAAATAAATTGGTAGTAGATGTACCATTAGATCATTGAGATCAAAGGGATTTTTGCGGAAGTATAAAGTACAGGATACAATTTAAGTTTCTTGTCCCTCCAGAACGGCATTATTATTTACCAGTAGGTGCAGTTAGCACCCTAAGGCTTTCCTCTCATCTGACCATGTGGTGAGTACGGCAGCAGCTCTGGTGTTTAGACAGAAGTAGTATTTTAAATGGCCTCTTTCTAACAGAAAAACAAAGGCCATGTTTTGGCCCTTGTTTCTGTGTTGTTTTGTTTGTTTTGTTTTCATTTCTTTGAAAATTCTTTCAGTGCCAAACTGAGTAAAATATAGTACAAAAGCTGTGATTATATATCCAGCTTATAATTTGGTAACTAAAGGTACTTGCTGGGTAATTTCACTTAAAACTTTGGAATTTGCATAGCTATGTGATTTAAGAATGGAAGGCTTGGGGAAAGTAGGTTAATAGACCCAGAAAATCTCTCAGTGATAGAAAGCTATTTATACATAGAAAGTTATATTAAAAATAACGTATTAAACTACTAAATCATATATCTTTACAAGTTTGAGATTGTGAGGCTGATACAAGAAATTAAATTTTATCTTACTGCATCTAGGATTGTTCATTTCTCTGGTCCACTAAATTAAGCACAAAGAATGCTGGTTTCTTAAGAGAGAAGCATGATATTAAGCTTTTGCTTTAACTGTTCATTTCCAGTAGATGGCTACAGTTCACTACCAAATGGAACTTATAATAGATTTTTTACAGTAACTAAATCAGAAGATGAAGGTTGAATTACTATAAATGAGTTGCCCTGTACGTTTTTCTTATTTCATGTGCTTAGTCATCTAGTGTTGTTATTTTTTTAAAGGACGTCTTTTTAAAATGATTGAACAGTGGTATTTTCACTTTTTCCTCTTTGAGCAATGTATAGTAATGCCATTATTTATTTTCTTTAATCAAAAATTATTTACTTTAAAAATTCTGTATGATGTGAGGAATACTAGTAATTATTGAATTATGTAAAAAAATACTATTATAAGAATCCTTATAAATTCCATAAGTTTGCTTCCCTAAATTCAATCATTTTATTTTTAAATTTATTTTAGCTTCTAAATTGAAGCACTTGAGTCATTTATCACTTGTATTGTCTAATTACTGACTTTCACTAAGTATTATTTCAAATGTAATACACACAAACATATGTACGTATTTTTTTAAAAATATGTTTTTTGTTAATCTGGATCCGCACCTAAATATTTTAAGCATAATTTAATCAAGCTAAAATAACTACAGGCTTACTATTTAGAAAAATATTTATTAGCTTATAAAGTACTTAAAATCTGCATTACAATTGGACATGTCTCTGTCCACTAGGCTGTAGAAATAGCTTGTAAGCATATCACTGAGATGATGAGTATCATTATTGACCTTTCACCCTCATCCATAAATAGAACTGCGACATCTGAGTAAATGAGTCTGAATTTATTGTGTGTGTGGGGGGTTTCAAGTGCAACAAAAATGTGGAAGAGACTGGGCTTTCCCCTCCCCTCAGGCCTACCGCCTGATTCGTGCATCTCCCTTCACTGAATGTTTGTTTTTCTTTGAGTTGTGTGTGTGTGTGTGCATGTGCGTGCACATACGTAATATCAATGTGATTTTATGTCCTGCAGGTTGGTTGAACCAAGCAGTTCAAGGTTTAGCTTTTTGTTTTAATTTTACACATGAAAAGTATGGGTTTCATGTGATACTCTGAGATTGCAATTTTAGATCCTTTTTTTTAATCAATTGCCAATTTATATGGCTGGGCTACAACTATTTAAACTATTATTAATAAGCATTTTGCTCAGCTATACAAATTATAAAAATAATGCCAAGGTTCTAGGAGAATTTCTTTTTCACGTTTAGAGTTTATATATAAATTTTACATTCTCCCTTGAAGACAAATGAATTATTTTTGTATTATTTCATTGATGCTTATGTATATATTTATCATTATAATAGGAGCCAATTAAGAAATGGGCCACAATAGTAACTAATTAAAAGAAATTTCATTCACACATTTTGTTAAGGAATAGCTGGAATATTCAGATAAGTCTTTGTGACTCAAAAGGATTTAAATTTCACAACTTCAATTAGGTTACTTTACATAAAAATAACGGATTTTTCCAAGACACTTAACATTTATATAAATGTGAGGGATTTTTTTGTATGCGGTTCATTTTCTGTGGATGTGTGTTAGTGTTCATGTGCCTACATACATTGCACACATACATGAACAATCCTTTATTTGTTAAAGACCTTAAAAGGACAAAAGATATTTGACCCCACCCTGAGACCATGTAATGTAAGCTTACAAAAGGATCGAGGAACACAGATTTTAATCATGCAAACAATATTAGTCCTGTCCCCTCTGGTGTTTCAAACCTGGACATACTGATTGTATCCTTTGATTCCTAAACCGTGGAGATGTATCAGATGCCCTCGGGAGCACCTGGCCAAGCTCAGAACATTTCACTGATTACAAGGGTAGTGCCTAGAGGGCAATTAAGGACAGGGCAAGAGATAGACAGTAATGAGTCCCGGTAGCACCTTAATGAACCTCAGAAAGGGAAGCAGAGAGTTAGGTAGACTCGTGGCTCGAGAAAGAAATGTTGTTGAGTAATGTGGAGATTATTCACCAAGAATATTATTTCCGTATTTTGATATTTATATAATCAGAGGCAGAGTTTAAATCCTGCCTCTAAATGTATTTAATGTAATCTTTTAGATTGTTCATAATTTGAATTTTATTAATAAAACCTGTTGTTATTTTCTTATATTGCTTTTTAGTGTGCTGAAGTTTGAATTAAATGATAGACTTGTTTTGAATGTACTATTTTAGTACATAATTTTCCTCACAATTGAGTTTGTAGTGCATTCTTCTTTTACCTGATATACAGTAATTTTATTCAGGTGTTGAACTAGCTTTTTTAATGTATCTGTGTAGACTTCCTGTTTACTTATTCATTGTATTTCCTGAGTTGTTAATATCCACAGTGAAAAGCCAACTTTTCTTGATTAGTTCAAGCCTGTGAAAGCTGTAAAATTGAGAGTAATCTCTGAAAACATGTCTTTTTTGTGTAATTATATAAAGGATTATAACAGAATTTTGTATAGTGTATGTATTTCATACAAGAGCATTGGATTGATTTAAAATCCAGTTTATTCCACTATTTCTGACTTGTATTTGTTGCTTTAAAAACACATTAGTAGCATAATACAGATACATTTCTGTGTGATTTCCTATTTGTCCATTTGCACTGTTGTAGGCAAAAAAAAAAAAAAAAGAGAGAGAGAGAGAGAGTGAAAGGGAAAGCTGCTGTGGAGCATGAGATTTGATGCGGTAAACCTAGTTACTTATTAAGCACGGTCTCCTGCAACTGTGATGCTGTATACAGGTATTAATGTATGGACTCTCCTACCTCATTGGTGTTTGCTGTACAACTCAAATGTACAGCTGAGCGAGAACTGCTGGGCTCCCAAGTGTTCACCTCCAGAGCACTTGGCTCTTGGTTTCCTGTGGTCGGCATTGTGTGAATCACTGCTCATCCACCGCCCCGCAGCAGTCCTGCCCTTGCTCTGTGAATACTGTCCACAGACTGCTTGGGAGAGTCTGCAGTGCTGTTTCTTGCTTGACCACTAGAGGGAGGCAAGGGGTGTCCCTACAATCCCCCCTCACTTCTCCCTCTTTCTACCCCACCCCGCGCCCCCCACCCCGGTCTCAGCCGGGGTCTCCCTCCCCACCCCCCATCCTTTCTCTTCTTGCCCTTCTTTTCTCTTTCCCTTTCCTTTCCTTTCCTTTTCTTCCTCTTCTTTGTATGTAGAACTGAAAATATTACCGTAACCTTACGTCCCGAACATCGCTGCAATATAAATGGCAGTTTGTCTTTATATTTTTTAAGTTGTTTAGTAAATGTCCTAACTGCTATTTACATACCTAGAGAATGACAAGATTTTACAGTTTTAATGAGTAAAGAACTCTTAGAAAAATGTTATTACCTAAATGAATATTGAATTAAGTTTAAAACAATATAAAGGAAAAATGTGGTATATAAAATATCCAATATGATTATTAGGAATGATGTGTGTAAAAGTAGCCATAAAATAATTATTTAGAAACTATTTCAACCTACTTTTGTTTTAATTAGAATAACTCTGACATTGTGAATATTTCTGAATTGTGTCTTTCTAATTCAGATTCATTTAGGAGTGGCTGACTTGGGTTTATGTTACATGATAACTTGCTTGGCATTTTCTCCTTAAAATAGGTAGACATTTATCCAACTATGATAGTCATTAAGCTTGATCTTAACATCCGTAAATAAACATTTTAGCTTTATCTAAAGAATAACTATTAATGTAAATTTTAGTAGGAATTGAAAACATGTATATATGTGCTTTAAATTGTGTAGTTATATTATACAAATAATATGTTTCACATTATTTTTATATCCATCTGGGGAAATTTGAGCACATGTTAATTTTTCTCCCCAGATTTGCATTCTGTGGGTATTTAAAGATCACAGATTTTGAAATAGCTAGAGAATGTAATACTCGTATGTTTTGGGCCTTATTTCTGATTTTATAATACATAATTTTTTTTATTTTTTAAAGATTGGATTTTAATGATTTTTATTTTATCCTTGAGAATTCTTTTGTGTTTTATAAAATCAACCCATTTCATTGTTCATTGAAAATGCTTAGTGAACTTTGCTTAATATGCAGAGTTGATTAAGCACCATGTAGAATGTTAGTTATTACAGAATAAATGCATGTAAAAATGTAGGTTTGTTTGTGAAATTGAGAAAAAAATTGTGAAATAAAAAAGATATGTTTTGTCTTCTAGTTAATTTTGAAATTGACTACTGTTAACATTAGTTTTACTTAGCTAAAATTTATGGCTATATTTGTACATGTCTGAATATTTATTGTAAGAAGTTTATTTATATAATTGAATGGTAAAATCATCATTAACATTATCTTGAGAATGGTTCCAGAGCTATGGTTCACGGGTGTGTTTGAGAAACAAATAGATAAAACATTTGTGAATCTATTAATGATGATATTTCTTGATGGCTTTCATAAGAAAGCACATAATTTGTGATGACCTCAATAAAAAAACCACGACAGCAAAACTTTTTGAGTTAGCGGCAAAGTAAATGGGGCAGGTTTTGCATTTTGAACAGAAATGTTATGAACTGTGATTGAATTTGTCGTGAAAGTGTGTCAGTATTAATAAAAGTATTTAAGTACAAGTTTGCTGGGCTTTGTAGCCTTTGTAAGGTTAAGGATTGGTTAATGTGAAAAGTCACTTCTGTGCATTTGGTAGTACACAGAAAATGACAAATATATTTCTGTGCGTTTTGGATTATTATGCCATCTCTTATTTCAAACCCTTTTTGTCAGGACACCAGGCAAAACAATGATGCTTTGAGGACGTAATTAAAGATATTGTTCAAAGAACAACTTTCTGCATATTTGAATTATTACTGTCATCAAAGTCACACAAATATGGAAATATGATTGCCAGAAGCACATAAATCAGTGATCAGCATGGCCTCAAAATCCAATAAATATGTAGAGTTAAATACTTTAAAATGCAAATTGTGTCTGATGATTTGCATATGGTGGAGTTTAAAGGAAATTTGTTGCTTAACAACCTCTAAGGTAGCAGTTAGGGCTGTGGGTAAACATAGATTTTTTTATTCATCATTGGTCAAGTTGCAAGATTTGATAAATGATGGGAGACTGCTCTCCTTGGTTAAAATGACTGCAATCTTTACTGAATCCTAAAACTGCCTTGAAGTCATCTGAATAATTAAGAGTTAATTATTCTTCATCCATCTAGATCAGAAAAGGACAGATTTAGGGAAGGAATTTATAATTTTTGCCTCACGTCCTGTCATGTCATAATGTGATAAACTAAACTGACTCCAAATAATATCTAGTGACCTTATAGTAATTATGCCTCACAAAACATTTTTGTTGCAGTTTTTTAATTGCTTACATCGATTCTGGAAACTACACATTAGGAGACTTATAAGTTTAATTGTCTCCAAAGAAAGCAATATAAAATTCATGTTCCATTACTATTATGTTTTAAGTTCATCACTGTGGATACACACCAACATAGCATAAGTTTCCATGTGTTCTTTTAGAAATAGCAAGCAGTGACTCCTAAAATATTATTAGAGCAGATTATAGACACTGGGAAAAATTATTTTAAGAAGTTATATTGAAAGGGCAATGAATCTTTCTTCACCTATTTTAATTTGAAGTATTAAAATAATAAACCTGTTAAAGAACTTCATTTTCTCATAATTAACATAATGATGGAACAGCTACCTCGTGCCGATTTACCAGTAGTATACATTATTTTAAGAGGCTGGGAAAAGGCAATTGGAAGTTAAGAAATAAACTGTCTCATACTATTATCTGTTGAAAGCAGATGGCACAGAATTCACGTGAAAAACCAGTGTCTACTTAGTGAATTTTTTACCAAACGATTTTCTTTGAGAATAGAGTGTTTTGTGAATGTTGACCGATCACAAGAAGAATTGTAATAAAGAAATCAATATGCATGATCCCTTTCCATGTAGTACAACAGGGTTACACTGTTAGGTTAAATACAGGCAGCATTCCTTTTCCGAAAATCAATTTGCTGTATAGCCTGCAACAGCCGGGCTCTTTGCACAGGGTCATTTGATGTTGTGCACAAATGTGTAGATTCTGTATTGGCACCTTCAACTAGTATTGACTTCTAAAAGCTGTAAGCTTAGTAACCTGACTTCAAGAAGAAAGGGCAAGTCCCTTAATAATAAAAATAAGCTATTATTTCTTTTTTATATTTGACGACAAGCTAGTCATTTTTAAAAAGCCATTCCTTGGTTTTCATGTTTTAGTAGAAATGCCAAATGTGATTTTAGTGAGAAATATCATTTTCATATTCCCTAACTATATCTGTGTGTATTCTGACCAAGTGTTTCCACATTCCCAAATTATCTGCATTTCTCAAAAGCTCAGTTTTTAGGCTAAGCAGCAATTGCTGCTTATTTTGAAAGCGTAGAGTAAATTTGCAAATATGAGATTATTTTATAGTTTCTTTGTCACTTGCCTCCATTTACAAACAAAACAAAAACTATATTAGAGAAGAAAAAATGTTTACTAAATATTCAGATCTACTAAGTTGCTATATGTCATTGTTACTCGGCCAAAAATTTAAGGAAAGGGTGTAAAAGTGTTTTATTTTTAGATCTTTTTACTCCTCACACTGAATTTGGCCCTTAAAATGCTTTGGTTATTTTTGATGTAGCTGTTTAATTTAAAAGTCCAACCCCCTCGTTAATGATTATATTTTTATGAAGTAGTTCTGCTTGCTTCTGACTCTCTTTTATTTCTGCCCGCACAGTCATATAGAACCTTAGAGCCACTCTGATCCGACTTGCGTGTCTGTATGCAGTGTCTGTGTTTAAATCATGAGGGTGAGTTTGTTTTTCTGTGTGATTGACCGGGATACAGCAAAGCATTACTCCCTTTAGTCTTTGTGGTTTTGTGAGGTGTGGTTAGTGTTCTTTGGTCCCTATTCATCATTGATTTTTGCAAAACCTTATCTGTGTGTTGCATGCTTCTCACATATGATTGTTTTTTGCTAATGAATATACCCATTTCGATTATAACTGAGAGAGGGCTTTCAACCTGTTAATTTTTACCCCAGCTTTTTAGAGGAGTGGTAAGATCTGTAAGATTAGGAGTGTAAAATAAAATAAGTAGATTAAGTATTATAAGTGATGTTTGCATATTAATTAGTCTGTTATCATTATACTGTCACTTAATGTTCATGGAATCATCATGCGATAATGGACGTTATAATGCAAGAACCGACTAATACACAAAAGGCTTTTGTAGTGCAACATTAGGTTTGGAAAAGTTCATAAGCATAAGGAGAAGTAAGGAGGTTTTGGTTAGGCTGTATGTTTACGCGTGTTTTAAATGTTTATAGAAACCTCTAACATTTTAAAAATAAATCATCACTTATAAAACGAGTTTACTCTTTGAGAAAAACATTCTTGTAATAGGCACAAAATTATCCAAACAATAGTGTAAACCAAGCCAGGCATAGCAGCAGACAGAAAAATGCATTCAACCAGTAGGATCATGGATTTGTTTGATTCAGATAATTGAAAGTGTTTCATACTATTATTGCAACTTGAAGGCTTGTTTAAGTGTCTAACTGTCACTCACTTTGGAAGGTGAAAAGTATTCAATTGTCACTCTGTCAGTCAATAGAGATGAGAACTGTCTGCCTAATGGATTTCTTTACATAGATGTCTGCATGGAGGTAGAAGCAAAATCAATGTGTTGTCATGTGCGAGTACGAGGCATCAAACTGCCAAGTGAATTGCAACTGTATTTCTGTAACATCTCCGTTCTTGGATTGTTTGTGGTCGGCAGAAGCTGTGCATATACAGGTCGTGAGATGCCTGGGTAGAAACATGCATTTGGGGAGAGCATTGTTTTGATATCACCTGTGGCCATGAAAATATCTGTTCAAACCTCTAAAAACCAATGCCGTTTAACGTAAATTACAATGACTGGGGTTCTTGGTGTCCTAATGGCATTGTACTTAGAAAGTTTCGTTTCAGGTGCTTGTCACTAAGTAGCTCTTATTTACACGTATGACGTCTAAAACCAAATAATTATTTTGCATTGGCAGTTGCCTAAATTAGTGGTTCTTCTTTTTAGTAGAAGTTTTATCAACATCTAGAATAAAGACATAAAACCTTATCAAATTGTTTGATGACAGAAACCCGGGAGGAGTAGATCAAAGAGTGGATGACCATCGTGATTTAAAATCATTTCAAAAAATTTGGGGGGGCTAGAACTGAGGAAAGATTAAATGTAAAGTCCTACCTTTACACTGAAAAAAATCAAGTTATGTAAGGATGGAATATGAGTCCTGGCTTGACACAGCACACTATGTAATGGTAAACTGGGGGATTTAGCTGGTTACAAACTAAGCATTTAGGACAATATTTCAGAAATTTATAAAGATCTGCTGTATTTTGCCCTGTTCAGATAACACCCAAGGTAATTCAGCCAGTTCTTAGGATGTTGTAGGCACTCTGGCTGACAAGAGACCCAGACACGCGAGGTGTCAGAAAGTAAGAAGACCTCCCTTCCTGTGGTCAGTTGAGGGATACCGGTGAAGATTTAGGGGATCTGGCAGGGGGGAAGCGGCAGGCACACCGTCATTGCTTCTTTGAGTCTTTAAAGGTCATCGTAACCACGAAGAAGATCTCCTCTCGAGTCTGGAGGAAGCTGGAAGTTAGACTCAGGTGTCAGCAGTTCAACACAACAGGAATGTTCTAGCAATAAGGACATTACGCCACAAAGTGTCAGCGAGTGGAAATGTTTGTGCAGCGGCTGGATTACCATGTTAACACGAAGTGCACAAGGCGACTTAGTCCCGCTCGCTACTCAGAGACCGGGGAATCGCACAGACACGTAATGCGGTTTTTCTGATCTACGTCAGGTTACAAACTGCATTTGTCCGATGACTAATATTTATCAAATAACAGTTAACAGTTATCACCACAGTCTCTGAAAAGAAAGGACATTTTCACATGCCAAAACCTCTACACATATTAAGTACTTTTAAAAAATGAGTTTTTAAATCTAGTAATTGATATTTAAAAAAAACAAGAGTTAATAAATTGAGAAACTAGCCTTAAAAAAGGGCTGGCGTTGGGGAATGTCACCTTTTCTTCCCCTCTGCTGCCCCTCCCAGCCTGGGTCTCAGCCCCCGTGTTCCCATTCTCTTACTGAGGCTGCTGTGTCTCAGGCTCAAAGGTGGCCCGTGGCATCTTCCCCAGCTTTGTCTTCTTTGTCTGTGACCCCTGCTCCTTTGTCCATTCCTGTGGATATGGGGCTCATCCCCACACTGTTTCCCATCCTCTGCCCAAACCCAACTCCTCCCCACATCTTGTCGCGTGTCTGCTCTGTAGCCTTTGCATGTGCTCCCTTTGCCTGTGGTCTAGCTCATGTCACTGTCATTGGTGGTTACTCAGACCAGTGCTTATACTATGTCGATGCTTTCCTGAAGAAACTAAAGCACTTTTCTTCTGTGGATTACATTAATATCCTGTCAATTTTAATTGTCCCTCCAGTTTTCTATAGTACATTTAGCTTTGATGGCTAAATGAAAGTCATAGCCAGTCAGCTAATTTCCAGGTACAGTGCTTTTGATAGACAACTTATAGTAGCGATAACAGCAACAGCCGTTAGTTTTATTGAACATTTTCAGTGTCCCATAGTATACTCATCTTTTACATGTGCTATTGTACTTAATCCTTATGACAACGGCATAAGGCAGGCATTATTATCTCTAAGTTAGAAAAATGGAAACCGAGCCTTAGGTTAAGTGGCTTTAATCGGGTATGTGTGTACGTGGTTAGACCCCCAGGATACAGCTGATGGTGAATCTCATAAGTATCCCCATGTCAGATTGTCTTGGTAAGGCTTGTGAAATCCTTTTCTGCTCTATGGTAATAGGTTAAGTTCATTGGGAATACAGAATTCTGTGTAGTTGAAAATGATTTGAGTATCCTGCAGAGTTCTGGGAAACTGTTTAAAGGTGCCATTTTTAATTTTAGGGAGTTAATGTTGTTATTGATAAAATTAAACCATGTTTTAAGTGCTTTAACCTGTGAAGGAAAGATTGTTTTCTTGCATAGGACATATACTACTTTCACCATTTTATTTACTTAACTTCGAGAAATCCACAGAAGTATGGGTTTATCAAAATGCTTGCCCTATTCCTTATCTTCTTTGTTCTTATTTTTTTGTAGCTGACTGATTCATCAGAACTATAAAAGGAAGAATTTCCATCTTCTGGGAGTTTTTACCTTAATGAATTGTTCTGTTGATCAGAGTTAGGTCTCAATGACCTCTGAAGTTTGATGCATAAACCCAGTGCTTGGAGTTAGTTTATAAATTCATATTCATCATTCCAAATTCCGCAAATGGCTTCTCTGATTTATTCAGATAATTCTTCTCACTGCCCCCAAATGTAACCTCCTTGTTTTTAGTCAACTGATACTTATTTAGCTCATTTTAAGTCCCTATCACTTACTGTACATTTAGAATTCACAGATGGGACTTATATTAGAGATAGAAAATGTGATCTGTAAACTCTGGGTCATTAGACTTTGTTAATGCTTTCTTTTTCTTTCTCCCCCATGTTGTTTCCATGGGGCATGAAGTTGCCTTTTTTGTTCCTATGTACAGATGATTTCTTCTTCAGGACTTTGCTGAAGAATCCCATCTTGAAAACTTTCCCGTTTCAAAGAATGTAGATGGACCTGTGTTGGTTTATCACGTTTCATTTACTTGTTCATTTTAGTTGTGAACGTTCTGTCTGCTTGGGATATTAAAAAAAAAAAACCTTTGGTCCCATACCGGCTGCATGCCAGTGTGCATACCCTTTCTCCTTCTCCATGGTTGTTTCAGTCGCATCAGAAGCCCTCTCAGCATCTGGAACGCCCTGGCAGGAAGGAGCCAAGTATTCACTGTCCGTTTGTCCCCTTTTCCTACCTCCTATGCTGTTGATTCAGGCAGGTGACATCCTTACCCACCAGGAAGGCAGATGCCACCTGTCAGAAGCCTCCTGTGCGCTTCTTCATGTGGTCCAGCCTTGCGTCTTCCTTGAGCCGGTGGTGCGGCACCCAGCTTCTCAGGCTTTGGTCACCTTCGCCCAAGTGCACATGGACAAAGCTTTGCCACAGGCCTGGGCCTTGGTGCTCCCAGGGAGCAGAGTGGATAGGGAAACACTCTTCCCTCCCCCCAGCTGCCTCCCCACCCCCCACCCTCACTTTCTCCGGTGGTTTGTGGATCCAGTGACCAGCCGCGGTGGAGGGCTTTCCCTCTTTCCCCTTCGCTCTTACTTCCCAACGAAATTATTTGCACATAAGCTTTTTTTCTCAGGCTCTGCTTTTCGGGGAATCCAGGCTAAGAGGCCAATGAAAACTTCCATTATATGCCTGGTCCTTACTAAGTGTTCAAGACTAGTCATGGAATGAAGGAATGGAGAACACCTGCCCCAGGTCGCCTGCTTTCACCAGTCCTCCAGCTCCGTGTGCAGCTTGTATGCTTTGCCCACGGAGTGTGCTGAGACCTGGACAGATCCCTCCTCTGTGCTTTATCCTCCCAGGTTAGCCCGGATCGAGTAGAATTTACAAAACACTCCTTAAGGGGAAAAGGAATGAAATAAAACGTTAAAAAATAATTAAACATCTAAAATGGTTGTGTAAATCTGAATTTTCTGAGGTGCAAACAGGGTTTTAAGATCATTTAATTTGGGAGGCCCATAAATTCTACGTCTTTTTGCTCAGAGTATAAGCAGAAGAAAAGAAAGGGCGAAGTTAATATTTTTTGAGGGATGCCGGGTATTAGGCATTATCTCTTAAATTATCTCGGGTGTTCCCTGCATGGAGTCGTTGGCAGTAAATGAAGGCTCTGTCCTTTACTGGTGTTGTGAGAAGACGGCACAGGGATGGTGGATGAGTTTCCTGTTGCTGCTGAAACAAACAGATCACCGCAGACTTCATGGCTTTAGGCAGTGCTTACTGCTTTACACTTCTGGAGGTCAGAATTCCAAAATCAGTTTCCCGAGGCTGAAGTCAAGGTGTCAGTAGAGTTGGTTCCTTCTAGAGCCCTGTTATTCCATTTTTTTTTTGCCTTTTCCAGCTTGTAGAAGCTGCTTCCATTCCTTGGCTGGTGGCCCCTTACTCTGTTTTCAAAGCCAGCAGAGTAACACCTTCAAATCTTTCTGACTCTGACCGTCCTTTCTCCCTATTTCGCTTATAAGCACCCTTGTGATGACACTGAGTCCACCCAGATGATCCACAGCAATAGCAAGATCCTTAATTTAATCACATCTGCAGAATCCCTTTTGCCCTGGAAGGTAACATGCTGACAGGTTCTGGGGATTAGCAGTTGGACTTCTCTGGGACCTCTATCCTGCTTACCTAGGCAGTATATTGTTCACATTTAGATTACCCATGCATTTCCTTGAGACCATACGAGGTCAGTAGGCATTTACTGGGGGGTTTGCTTTAGTATAAAAATCCCGAGGATTAAAAAAGACCTGTTTCATTATAATTTAAATATCCTTGCATTTTATATTCACCTTTGTATCCGTGATTCATTGTTATTTACCTAAAGTTTTATAATAGCATACATAGGTAAATTGTTAGTTAGAACACATGGTTCCAAATATTTACATATGTCATGTATGCCCTCTCACCTACCATTTAAGGAAGGTATTAATGTATTCTAGGAAATATGTATCTATAATTTTAAAGGAGTAAGCAGTCCTCATAGAAGCGAACATCTCTGTAACACGTGGATTTAATGAAGAACTAAGTATGAAATGTAGAACTAACTCTACAATTATTTCAAGTTTTAGTGCTTTGCCTTTGTTGTATGGGGATTCAACTAACGTCTACATTTCTGGGGAACCTCAGACTTCTGTTTTAACCCTTCTATAGGGGAACCTCAGACTTCTGTTTTAACCCTTCTATAGGGGAACCTCAGACTTCTGTTTTAACCCTTCTGTAGGGGAACCTCAGACTTCTGTTTTAACCCTTCTATAGGGGAACCTCAGACTTCTGTTTTAACCCTTCTATAGGGGAACCTCAGACTTCTGTTTTAACCCTTCTATAGGGGAACCTCAGACTTCTGTTTTAACCCTTCTATAGTGCTGTCTTCACACACTCACCACTTCTGGATATATTCTTGCTTAGGTCCCCTGCCCCCACTTCCCCGAGACAGTGGTGTGCTGGAGCTAGGTCAGAGTAGCTTGCACTGGCTAGTGAGAACTGGGTGTTAGAGGGTCAGGCATTTTGTGACTTAGTTGATATACTGCTTCCCTGAGAGGTAAAGCTATTCATAGTGCATTATCAGTGGTCACTGTGCTGTCAAACTCAGTGGTCACTGTTCATTACAGTCATCCCAAAATAACGTTTTTCTCGGCTTCTCTGACACCACAGTCTCCTGGTATGTTTTCTGGTTTTGTTTATTGTCTCACTTTCTGCTCCTCACATACCCTCTGCCTGACTTGTAAGTTTGACTGCCCCTGCGCTTAGCTCCAGAATCTAGCCTTGTCCGTCTGTACCAGGGATCAGTAAGCCTTGTCCGTAAAGGACCACTTAGTAGATGTGGACTTTGTAGTCCCCGTGGCCTCCATTACACCGCTGCAGCTTATAGTGCCAAAGCAGCCGCGGGCAACCTGTGAATGAATGAGAGTGCTGTGTCCTAGAAAACTGTTTCAGGCTGCATTTGGCCTGAGTGTTGTAGCTTGCCAACCTCTGATCCATCCTTTCTTGTTGCATGATACCCTTTAATACTATGGTTTTAAAAACCATCTCTGTGCCTGTTCTCCAAGTTTATATAGCTAGCCTTGATTTTTTTCTTTGAGCACCAGACTCATACATTTTATTGCTTATTTGAAATGTTCACTTGGATATTCTGAAGGCATCTCAGAGTTGGTATGGTCCAAATAGAGTCCTTTATTTGCTTCCCTGAGGAACTTTTCTCCTGTTTCCCACCACTGTCCTCCTCACCAGCTACTCACTAACCACATTGGCTTTGAACTTGCCAAGCCTGTTTCTGCCTGAGGGCAGGGCTGTCTTTGTACTTGTTCATTTTTCTGCCTCTACTGCTCTTCGCTCGGATCTTGTCATGGCTGGCTCTTTGTTGATATTGGGGTGTGGGTTCAGTTGCCTTTTCTTCATTTTCTTCCTATTATCACTTACCTCAGAAGTATTGGGGGTTGGTCACAAAGTTCATTCGGGTCTCGCTGTAACAGTATGGAAAACCACGAATGAACTTTTTGGCTGGCCCAATACTCTGTGTATCTATTTCCTTGTTTCTTCTCAGTCCCTCCCCACTTGACTGTAAGTTCCCTACGAGCAGGAACCATGTATATTTTTGTATCTGCAGCCTTTTAAGTATTACCCTCCCACATTGGGGGCATTCACTCGCTTCATTTTAGTGAATAAATGTGTTTTCTCCCCGCCTTCAGTATTCTGAAATATCTGCTTAGTTTCTGCTAGATTCGAATTCACTCACTACCTCTTCAGGCAGTCCACTCCATTTTTCATGATTTCTTACAAAGTTTTTCCTCATAGAAGTTTGCTTCTTTGCATTTCCTTGTCATGTATCTTTTGGTGTGTACCCTTAAGAATCACACAGAGCAAGTACAATGCATCTTCCGTGAGACAATCCTTTAAACAGTGGAAAGTGGTTAGCATTCATTCTAGCCTGAACCTTGTCTCTTTCTAGATTTTCTGATTCTCTCAGTGGCCCTTCCCCTGACATGTTAATTTTCCCCTTTGTGGTTTAATTCCCCCTAGCAGGTATTTGTTGTTTTTTGCCAGTGTCCTGGCTCCCAGTATTTTAGATGTGGTCTGATCCATGTGGGTGCCATTTTTGTTACTACATGTACAGAATAAGAGAGAACTTTTCACTCTTTAAGCTTTCGGACAAATCTTCCAACATAATACCTTTCTAATTTACGTTTTATGCATGATATACAAGTCAGAAAATCAGGGAGTAAAAATGAAGGGAGTTTCTTAAGTCACCAAAGAATTCTCCTCAAAACTGACAAACACACAAATCCTTAGTAATTAAAGAGAGTGGGAAGTGCTTACTGTATTCAGTGTATTTTCTTTGACAATCAGGTATAATTCACTTTTTTTTTGGAAAATATGCCAAGGAGTGATAGTTGAAGCTAGTTTATATGAAAGAAGGCTCAACGTCAAATTTACAACTTTGAGTAGATGCAGTATTATTCTTAGATTCATAGTTTTGGAGGGAATCTGAAGGCTCAAACCTGTAATTCTTAGTGTTTACCTTATCTCACTGGCCATTCTTTTTATTTCCAAAACTAACACTGAAAAAAAAAGTTGAAATATAATAACATAATGGTATCTTAAGTTAAATATACAAAAGCCAGATTATTTTTGCTCATTTGTTGTCAACACTGGAAATTTAAAATCTAAACACTCAGTAGTTTTCAGACAGTCATAGCATAAACATAATTTAAAAAATTAAAAATCTTAACTTCAGTTCAAATTGACAGACGTGCAGTGTTTCTTACACATTTAGCACTGTGCTTGACTCTGGAGATGAAAATGTGGAAAGACACTGTTCCTGGTCTTTAGAGTTTACAGTACAGAAAACCCGGTTGAACCAATAATTCTAATACTTTATAGGTGCTGTAATCGAAATGTACGTGAAGGGTTCTGACAACAGAGAGAAGGGGCGGGTCCATTTTGCTTTGGGTGAAGGGCTGGAGGAAGGCAGAGCAGCCGCTTCAGCAGAGATGACGGCACCTCTTAGGTCCTTAGTCTTTGTTCCTTTTTTGTTTGTTTGCTTGTTTTTGCTCATTTTTCTTCATTATTAAATGCATTCTAAATAAATCTAGTATGATCACTGGATATTTAAATTCTTAAATTTTCATGTGTTTGGGATGTTGTATCATAAACTCATTTGTATTATGTTATCTTTCATTATTAGATACATTCTGAGGAAACATGGATGGTATATAATATTATTGGAATGGCTTTAATATCCTCTGAAGATCCCCATCCTAAATAGAATCTTTTCATGGTCAAACAGGAATTGCCACTTTCCATGGTGAGAAATATCACTACCATATATCTGAAATGCTTTGAAATTTCCTATATTAAAACATTGGCTTTAAAAAAAATGAGATAGTAATCAGCTAATGACAGTCTCAGTGCTTTAGAGCTGCATCATTAACTAAAAAACACAAATATTCAAAAGGAGGTAAGTTGAATATATTCCAAGGATACAGAATGACCTTCCTTAAAGAGCCACACATAATCATCTCATTTGGTGAAAGTATTTGAACTTTTTATATTGCTACACCCACCAAAAGAGGAAATGCATCTAAGATTGAGTCCCCCGTTACCCACACTGTGATTTCAATTCTGAAAATATTCTTCTCAAGTTTGTTATATCAGGGGTGGCAACACTAATGTTTTATGACAGAAGATGGAACAGGGTTGTAAACTGAAAAATGCATTTTAATTGGTGGAAATCCTTGATTGTTTGGAGGTAGAGTCAAGTGTGTTAAAGATGCTTAGATGTGACACTAAACTTTATATAAAGCAAGTAACTACCCAAAGAGCCAACTGACCCAACTCTTCACTTTGAGAAGCGTTATCACAAATTAGGGGACTGATGAGGGTTCTGTGGATTTCATTAGAATAGGGTGCAAGTTTGTTCTTCGTTTTGTTACTGCATTCTTGTGGCATAGGGTGTTACTTTAGCTTCAAAGTAGTGTTATCTACATCATTCTTTTGCTAAATGGGATAAATTGATCATTTTCTCCTTTTTAGTGTGGTCACATAGCTCTGGAATTACCTGGTTTGATGTTTCTAGCCTAGTGTGGTTTTGTAAGGTGCTTTAGGAAGTCTAAGAATAAAAGTAGCTGATAACTGGAAATGATCAAAGCCTTTTTTTGTGTGTGTGTGTGTGTCAAAACTTACTGCAACTGAGAATTTGGTTATTATGATTCCATCTTGGATTCTAGCCAAGATGGTTTTCTTATTTGATGTAATGTAAGAACTTCGTAATGTTGTGAACCTACATACTGCAATGACTGAACTGTTTTTCTATCGAAAGTTCTGATTTTTTTTTTTTTTTTTGCTTACAGTTTAAACAAAATTTAGTCTTGTTTCTGATGGCATTTACTAGAAAAATCTCTTGTGGATTGGCTTAGTAAACGTCTGTGTTGACAGGAGCATTTTACAACTGGATGATCTGTGCTCTGACACTTCATTGTGCTGATGCCTGTGGTGTGGTGTGTGTGTGCGAGCACACACACTTGTGTTTGTAAGAAATGTATGGTGTGTTCTTTTTCAGGTTTTTGAGTGGGTGGGCTCTGATATTTGTTTCTGCTTGTTGATTGGTTAGCTTTTGTTAGTGTGTCCTTGCTAAACTACTAGTTTGCTTTCTGAAGGTGTAATTGTAACCAGGTGTGTAAGGTCAGGGTAGAAAGCACTTTTATGGAGCTTTTGTTCTAATAGCATATAACAAATCACTGGAAATGTGAGTCATCAGCACAAGGCACGTTATAAGCAAAAGGTGGAGAAATGTACAGCATTGCAAATTTTGCAGGGTGAAAATATTGTTGCTAGAAACTTAAGTTTTTGATTTAGTTTATTCTTTTATAATTTTTTTGTAATTAGGAATATCTTGTATGGTTTATAGGATTCCATTTCTTTTTTCAGAGATGTAGGATTATTTTGGAACAACTAACTGTTAGATCTGGTATTAAACTTTTAAAACTAACATTAGGTGTCATTTGCTGTGCGGTGGTTTGTGTTTGGTTTCTTTGACTAAACAGTATCAGGAAGATTTGAAGTTTTTTTTTTTTTCCCTCCAGAGAACACTTATATCGGAATTTTTAGATAACTATGAAGCTTTTTATTCTCTCTTGTACTGTTCTTATTTTAAAGCCAAGTCTGACAGTGGGCTGTTTGCTTTGTCTCCCTTGTGTGAATGAATGAGTTATGTTTGTAGAACATACAAACTATTTTTTACTTGAATACAGCATTTATGATTTATGGCCAACATGTAGCCCTGATTTTCTATTGAGAATGATCCTTATTGTCTTTGTATACTAACTCAGTGCAGAAGCACTTGTCTATTTTGAGCTAAACCAGACCTCTTGTAAAAAGAATCAAATTATTTCATCATGTTGAAAATGAAAAGCTATAATTACTTGTAATTAGGCTTCAGAATTTTTGAAAATTGAGGAATTCTTTTCCAGAGGTTTAAGATCACTCCAAATCAGTGCCTTTGGAAAATAGGAAATAATTTTCTGTTCAATTTGAAATTGATTTAATTTATGCCTTTGACAGCTATTTTGCTTTGATATTTTTGTAGTGGAAATCATAGAACTGTGGTGATTATTGCTGTAATGTTTTCTGTGATATCATACACTAGTTTGTTCAAAACTTGGTCTCCTGCTTTTAGCAAGTTTCTGTAAAATCTGGATTATGAAAGATGCTGAATAATTATTTTTGAGCCCCATGTCTTAATAGTGCATGAGGCGTTTCGTAGATGTTGTCAGACGTTTCTAAATTTTCCCAAAGGGAGAATTGAGGGCTGTTTTTTTTCTAGAGTAACAGATTCTTTCCCCAAGATATCGGGAAATCTGTCTATACTTTTGTAATTTGTATTTTAAAAAGAACCTTAAGATAAAGCATTCTTTATATATTAATTTCTAAGGTTAAATTTCGAAAGTTAAATATGACAAATAACTTTTTATTATCATCTTATTAATTCTTAGGATATATATTTCTAAAAAGATGAGTACTTAATATTTTATATTAAAGTGCTCTGGATAAATTTTACTGATTTCACGTCTACTGTCTGGTATTCCTGAACAACCCAGTCGCTTTCAATTTTTAAAACACTTAGAGCTGGGAAGGAATTTTGTTCTCTGAAGAGAGTTTTCTTGAGAATCTCCATATTGAATCTCCATATTGAATATTTTATTGTAAACTGAATCATTTTTGCATAATGTTTGAAAAATAACAAAGAATTTGAATGGGCTAGGCACAGTTCCATGAAACACAGTTCATGGAAACTACAAGAAGCTTATGTTGGGTGATAAAGGCTGCTTCTTTGTTTAATGAGTTATCTTACAGTGAGTTCCAACTTCAGTCATCTGATAATTTACCTTTTGAAACTTTCTAAGAAATCTCCCACCAACATATGAGAACTCAACAGGTGGTATTTCTTCTTGTCGTCTTTATGGTCTTTGGAGCATACATGCTTGTCTGTAAATCTACATTTCTTTGGCCAGTTCATTTAATTGAAATGTTGAAGAAAACCGACCACTTTAAACATATTCATTCTTTTGTTTTTTAATATAAAGACAATATGGCACAAGTCATATACTTTTCATTGTAAAAATAAACTTGCCATAGCTGTAGAATATTTTCTTGCTCTTCTTCTTTTCTTCAAATTAGGCATTTGTAATAGAAAAAGTCACAGTTGTGATGGTAGCAGAAAGATTATTATTGTTATTAAAATCGTTGTCTTTTTTCAAGGAGTATGAGGTATAACGTATTCTGATATCATGGCTTTAGTAGGAGGAATTCAGAATTGATAAGTCTTAATATGTGGGTATTTAAAAAACCCATATAAAGAGGACCAGCTCTACCTTCAAAATATATTCAGAGTCCCCCTTCTCCCTGCCATCTGTAGTGGGACCCCTGGGTCCAGTACTGTCATTCTCCAAGATTACTGCAGCGCTCTCTCATAGGTCTCCCACTCTGTGGCTGACCTTCTGTGATCCATTCTCAACACTGAGGCCGTCTTGATCCTTTGAAAACGCACACAGGCTGTGCCACTCCTCTGCTCAGCACATCATGTTGGTTCCCATTTTCACGCTGAGTAAAAACTGAAGTCCTCCTCCCAGTGCTCTCCAGGGCCCTCCGTCATCTGGGTCCCCACTGCCTCTCTGGCCATGGCTCCGCTCACCCCACCTCACTCTGCTCCAGCCACGCCAGCTTCGCTTCCATCTGGGATGTGCAGAGCGGGCTGTCTCCTTAGGTCTTCTGCTGTTGACACTCCCAGGAATGTCCTTCCTCTGTGTAACTGCTGGGCTGGCTCCCTCACCTCCTCAGTGCTCTCTGCCCTGACCGCCTTACTTAGTACCTCAGCCTGCCCTCTTCTTAGGGCTCCTATTTCCCTGCTCCTATTCTGCTTCCCCCATAGCACCAATCATGTTTTAACTTACTATATAATTTATTTATTTGCACTCTTTGTTATGTTTTGTCATCCAGTTCTTCTTAGGGCAAGAATGTTTGTTCTCTGGCTTCCAAAAGCATCTTGAAAAGTGTGTGGTACCTAATAGGCACTTCATAAGTAAAAATCCATTTTAAATATTTTACTCAAGCGGGTCACATAGATATGGGTGCAGTGTAAGTGAACGAGGCAGCCTTCTAATCACTGTGTGACTCTCTTGAGCTTCCTTTGCATCTTTAAATTTTGGCATTTTTTAGAATTCTAACTTTGGTTCCTCTTCCACCTTTATGTCACTGAACTTTCTGGGCAATATGGGTACAGAACTCTCCCTTAATATCCTTTGGTCTCCTCCAAATTAATATGTAAACCAAAACCAGTATCATATTCTCTCAAATCTTTGTCTTCTGTGATTCCCAGTTTATACCAATGTGTGACCTACTCACTCAAGGTGGAAACTTTGTGAACCCCTGGGACTGCCGGTGCTCTGGTCACCCCCAGTACGAGGTCCTGTCTGCCTGTGTTCTCTGTGAACCCTTCATCACGTCTGTGACCTTCCCTTTCCCCAAGCTCAGGTCTTGACTTCCTTTCCTGGCCTATTCCAGTTGCTTCCTGTCTTTTCCTTCGTTCTGTCCGTGATCCAGTCTGTTCACTGCATTATTGCAAGATGTAAACCCATAACTGATTCTGTCTCCTTTTTATATAAAAATCTGTGATGCTCTTCATTACTTGTAAAGTTAAAAAAATTAACATGGAGTTGTCTGGACACCATCTAGTACCAACCCTTGACTGAAGAGAATGTAAACCATTGTTTCTACAGCTCTTGTCATGCTGTTACAGATATTTAGTGAAAGAAAGGCTCCAAGAAAAAATAAGTTTGGAAGATGATGGGTTAAACAAAGTTACAAGTTTTTTATCTTAGACATTTTAATGTTCTGACTTGCATCGTCAGTTGTTAAGAAAGTGATGATTTTTACACATTCTATATATCATGTAGTATGTAATGTGCAAAATATTTTATTTAACAAATAATTCTTGAGTGTGAGGTGCTGGTACTGTTGGAGATGCTGAGGATTCAAGAGTGAACAAGAGAGGCAAAAGCATTGGCTCCTACGGAATTCACAACCTACTGGGACATACAGGCAGCAAAAGGAGAAAATGCGATAAGGTAGCGTATGGAATGGTGCTGTGTGCTAAGGAGGGGAGAATGTAGTACGGGGAAGGGAGGTAGGAGGTGCTGGGGAGGGCTGGCTGGGGAAGGAGCAGCGGGTCACGAAGAAATCTGTTGTTGGAACGCTGACATCTGAGTAAGGAGATTCATTGTACTATTCAGGAATCGTTTTAGAAGTCAGGTAGAAAGAGTGTGTTATACGTGTTTTTATTACCTTAGGAAAGATTGTGGCATTATATAAGGTATTAAACAGAAAGATAATTCAAGCCACTATTAAAGTAATATCTATACGTCTCTTTGTAAATTAGTGCTAATGGTCAGTATAACTCAAACTGTTTCAGACTTGGAATGTATCTTGCACTCATTTATTACAAAGTCAGTGCTCCGCTTAAAAATTAAAAAGATTAGTAATTATAAGGTTTTCAAAGAAAAGTACTAATGTTATGACCCACCTAACATCATACGGTTTCAAAAATGCCACGAAAATGATTTTTTTACTTTATAGTGCATAGATAGCTTCTTCTTCTTACTACCGTTAATTAATACTTTTATAGTAATATAGAATACTTTAAATATACATTATTCTTCTAAATTTAAAGATCAGGCTTTTAAACAAATTAATTTAGAAAGATAATAGAACTGACCTGCTCTTTCATAAATTCTTTAATAAAGTTTTCTTAAAATATCATCAAAAATAACCTTTTAAAAAACATTTGTTTCTCTGTGAACTGCAAAATTTCATATGGGTTCTGATCCTCTTTACCCTTCAGGTTAGTCATGGTTATGCCCCTTAAGCCATTGTCTTCCATAAAGGGGTGACTGCCCTTGAAAACAGGCCCATTAGAAGCTTTCTTCTCAGTTATACATTACAGAGCAGAATTTAATGATAGCTAGTCAAAAGAACATACAATAAATAAATGGCAAATATAGGTACATCATCAGATATGGTGTGCAGAGTTCAAAATATCTTTCTGTCTCTGCTGTATGTATGGGTGACTAATAAATGTAAATGGAAACATTCCAGCTCAGAGGCTTTGATAATGAAGTGGGAGGCAGACCAAAATGTGGCACAGTGAAAATAAGGAAAAGCTGGAGGGGTTGGTGAAGTAGGTGGTCAGAGTCATTATCTTAGACAGACTTCTAGATTGTCCAATGGATAGAAGTAAAAATTTCCCATCATCTTCCAGCAATTTGGAAACATCTGTTATTTCTCTTGTAAAATGTTTGTGATTTAATCACTATCTGCCTTTACTCCCAACCACCAAATTCACTTAGATGTCAAAGCTACCTATTTGGCATTCTTGGCAATGTAGATTAATAATAAGTATGGTATTTTTAAACAGCTTTATTGGGATATAATTTACATAACATAACATTAGCCTGGTTAGAGTTTTAAGAATTTAGTGTTTTTTAGTATACTTACAGATTGTGAAGTCATCATTATAACCTAATTTTAGAACATTTTCATCACCCCCAAAAGAAACCGAATTACAAAATATGATTTGTGTTATCAACCTTATTAGTATATGGAAATCAGAATTTACCTTAAAACATTGGTTTTTCTACTGCAATAAGTGTTTATTGTATATTTATGATAACTAAAAAAATTTTAGATCCAGATCCTAAGCTGAAATCATTTGTAAGTTCTCAAATTTTAAAATATTTAAGTTTTAGTAATTGAAGACGTATTCTTGTCTTGTTTCATCACATCTCTTTTGGAATACAGAGGAACACTATATAGAATGAAACGTAGTGTAAATAAATATAAAGAAACTACTGTTGGATCAGAGTTATGTAATCTATTTGTTTTATCTTTTGTTATATTGTTTTCTCCATGAATTTTAGTTTGTTTATTCATCTTTTAAGCTAAATATTCTAATCCTTATATATATAATATTTTTCATTGACATTAATCTTCAACATTGACTTCAGGGTTGGAACAGTTTTCCAAATAATAAAATTCTAATTTCAGTAGTCCATATACTTTTTCTTTATTCATTTAAATTAACATCTAATGTATGTTTAATAAACATTTTCTGAGTTTGTGTACAATTTTGTGAAGATTGATGAACTTTAATATAGTCATGTGACCACCCTCACAATCAGGATATAGGGCACTTCCTGGAAATTGTCCCATACTCCTTGTAGTCAGTCTCACCTCAACACCAGCCTCTGAAGACCACTGATCCCTTGTCTGCCCCTCTAGTTTTGCCTTTTCCAGAGGCTCACATAATGGCACATACCTTTGGAGTCTGGCTTCTTCCACTCAGTGTCATGCAGTGATGTTCAGCTGGGGGTGATTGTACTCCATAGGGGACATTTGGCAAAGTCTGGAGACATTTTTGGTCGACATGATTGGGCGGGTGAAAGGGTGTCGTGGTGGAAATTCTACCGGCATCTGGTGGGTAGAGTTGAGGGATGCTGCATTGGACAACTCCTACAGTACAGACGTATCTGGCCCCAAATGTCGATAGTGGTGAGGTTGAGAAACCCTGTTGTAACACATTTGAAGTTCATTCATGCTGTCATGTGTAGCAGTAGTTAATTACTTTTTATTTCTGCATTGTATGCTATGGTGTGGATGTACCATAGTTTGTTTGTACATTCCCAAGTTGAGGGATATTTGGATTGTTTACAGCTTTTGGAGATTATGAAAAAAACCTCATCCTTGTAAATACCTAGGAATGGGATTGTGAAGTACTATGGTATGTATTTAATTTTATAAGAAACTGCTAAACTGTTTTCCATAATGGCTTTGCTGTATTGTGTTACCACTAGATTGTGTGAAAGTTCCAGTTGCTTTGATTCTTATGAGCACTCTATAATAGTCAGACCTTTTATTTTAGCCAGTCTACTGGGTCTGCAGTAGTATCTCATTGTGGTTTTAATTTGCATTTCCTTCATGACTAATTATGTTGAGCATCTTTTCATGTGCTTGTGTTGAATTTTTTGCCCAGTTTTTTTAATTGGGTTGTTTACTTTCTTATTATTGAATTTTGAGACTTCTTTATATATTCCAGATGTAAGTCATTTATCAAATGTGTATTTTGCAAATATTTTCTCCCAGTCTGTGGCTTGTGTTTTTATTCTCTTACCAGTTTCATTTGAAGAGCAGAAATTCTTAATTTTGATGAAGTCCAATTTATCAATTTTTTAGATTTAGCTTGTTATTTTCCACCTAAAAACTCATTGCCAAACTCATGGTCACACAGAAGTTCTATTTTTTTTAATAGAAAAGTTTTATAGAATTTTTAGGTTTTACATTAAGATCTGTGATCCATTTTGTATTAATTTCTTTTAATATTGTATGAAGTGTGGATTGGAGAGTTCTTTTTTACGTATGGGTATTCAGTTATTTTTTGCATTGAGCCTATAGAACAGTTTAGACAGAACACCTTAACAGTATTGAATCTTCCAACCTATGAATGCAGTGTATCTTTCCATTTATTTAGGCCTTTCATTTCTTTCATCAGGGGTTTGTGATTTTTCAGCATACAGACCTCACACATACTTGGTTAGATTTATATAAAAATATTTCATTTTTCATGGTCCTTATTGTAAATGATACTGAAATATTTTGCATTTCCACTAGTTAATTGCTGTTATATAGAAATATGTGTCAGGTGACCTGTGTCCTATGCTGTATCAGTTCTGGTGGTCTTTTGTAAACTGTACTGTACCGACATTTGGTAGTATATTGTTATTATTGTAAACTTGCAAAGAGTCATTGAGTTGCCATTTCATCCCCTCGCATTGTGGATACAGTCACTGAAAGTCAGACAAGGTAAGTGACTGCTTATGGTTTTGACTAGTTAATGGCAACGTGAAGCAGCAGTCCAAACCTCTTGACTCTGCTACTAATGCTTTATAAACTCAGCAGTTTGTGTTTGTGTTGGGGGTTGTGGTGTGATGTTTTACAAATTTCTAAGCAGGTTTGCCATTCGGTCAAATCGCATGAGTTGTCATTTATGGTATGATTTGACAGAATTGAAAGCTTCCTCTTCAGGATTTCCTTTCCACTCACTGGCTTGCCTCAGGAGCTGAAGTTGCTCATGTCAAAAGGAAAATATCTTACAAAGGAAGCATAGATCATTATGTTGTTCTGACCTGAATATTCTTTAGTTTTTCAGAGATGTGGTATTTGTAGGTTGTGATGGCAGATAACAGCTGGGGGCTTGAGAGATAGGGCAGGACAGGTTCAGGCATAAGTGGGCCCAGGTGGGATGCTGCCATGGTGGGAACTTCATCCACATGTCACCGCGAGGACACTGGGCACCAAGCTGTGAGAGCAGTATAGTGAAATGTAGAAATAGGCACCAAAAGGATGTTTTGCCAAAAAACTGAACCTGGCTTCATGATATTTTTGCCTAGTTTACCACTGAAAAACAAGCTATTTGATTGTCTAACACTTGTAATATATCTTGGATCAATATTTGTCAATAGAAATACTGATTAATTATGCTAAAAAAAAAAACTGTTCCCCTGTGTTTAATGGCATAGATAGTTTTCTTTTGTTAAATTATTTGCCTGCCTTCTTTTAGGGAAATTTAGATACCCACAAACCTTAATAAAGGACCAGTACATGAATAATTCTTTTTATAGAGACATGTATAAAATGAACAAGGTTAGAAAATGTAGTTAACTCCATGATACCTTGAGATCTTAAGGAAAATAATATTAAAACAATCGACACTACTCACCTCATTAGAAATAAAAGAGAAAACAGTTTAGGAGATGTTATCCAGCATGAACAGTTTTATTAAGTGTTCATGATTTTTGCCAAGAAATTTAAAGCATGACTTCTTAGCCATTAGAATATTTGATTATGTATTATAATTTTGAAAATCAGAAAGAATGGTAGGGAAAGTGAGACTTGAAGTTATTTGTAATTTTTTTTTTTTTTGGCAGTTGAAGAAACAGGACATAAGATAAAGTCACAGTAGTATTTGTAGGACAAAATATCTTCCCAAATTTGGACATTTTCCCTTTTTTTTTTTTTTTTTTTTTTTTTGCAGTACGCGGGCCTCTCACTGTTGTGGCCTCACCCGTTGCGGAGCACAGGCTCCGGACGCAGGCTCAGCGGCCATGGCTCACGGGCCCAGCCGCTCTGCGGCATGTGGGATCTTCCCGGACTGGGACACGAACCCATGTCTCCTGCATCGGCAGGTGGACTCTCAACCACTGTGCCACCAGGGAAGCCCCCATTTTTTTTAGCTAGCATTTCATTAATGTTTTGCTCTACTACCAAGTGACTGGTGTAGGGCAAATAGGTAGTCATTTATTTACTTTGATCACCCCATCACATTTTGATCTGTTTCTTATTTTTACTTAGAGTCAAACTCTTGGTTTTCAGTTCGAGCTGTTTTATTATATGTTGAAGAGGAATCTCATAATTAAATATTATATTTATACTTGTTCAAGTTTATATGCTTCCCCAAACAGTTCCCAAAACAATCTTTAAAAACCAATATTAACACCTCTCTCTACAGTTGCTATTTCAGGATCAGAAGCTGAACTTTTAATTTAATTTAAAAAAATGTTTTTTTGAAAATTTATTTTAATTTCACTGGTGATATGTTTAACATTTAGTCTTTTTATAAGTGATATTCTTTATCCTATTATATACCTTTATTTTTACAGGTAATTATTTTAATGCTACCTTTTATTTTCATAGCACCGCAACAGTTTCTGATCACTTTAGCTAAAAAAAGTTTGCCGGTTATGTTAGTCTTTTCACATAACCAGCTTTTGATTTTATTGATTTTTCTCTCTTTGTTCATTTCAGATTTCATTGATTTCTACCCTTGTCTTTATATTTCTTTCCTTCCACTCACTTTAGGTTTAATTTGCTGTTCTTTTTCTAGTTTCTTAGGATGGAAGTCTGGATTGTTTTAGACCTTTTTTTTCTTTCTTTCTTTCTTTCTTTCTTTTTTTAAATAAGCATTTAGTGTTACAGAATTCCTTCTAAGCCTTGTTTTAGTGGTATCCCAGAAATTTTTTCTTGCTGTTTTATGTGTTGTAATTTTTGGTTGAATGTTTGACATTACCTGTAGACTGAAGTAACTACTGCTAGAAATGGGCACACCTGTTCTTCAGTCAGAATGTTAGTAAGGGGGCTTCATTCGGCCTGGCCAGGAGCTGAACTGTGTTGGGTTTTCACTGTTGGTATTGTTACCTGTTGCCTTTGTGTACTAGAGTGTTCACATTCATCTTGGTGCTGGGCTGCTGATGCCTTTTGCTTAGAGTGGGAGCTGGTATTCTAGAGGTTTTCCTCAGTGTTCTTGGTCCATCCTCAGCTTTTTGCAGGCCCCGTATGTCTGCGTCTCAGAGAGCGTCTCCCTCCGAGTTCCCACCCTCCCCCCAGTGTCAGATGGCTGTTAGTGTTGCTGTGCTAGGCTCCTAGGTGAAGTGGGGCAGCTCTTCGTTGCATGGAGCCTGTTTTAGTCTCAGGACGGCCTCAAGTGCCTGATCCTCATGGTGGGCCTTCCCTCTGGTTCCTGCCCTTTCTCTTCTTGGCAGTAAGGCTTGCTTTCGTGTCTTTGTGGGCCTTGGGCGGTCGTTTCTGCCCCTCACCCTGCAGTTGCTACAGCTCATGTATGTTCCTCAGCACGAGATCATTTCCTGTACTTCGTCCGAGGTAGCAGCCGTTTCTTGCACACTCACGTGGTGGTGGGCCTTTTCCCGTGTTCTGGATATAAGTGGTTTTCTCTCTCTGCCCCAGAGGTGGTGGGTGTGGCCTCTACTTCCCTGCAGAAGCAGTGCGTCTTTGTGTTTGTTCTGGGGAGACGGTGTTTGCTGTCCTCGCCTAGCTGCTTGAGGCCTTTGCTTCATGGGAGACAAATGTCTAGGGAAGCATTTGGGGCTCTGTGTCCGTTCCCTGGCAGCTGCTGGTCACCCCCTGTATGCCTGTACCACCCAGGTGGATCCTTTTCAGTCTCCTGACTTGCCCGCAGTCTTCCTCATGAGCACCAGTGGAGGTCTGGGAAGACAGCTTGGGCTTACTGCCATGTACTCTTGTGTCTGGGCCTGCAGCTATTCCAGAGTGATACAGTGGCTCACTTTTGGCCTTTAACAGTTCATTAAAATTGGGGCTGATTTCTTTCTATCCGCTTGTATAGCCACTTGTGGCTGCGCCTTCTGTGTCCAAGGTGAAATGTGCATGCGTTCCCTCTTCATTTAGAGGGCCTTATCCTTGTTTGGACTTTAGATCACACAGTTGTCTTCTGACATCATCTCTTTGATGGGCTCAGGGAAAGTTTGTAGATTATCTGACCTTTTCTAATTGTTAACATGAGAGCAGTGTAGTTTTCTACACCTGAACATACATACATAATACTGTTTCATTTTCATTTTTTTGTTCAAAATATTGTTCAACTATCCTTGCAATTTCTTCTTCTCCTAGATTATTTAGAAGCATGTTTAATTCCCAAGTACTTATGGATACCTTAATTCCCTTGTGAGACCATTCACTGTATGACTTTTAAATTTTTGGAGATTTGTTTTATGGCCCATATGATTTATTTTGGTAAATGTTCAATATGTACTTGAAAAGAATGTGATTTTGCTGTCACTGAGTGGAGGATCCTGTAGTTAAAAATTGGGTCAAGTTGGTTGATAGTTGTCTTCTCCGATCTAGCGTGTTCTCTCACTGAGAGCAAAGTGTTAAAGTCTCCAGCTATCATTGTGGATTTAGATCCACATCTCCAACATCTGTAATTTCTTTTCTGCCAGAAGAACTTTCTTTAACTTTTTTATAGTGTATGTCTGATGGCGATTAATTTTCACAGCTTTTGTTTGTCTGAAAATCATTATTTTGTCTTCATTTTCGAAGGAAATTTTTGTTAGATATAGAATTCTAGGCTGGGAGTTTGTTTTCTTTAAATATGTCCCATCATTATCTTCTGTTCTCTATTATTTCTGATGAGAAATCTTTTTGTTCCTCTAGATAAATCATTATTTTTTCAATTTTAAGGTTTTCTCTTTTTAATGGCTTTTTAGCAATTATATTTTGATGTGCCTTGGTGTGCTTTCTTTTCTGTTTATTCTGCTTGGGGTTAGTTACATTTCTTTGATCTGTAGATGAAATTTTGTTTTGAAATTTGGACAATTTTGGGTCATTATTTTTTCAAATATTTTTTTCGTTTTTCTCCTTTACCTATCCTACCTACCTCCAACCCTTCTCTCCTGGAATTTCAGTATACATATGTTAACCTGTTTGATATACTCAGATTACTGAGTCTCTGGCTCATTTCCTTCTTTTTTTAAAAAATTTAAATCTTCCATTCTCTTCATTTAAAAAAAAGGTTTTCCTTTATGTTCACTTGCATAATTATAGCAGCTGTTTTAGAGAATGTGCTTGATAATTCCATCATTGTGTAATCTTTAGGTTTGTCTCTATTGACTTATTTGTTATCTTTGTTTACAGGTTAGTTTTTGTTGCTTCTTTGTCTAGTAATTTTTGACTGGATGTTGGATATTGTAAATTTTGGGTTTTGTGATTCATTTTGTAATATTCCTTTAAAGAATGTTGGATTTATTTCTGGCAATCATCTAAGTCACTTGAGAATCATCTTGGTCCTTCAGAGGTTTGTTTTTAAGTCTCTCAGGGGGAGTCTAACCCAACGGTAAAGTATTCCCTTTTGTGTCACTCCCAAATGCTTCAGTGGTTTGAAGAAGACTCATCACTCTGGCTGGCCAGAAGTTCCATACTTACTGTGATTGCTGGGAATAGTTTAGAGTAATAGTTCCCTTTCTTGCCTTTTTTCCTAGTCTCAAGGAACTTTACCTTATCCATGCTTGGCTTAGTGTTCAGCCAAGGATCCATGGGAACGTCTGTTAAGAGTTTTGGAGCTGTTTCTTTGGGCAGCTCCCTTTTCTGTGCTCTCTGAACATCAAGTTCCAGTTGATTCATCTGTCTCTTGTAGTAAGTGAGACCCTGTGTTTTGTTTGAGTCCCTGCACTGTGGTCTTAAAGTTGCTTCTTGGCGTAAATCCAAAGGTGTTACAGGTCTCACTTCCTTTGCTTCTCTTCTCTGGGCTCATAATTCTATTCTGCCCATTGTCCAGTTTCTGAAAATAGTTGTTTGCTATATCTTGTCCGGTTTTTTTAGTTGTTTACGGTGGGCTCCGGGTTACTCCATTGTGGCTGGAAGCTTAACTGTTTACTTTGCAATTTTTGAACCTGTTTTAGTCTGAATTTTTATTTGATAATCAAAAGCAAGTATTTTAAGATTGAGTTACACACTATTTCTGTATAATGCCATTTTACATGTTGTGAGTTGATGACATTGATGAACCCATTATTGTTATTTTAATTTTACAGAAGATGAAACTGAGATAGTTAAGGAAACCATAGGAGTTTGCTTTCTGGTCTACAGTGAATATAAGCAAATATAATTTCCTTTTGAGTTTCTTTTTTACTCTTTTTCACAGAAGTTACAGAAGTCTGGGCCAAAGTAATTTGCCATGTTGAGCTATTGTTGATTCTCTTTGTTTGCCATATTTATCAGATTGTTTATATGTATATGGATTGCTCTGGGATGGGAGATATGTAAGATTAGAAAAAATTTTCAGATATTAATATATGTTGCAGCAATTAGCTTTTTTGCCTAACCTCTAGGCCCCTTTTGCTGGTGGCAATCTCTCATTAATTCTTGGTGGATGAATGTCCTGTTTCCTTCTTTTGGTAGTCAGGATGCAGATATGTGAACTATTGGGGCAAGTGCTAAAAATATAGAAGTGGTGCCTTGGCTAAAGTGTACCTGCTAAAACACAATTTTTGTACTTTTTTGCCTCTTTATTCTTCCAAGCATCTTTGTTCTAGCTAATTTTTCAAACCCCGTGTACTCCTCTGTTTGAATTTTTTTTTGATAGCCCTTGATGTCTTTCTTTTTTTGCTTACCATATCCTAATTTGTTTGCCAAGGTTTAACCTTAGAATCCCAAGTGGTGGAAGGAATGTCTGACTTGGAGCTAGGATCCATATTTATTTAGTCATATATACTTACTAGGTTCTCCTAGCCTTCATAAAAACATATTAATTTTTTTCCTTTCTTCCCCATGATTTTGTGCTAATAAGCATGTTCATCTTTTCTCAACTGGCAGTTGGCTTCCAAATTTGTGAAATAGGGATGATAATTTTTAATATCTAGTTTGCAAACATGTAAGATAATCTGTGTGTGTGTGTGAAAATCCTATGTAAATGCAGTGTAGTATTATTTTTGTGTGTATGGGAACGTTGTCTTCCAGTTTGGATTTCTGCGTGTTTGTTTTCAGTGAGGTTCTTTGGTGTTACATAGTAACTGTCTGCGAGCTCACTACTTCCTTGTTTCCTTGTAGAATAGAGTGCTTTGGGGGACGAATGAAATGTCTTAAAGTTTCAGTCACTATGAGGACTCTTGTTCAGAAATAATTGCTGTGATTTTTTTGTGGGACATATCTACAAGAGCAAGAATATGGGGGGACGCATACTGGGCTGTTAGACACAGGCTGTTAGAGTGGTGAGAAGAAAACAGGGGCCCCGGGAGAACACATGTATCACAGAAAGCCAGTTTTGCTGGCCTTTTACTTTGGTAAGTCTTTTAATTAATCCCCTCGTTTAAACAATTATTTTTTCCTATTCCTCTAAAGACTATGATCATATAAATTCAAACAATGAACAGATGCTTAATTTAGAACATGAAAGAGCCTGTCCTCCAGAGGAAACCACTTTAACCTAGCCAGTTTTCCTTCTTGATGGTGGTGTCCTGCGTGTTACAGCTGATGTGGAAAATGTTCCTTAGGAAAAGAATGGAACTAAGTGGATGCAAATCTCTCTTTTTTTTTTTTTTTTTTTGCGGTACGCGGGCCTCTCACTGCCGCGGCCTCTCCCACTGCAGAGCACAGGCTCCGGACGCGCAGGCCCAGCAGTCATGGCCCACGGGCCCAGCTGCTCCACGGCACGTGGGATCCTCCCGGACCAGGGCACGAACCCGTGTCCCCTGCATCGGCAGGCGGACTCCCAACCACCGCGCCACCAGGGAAGCCCCAAATCTCTTTTATTTTGAGCAGTTACTGTATTATTGCTTTGCTTATAGCTGTGAAACCACAGAACTTAAAAGGCCTGCATGGAACTTTTCTTGGCAATTTTGTTTCCAAGGAGAAAGCAAACAAGTAAATAGAAGGGAAACGTATGCATGTGGTGTATGCATGTATGCCTTTAATTTTATCAAAACTGGTAAGGGTGGGTGAGAGGTTTGTGATGTGGTAATAATGTGGAAAACGGTATACCCTGAGCACTCTTGTTTCCTGATAAGGACGGCCCCTGAACTTTTGCATGGTCTTAAGGTAGTTTGGAGGTAGGGCGAGATACTACAAGCTTTCTTCACAGGCTCTCTTTGTGAATTTTCCTTTATTGGCATTCTTTTCTAATTTCATCATATTGAGGCTATATAACACATAAAAAACAAATAAAGGAACAGTTTACAAATTATATTGAGTCAAATAATAACCTACAAAAGTTTATTAAAACATGCTATAAAATGCGTTGAACTGATCTGCTGATGATGAGACATTGCGCTGTTGATGGCTGCTGCTTCGGAGAGTTTTGTCCTCAGAGGAAGCTAAAGAGGAGCACCTTGCACTAGGGCACTTACTCTAATAATAACTTCAAAAATTTAATTGGACCTCTGTCCAAATTCATAAGCTGACGTGGAAGTTAGCATTTCCCTCGTCAACTTCTTGGATCCTTCTCCAGTCTCATTAGCTTCTTGTTTGCTGTTAGGTGGGCAATGTTGTGTATCCTTTTCTACTTCTGTGAGGAGACCGTGTATCCTCTGGCACATACACCAGTATGGGTCCCCATAGTTTTTGCAGGAAAATAGAATACAAATTAGCTTTGAATATGGAGTTTGATATCCCCCAAAAACTTCATTATTTCCTACTAAAATCTGAAAGAATTCTTTGTAGAGAAAGTGATTTGGTTGTACTTTTGGTCTTTAGTTTTTTAAGCATTGTCTCTGAGCTTAAATTATTTATGTATTAATGCTAAATTAAAATGTCTGTTAGTTGTTTAGAATATAAACTGCTGTGATCGCTTTCATATTTGTGATCATAGCGATGTCATATAATACATGGCTCTGTCATATATTCATGCCATAGAATTGTTTTATATATACCATGGTTAGTGGCTAACATTTAAGCAGAAAACACATCTTGAGAAAAAAACTACTTAACTATTGAATGATGAATTAAAACTTAAATTATGTAAAACTAAGAAGCTACATTACGAAGACCAGCAATTAATACACTATAATATCTTCAGGAAAGATGCTAACAGTTTAACATGTGTTTTCTGTTAGAATTGCAGTTTGCAGTGTATGCTATTTTGGAACATTTATTTTGAAGAGCTCAGCATGTCTGAATTAAGGCATAAATCAATGGTCTAAGATTTTTAATGGTTATAGAATTTATTATAGATTAAAATCCTTGATAGTTCAAACAGCTACAGAGGAAAAAAAAATTCAATTGTTTTTTAGTGCCAACATCATATCAGCATATTTGATTACATTTATTCATTCCAGTGTTCAGGTCAATAGTGCAGAAATGCATTCAATTGACAGAGTCCTAAAGCAGTCTGTTATTTTGTTTGATAAGATTTTTTTCTTATGTTTATGCATAATGGATGCAGGACCACAACAATGACAGCTACTAAGGTTTTGAACTTAAGGAACTTCCTGTGAATGGACATCAGATAAAAACTAAGGAATTTTAGACTTAAAATATGAGCCATTTAAAAAATTTCATGTTGTGATTCAGCAACAGCAGACCTTGAAGTGTATATTCCATTTGAAATAAGCTGAAGGTATTAACATCTAGATTTATAAACAGCACAGCTAAATTACTCATTTGTCTCTCCCGTTGTTGTTCATGATACTTACCCTTGCATGCGTGATGTTTGCATGTTTTGGATCGAGCAGACCCTAATGTTGGAAAGGAGTTCTCTGTATGGTGAGGGAAGTAAGCCTCCCCAGGTCCATCCTTCTGCTGCTCATCGTGCCTGAAACACTGTGTCTCAGATGTCTCAGCGCGCAGAGAGCAAGAAGGCTCTTTGAAATTTTGCCTCAAGACTGTACACTTGTGGTACAGAAAGAAAGATATAAATTGATCATTATAAATAGCAAGGCAAGATTGTTCCCGAAACATGCCCCAGGTTTCATGAGGCCATCGAGGGTGAGGCCTGGTTGGTGGTGGGGATGGAAGGTGGGGAGGAGTATGCTCGCTTTTCTTTTGATGCTCCCCTCACTGCTCCCCTCAGACAAACATGCAACCCAGTAATAGACCCAAAAAGCATTTATAGAGGTTTGCCATAACCGTAGTGTAGAAAGCTTTTGGGTAAAGTTTGGATGTATTCTCGTGCACCTTTTATACAGAGATGCTCTCTAATAAGCACTCCTGTGTCCTCCCACCCCCGGCCTTCATTCCGTCCTTTTACCTCACCTCACCCAGGGTTTTTCTGCATCATTTATTAATCTAATCAGTTTTTAATGTTCTGGCATGGGCCGTGTTTAAAATACATTTGGGCCCAATTTCGCCTGGGACTGAACAGATGTTTTCCTCTGTATCGCATCACAAAGATAAAATCTGATGTATGGACACACACTTGAATGAAAGTGAACAAATAAAGAGGCCTTTAAGAGATGTTGCCTGTCACGTGTGCCTTGGTTTGTGCAGGTTTTGTTTTTATTCTCACCACTATGAAAACTTTTGTCAATGATAAAAGTTAAATGTTTTATTTAGAAAAGAAGTTGGGAGGGGTACGTAGGTCTATCACCCGGAGGATGGTTGTGCATGAGAGCTCAGAGTAGTCTGTTTGGAGGAGATGATACCTGAATTGCGTCTAAGGGGTTGGGATTTTTTTTTTTTCTTTTAACGTCTTTATTGGAATATAATTGCTTTACAATGGTGTGTTAGTTTCTGCTGTATAACAAAGTGAATCAGCTATACATATACATACATCCCCATATCTCCTGCCTCCTGCGTCTCCCTCCCACCCTCCCTATCCCACCCCTCTAGGTGGTCACAAAGCACCGAGTTGATCACCCTGTGCTATGCGGTGTCATACAGAGTGAAGTAAGTCAGAAAGAGTTTTGGGATTTTTAAAATGTCTCCTGGTACCTGAACGGAGGTGAGCAGTTTCACTTGGTGGTGAAAGAATGGTGGAAAAACCAGTTCTGTGCCATTTTAGGGGGCTCATAAGTATGAAGTGAGGTGCTGTAGTAAAGGCTTTATGAGGGAATACTTACTGCCCGGCACACTGGTTTTGGTCCTTAATTTGCTAGATTTGGACAAATCTAAGCAGGCATTTTTTAATTGTTAGGTAGGTTTATGTGGAATAGTTTTCCTGTTTTACGTGGGATTTTTTTTACAGTTAAAATATTAAAAGGTATATTATATCACATTTTACATAGATCCAGTAGTACAACACAATTTTTCTAACATCTTAGTATATTTATTTAATTGAAAGACTAGAGGTAATTTGTGAGAGTTGGTTCTCTTGAGAGAAAATTATATGCATATGCTCCTCTTAGTAAATTAAAGTTGCCCCTAAAATGTGTTTGTATTATTTAAATTGTCGCCGCCACTGCCATTTACAGTAATGTTAGCACTGTGTTCCCACAGCATAACTATTGTTATCATGCTTGAATAAAAAAAACACACAAAATATGGCAAAGTTTTCAGTTCATGTATACTTTACAGTTTATTTTCTAAGGACATTTGGATGGTAAAATATGGTTTGTTGAATGGGAAATATTTTGTTTTACTTTGTGAGGTTTACTCATTTAATATGCCACTGTTTTCTAAATCCGCAAATCACCTATGCAAAGTAACTTTTTGAATAAATTATATAGCATACCTAAGTTTAAAGTCTTTCCTTTTGCTTTCTTCGGAGAAATGTTCTGGATAAAAACCATCTAATTAGTTTACCATGAGCAGTTTCTATGCTGCCACAGGTTTGGCATTTTCTTTAGGTCAGGGTTGTCTGTATCACTTTCTGAGATGGTAGAAAACTGCTGAAGCCATGCTTTTGGTAAGGGTGCACAGTGCCATCCGCACTTTTCACTTTCCTCCAGCAAGGGCAAATCGAGATAATTTCATTATTTGGTTTTCTCTAGTCCTCTCCCCAGTTCTTTCTCTTCTAAGCTTTATGTAACCCCCTCCTAGATCTGAGCTGTATTCCCTTTTCTTCAAGGTCATTCTTTTCAGCTTTACCTTCAGTCTTCAGAATGGTGAGCTGTTTCTGAGATGACAGAGGACACTTAGTCTCGAAACCGTGTTAGTTTACAGTGGTGAGATAATCATTTTAAGAAAGGAGAGAAACACAACTGAGACCACATGTAATTGTTTTCTGCCTTGGGTTTTAGCCCTTGTCATCTTAAAGGTAAAATTAGTTTTGATTCTGGAACCTATTCCTGTTTTTTTTCCATTAAGTTAATCTATCAAAGATTAAAATATGTTTATTGGCATTCTAATGGTGCCAGGTATTTAGTATGTGCTATGGATTGAGTTGTGTCCCCCCAAAATTCATATTATCAAGTCCAAACCCCCAGTGTGACTGTATTTGGATACAGGGCATATAAGGAGTTAATTAAGATTAAATTTAGTCATAAGGGTGGGGCCCTGATAGGGTAGGATTTGTGTCCTTTTAAGAAGAGACACTCAAGCATTCTCCCCCTACCCCACCTCCCTTGCTCTTCTCTCTCATCCCCACCTGAGGACACAGTGACAGGTGGCCATCTACAAGCCAGCAAGAGAGTTCTCACCAGAATCCAACCGTGCTTGCACCCTGATCTTGGACTTGCCTCCCAAAGGTGAGAAAATAAACGTCTGTTGTTTAAGTGCCCCCAGTCTGTGGTATTTTGTTATAGCAGCCCAAGCTGCCTAAAACAGCAGACAATTATCACAAGTGCTATTTGGCATTAAAACCAGCTTGAATGAGTGTTCCCTCCTTGAATCAGTTTGTTGACCAGCTCATCAAAAGGAAACAACTGTTTCCTTTGCAGCTGTCTCACTGCAAATAGTGAGACAACTTATTACAAAGATCAACCATCCTGTGATGTTTTAATTTTCCTGTACATCTTGTTTTCCTGCTGCCTATGAGCTAGCTCTGGTTTGAATTGTATGTATGGATATCATGTACAGACAAGTGCACAAGTCTTAAGTGTACAGATTGACAGATCTCATAAATGTACCCACATAACTAGCCCCTGAATCAAGAAACAAAGCAGTGCCAGAACTGTTCTCTTCCTCCTTCCAGCAGTCACTGAGGCCTCCCTGCCCCACCACCATGGAAGGTAGCTGTCACGGCTAGCTTTTCACCCAACTATTTTGATGAGGCTCTGTTTCTTCTACGTGGTGGTTTCTGATTTGAATCTGATCTTCAACCTGACCCTGATTTCTGCCTCTGTATTTTTTGTTAAAAAAATTTTTTTTTTAAAAATTCTGGCTTCTTTTATATTGTTGGCCTTTGACCTGTGAACAGTTTAGACCCCACCTGCCAATTTGTTTATTGCACTGTGGTGAGAGAAGACTATTTTACATATTTAGGGAATAGACTTCATAAGCTTCTATAAGTAAATAAAATGCCTGTCTCAGCTTTATTTTGTAAATGTTGAAATTCAAACTTGAAAGTAGAGTTTGTGGTTTAATTTGCTTATGTTTTAGCTTGGTATGCATATAGCCCTCTGTGGGGTGCCGTTTCAGCTACCATTATTATACTGAAAACATCTATAAAGAAGACATGCCTGTGAATACTCCATTTTTGAATGCTCTTCTAATGAGGTATTAGATCAGAGGTGGCATTACATTTTGGAGGGGCTGCTGATTAAAAGCAGTTTGCATATTATTACGTTGCTTTTTCAGTTGACATCAACTTTCAAGAAAGATTCTTAGCTCTGAGTTTAGATATGAAATGAGAAGGGTGCTTGTGTCTTATCTGTGCCTGGGTCAGTTTTCTTATTAAATACATATCTGATATTTTCTGTCGAAGTTATCCCAAGTTTATAATTTAATAAGCAAGTACTTCATCTTTTTTTTTTTTTTTTTTTTTTTGCGGTATGCGGGCCTCTCACTGCTGTGGCCTCTCCCGTTGCGGAGCAGACTCTGGACGCACAGGCTCAGCGGCCATGGCTCACGGGCCCAGCCGCTCTGCGGTACGTGGGATCTTCCCGGACCGGGGCATGAACCTGTGTCTCCTGCATTGGCAGGCGGACTCTGAACCACTGCGCCACCAGGGAGGCCTACTTCATCTTTTATACAATTCAAGAGTGTTCAAATTCATAGTGAGATAAAAAACATGTATTATTATCAATGTTTTAAGTTGATAAATATGTATTACAGTATATCAATATTTTTCTTATTGATACTTTATTCATTCCTTTATGAATAGTAAATATTCTGCTTGAAGTGCAAAATGACTAAAGAAAAGTAGATTTTTTTGAAAATCTAAAGTGAGATACATTGACTTTTGATTTACATTGTTTCTAATGCATGTAAATGAGTTTTATATATTGGTTAAATGGTTTATCAATCAGAAGCAGAATGACATATATAGAGACTTATTTATACATAAATATATATTATATTTGCATATAAAGGTACACATACATACGTGCACACACACAGATACCATCACACATATAGACACATACGTGGGTATGTTATAGGGGTTGACCTTACCTGGTTGCCACAGGCATTGATTTTAACAGGCTATGGTAATGTTTTTAGTAATAAAATCATCAACGAGTTATGTTACCATGACCTGTCCTGCTGATAAATAATGTACTAACAAATATCCCCAAGCTGCCTCCAAACATACATTTATGTTGATTAGTTAATTGGTTACTCTCTTGGGTGCGGTGAGATACAAGGTAGATGTAGGTGCTAAGTGTCAATTTGCCCAGTTCTTTTAGGTCCTTGAAATGATTTTGTTTTTATTGGACCTGTGTAGGGAGCTCTTTTATATAACATGTTATATAACATAGATATGCTGTTAAACAGGATATAATTCAGTACAATTATAATTGTGAACGTGAAACGAAAAAAGTTCTCTTTTGTATTCCCTGAATATGGCTGTTACTCTGAGGGGTGCTGAGCATGACACAGACCTGGGTTTACGGCCAGAGGGACCCAAAGGAACTTGTTGAAGATAATGGGTTTTTTTTCTTTTTTTAACTGACCATCTCTGAAGAGTTTGCAGGTTCATGAAATGGTAAGCCTTTTATTCTTTTAAAAAATATATTATCTCGACTTGTTTAATACTAAAACAGCGTTGCCATCACCATCATTTTACACAAATGACAATTCTTCGTGAAGCATAATCATTTGCATTTTCTTGCTTAAATTAAGTTGCTATGCTCTTTGCATTAAGAGCTTTAGTATAGGGGCTTTCCTGGTGGCGCAGTGGTTAAGAATCCTCCTGCCAATGCAGGGGACACGGGTTCGAGCCCTGGTTTGGGAAGATCCCACATGCCGCGGGGCAACCAAGTCCATGAGCCACAACTACTGAGCCTGCGTTCTAGAGCTCTCGAGCCACAGCTACTGAAGCCCGTGCACCTAGAGCCCGTGCTCCGCAACAGGAGAAGCCACTGCAGTGAGAAGCCCATGCACCGCAACAAAGAACCAAAGCAGCCAAAAATAAATAGATAAAATAAATTTATTTTAAAAAAAAGAGCTTTAGTATAATGTTTTGTTGCATTAGACCCAGAACGAAGAGTTTTTTTTTTTTTTGAAAGTGGAGGAAAAGGGGTGGATGTTGACAAGGCACTATTGAATTGCAGGTGTATTCATCTTGTAATTTATTGTGCCTTTGATCTTAATAGCAGACTTGGTGGAAATGTGTCTTTTTGATAACAAGACTTGCTTTTCTTAAAGATTGTGTTTCTCCTTATCTCACGTAGACTCCAGTGCTATGATTAGAAGATTGACCCTTCCCTAGCTGCATTTTACTGTCATCTATCATTGCATTTAATGTCAAAAATACATTTTGACCAAGTTATGCCATGTTAAGTTTCTCAGTCGGTTTATAGGGGATTGATAAATAATGGTATGTTTATGGTGTTTTGACTTGAGAAAGGCATTACTTTGTAATTTTGTAAACCCAGAGTCCAACTTGTCAGTAAGGTCCCCTGAGTTAGCTCAGGGAAGATGGGTAGATTTCTGCTCCCATCTGTTGGAAGTGGGTGAGTGGTGCTGTGTTGAGAGGGATCCTGCGGCTGCCCCTGATGTTGTGGGGAATGAAGACCATGAAGAATCAGTGGTGGCACATGAGCCACTTACTTGCCAACTCCGATTCAGTTGAATGGAATGCCCTTTGGAAATACAATGAAAAATGCTCAGTTGCCCAGATGTTCTTCATTCTATAATATTGTTATAGTACTGCCTTATATCTATTATATGTCTTAAAACAACTTTGTTGATGGAGTATATAATTATCTCAGTTAAAATTTCTTTTACATATATTGCACATCTGTGGCCCTATGAATATATATTGGTAGATTAAAGACTCTATTTTTGATTCTAGTTTAAAAATTTTTTTAAATATATTTTGCCCCAAACCATATATTTTTATATGGTTTGTTTTGTGGAAAAAAAACCATGTCTTTTTTGTGTAGAAAAACTCAGAATTCATTTATGTTGGTGAAATCGTAATTTTTTGTCCTTATTTGTGATTAAATAATGTAGGGATATATTTAAAAGTTAATAGCTTATGTCTTGTAAATAGAAAACAAATACTGGACATTTTTGACAATATGAAAATTAAAAGAAATAGGTTAAGTAAGGTCTTAATGTGAGATGTGAACTTTCTTTTGCAGGTGGGAGCACACTCTATGCATGTAAAACACAAAACTATAGTACCTATTTATAGATCAAAGAGTGGTTTGTATTGTATCTCTAGGACTGTATTTGCATTGACTCATCTCTGGGCCAGTGTCCTTTGTCAGCTACTAAAGATCATTTTCTTGCTCTCCTTTTTCAACTGACGATTAGGCCTAATATAGAACTGAGCGTCTAAGCCCCCCACCCCCGCCCCACTGCTTGGGGTCCGCGGGCACGTATTACTCCATGCAGTGTGGCTAGTCATGATTATGGGTGCTTTGGATTATGGTGTTAGGTGGTAATATCTTTTAAAATGAATTAGGTAAAAATGAAAATTCTACCACAAAAATTCTTGAATATCAAATTTTTATAGTATTATCATTTCTATAGGATTTATTTGTGGACTTTGAAAGGTTCATAACATCTTCATCTCTTGCTTCCTAGTTCAGTGTCTTTTCTACTATTCTGTACTGTGTTGTCTTCCTCAAAGCTTTTAGTTTTGTTTTGGAAAAATCATAGAAATTGCCTTTATTATTTTCCTCGAGAAGAGGGTGTGTTCCTCATTGTGTTAACATCTGTAATGTAGTCTTAGAATCACCTGTAATTGACCACCCCTGCCTCCAGTGCTGGTAGGTGAGATGATCAGTGTCCCCTGGATCTAGTCAAGGCAAAATTATGTATGTATGACTGTTTATATGTTTACAGTCTTTCTCCCAACTATGCTGTGGACTCCATGAAGGCAGAGACAATGGTTGTTCTATTTACCTAACACACTTCAGAGTGAGTTATTAGTAAATAACTGTCTAACAAGTGGACTAAATTTTTAGTTACCATAAAATACCTAAGCATTTTAAGAGGTCAGGTGGCCATTGCTTTCTTGAGGAAGAATTCTAGTCCCTTCAAAACTGTCTGGTTCCCTTTTTTGTATTGGTCTGATGGCTTTATGCACTTATCAATCTCAGTGCTATTATCTGTGAATCTGGCATTTTCCTTCTGCAGTCGCTGCTTTGTGGGGATGGACAGTGCCGTCTTTACCTGTTTGCATCCCCCGCACCTAGTGCAGTGCCCCTGCGTGTGAGGGATCCATCAGTATTTGTTGATTGAATCCCTCATTGCTTCAATGATGTAAATTGTAATAGCAAGTTAAATGAACGTTCCAAAACAGCATAAATTGATATTTATTGGAAAAATCTTTTTATTAAAACACATCTACGTGTAGCTATAACTTTCATTTTTACTAGCACAATCTCTGTTCTTTCTAACTTTGAACAATTTGGTAAATTACTATTGTGCATGATGTTATCTGAACATGCCATGAGGATTTCATCATGGTGAAAGAAGTAACATAAAAAACAAATTAAAAAATCCCAAACTAAGTGCCATCCATCTATCTCTATTTTTTAAATAAAATTGTCGTAAGCATGTTCAAAGATGGGAGTAACTGTTTTTGGTAGTTTGGCACGAAAAATTAATTTAAGTTTATATGTTAACAAACGACTAATAAAAGGACATAATGATCTACCTAGGCTCTTAACATATAGTTATTATACTGACTGTAGGCCTATGTAGGCATTCCATCATATCGCACTTAGACATCTAGAGATTTATTTCATATTATTTTCTAGTAATCTCGTAGGTAACTGACAGTCCTCAGAGTTTCCTTGTATGTGTGTTATGAAGCCTGTTTGTAACCGAATCCTGCTTTTTGCTTGTGGTAAACTGTGCTTTTAAGTGAACGAGAAGCATGTTGCTTCAGGTGTATTCCTAGGACTAGTGAAGAATCAAGAATTGTAGCCAATCAGCTTTCTGCCTGTTGACCTTTTTCTTTTGGGCCCTCTGATCAGTTTTGAAAGGGAGAGCTGGTTACAGCCCATTCTGGGGGAACCTGCCTGGTGTGACGGCAGGTTCAGATCAAGCCCAGAAGTGTCTTCTCATACTTGGCTCGTATGTTCTGCCAGCTTGCTGTATGGCTGCCACAACAGTAACCCCGAGCGTGGCTTGATTGGTGAGGATTTACATGTGTGCTAATCAGAGTGGAATAAATGATTGGCTGCTTGCTGCATTGCCATAAAGGGTGCCCAGATGTACACACCACATGAACATAATATGCCCAGGCACGGCACATCAAAGTTTGTCAGCTGCATAACCTCAGCAGGCTTAGGGCCTGTCGCAGAGAATTTGCTGATAATCGTCCCCTATGATTTAGTGTCTTACTTGGTGAAAGTGAAAGACCTCAAAAGAATATCTTGGCAACAGAATTTTTGATCCTTTAGGAAAAAAATAAAATGTGCTTGAACTTAACTGGAGATAATGAATAGATGACTTTAAGCGATGCATTTTCAAAAGATGATTTCATACATTTTGAAATATTTTCCAGTAAAACAAATATAATATCAAGTAAATTCACCTAATTGAATAAACTGAATTTTTAAAAATTGCATAGCATCAGTCTTTTACGTTGAATTAAGCCACATTAAAACCACCCAAATGTATATCTGATGAAAGATGTAGCATAGAATGATTTCGTTTAATAAAAACAATTTTTCTGGAACTTAAACTTTACTGTATATAAAATGTCTATATATATATTTAAAAATCCATAATATATCTCCTTTGTAAACGTACAGTTAATACTCAGAATCCCCTTGTGTTGCACTTATGCACAAAATCTGTAATATGTGATTACTTTGACAAGTAATTTTGTAGTTACATGTTCATTATATTGATAATGTATTAATGTACAATGATTAAATGGTTAAGCTGCCACATTAAAGTTATGAGCAGAAACATTTATCCGGCACTGTTAGGCAGGAACAAAGCCTGTCCGTTACCAGATGGCATTATTCAATCTCTGTGTTACTTTAAGATGTTAGCCTGATGGCATCGATTCTTAGCTTTGATACTGGGCTGCACTTGAGTGACCCAGTACAGTTCAGTGATAAGGTTGAGTTAATTACTGTGTCTATGCCAGCCAGCTTCCACATGATTACTTCTGTGAAAGATTTTGATGCCTTTTGCTTTAATTAAGCAAAAGGGAATGAACAGATCTAATTGGGTTTTGAAATAATCCCATCACTATCAACAAGCATGATGTGTTTCCTCCAACTTTGTTAAAGGTACTTATAGAGGCAAAATTTTATAGGGGGAATGGAGTTTTTCCATTATTGTCTACACGAGGAAATGTTACTGTATAAACATTAATGCTGATTTTTGAACAGTTCAAATAGTGTGTTTTAAAAGAATTTGACCTAAAAGAGTCTGTTTGTAACTTCTGTTCAAAAAGATAATTATTTTTAGTTCAGGGCTTCCCTGGTGGCGCAGCGGTTGAGAGTCCGCCTGCCAGTGCAGGGGACATGGGTTCATGCCCCGGTCCTGGAGGATCCCACATGCCGTGGAGCAGCTGGGCCCGTGAGCCATGGCCGCTGAGCCTGCGCGTCCGGAGCCTGTGCTCCTCAACGGGAGAGGCCACAACAGTGAGAGGCCTGCGTACAGGGAAAAAAAAAAAAAAAGATAATTATTTTTAGTTCATATAAATATACTAAAGACTTAACTTTCAATGCATTTTTGTGCTTTTATATTTGCAATGTATTTTTAACCCAGTTTTCCATTAGAACAGATACATTTTAACTTTTAAAAGTTTACCATAATATTTAAACTTCCATGGTTTTTGCACAGTATCTCTTTTATTTAATTGATTTCACTAATCCTGCAGAGTTTACACTAATAAATAGAAAAGTGAAAATGAAGAAATGCAGTAAATTTTTCCAGTGGTAATATGAGGCTTCTAATTTTCATTTTTTCTCATGTAGGAGTATTGATTTTTGTTGTAGTATTTTCAATTTAAAATTCTAATTAATTCAGATTTCCCTTATTGTTTGAGTAGAAATGTGTAATTATACATTTTCTTCATGTGTTCCCACCCCCCACCCGATGTTCGTAACTAAAATATGTGAATAATGTTGTTTGGGAAAATGTTATAGTGTTTTTACTGAATTTAGGTTTTTCCCCTCTACCCTTATTTGGGTACCATCCCTTTTCCCACAGGTATTCAGACGTGGTAAATACTGTCTTCACTGGCTGATGCAGTTGTACTCTTAATAACTGTGGGATTGTCAGCATCACCTCTCTTTGCTGAGTGTTATTGAGAAACTTGCGTAATATTTCTGTAGATATATCTCAAGTGATGCTAGAGTCAAATGAGATAAGAATGCTTTTTAAGCAGTAGAGAGCTGTTAGTTTTAGTAACTTATTCTTATTACCTCATACATGTTTACTGATGTTCACTAGCTTACACGTTGGCAATCAGAATGAGTTCATCATTGCCGTTGACTTTTGCCCTCTACATTTTAAGTAAATACAGATGTAGGGAACCTGAGGGGAGAATGGAAAAACCGTCTCTGCAAAGGTTAGAATAGTCAAACTGAGTCTGGATAAGAAGGAAAATGTAAAAGAACTATGATAAAGTCTTCATTTTACTAGATAAGACTGAGGAGTCTTTTAAGTAACACTCTTGTTATTGTCTTCTAATGTCCTGTCAGAATGAGACAACAGGTTACATGAATGATCAGTTATCTCTGTCCATTCTCCATGGACCCCATTTCATGGGGAAGGGGTACAAAACATCAAAATTCAATTTAGGGTTTACTTAGTATCCAGTTTTAATCTTGGTTATTTAGTTTGGAGAATAATGCAACCTCTCCTCCTCCTTTCCCGCTTAATACTAAAGATGTCCACTTTCTAATCCATGGAACTTGTGACCGTGTTACATTATGTGGCAATGGGGAATTAAGGTTCCAGTGGAATTTACGGTTGCCAGTCAGTTTACCTAACATAGGGAGATTATCCTGGGTTATCTGGGTGAGCCCAGTGTAATCCCAAGAGTCCTCAAATGTGTAAGGAGGGGCAGAAGAGGGGGCCATGTGATGGGAGAGGGACTCAACCCACCTTTGCTGGCTTTGAAGATGGGTTGGGGGCCATGAGCCAGCAAACATGAGTGGCCTCCAGAAGGTAGAAAAGACAAGAAAAGGAATTCTCCCCTAGAACCTCCAGAAAAGAACAGAGTCCTGCTGATGCTTTGATTTTAGCTCAGTCATTTCTGGACTTCTGAATACAGGTCTGTAAGATGATACATTTGTGTTGTTTTAAGCCACTAATTTTTTTTTTTGTAATTTGTTATAGCAGCCCTAATACAATTATTTATAATCTAAAGCAAAGTTATTCATTAAGGTTTATTCAGAATTAAACATTTGGTTAATGTTTATTTATTCTGTCTTTTATTTTCAACTTCAGTAGCCCCCCCGCCCCCTCCCAGTGTGTGATTTGACCCTCGCTTGCATTATGCGTGTGTCTTGGCCACTTTTACAGCTTAGTGTTCTGAGGCATTGTGTTGCACACCTTTAAAATGTGTTTGTCAGAGAGGCAATGTAGTTAGAGTTAGAGGTCTTGGGTTCATGTTCCAGCCTCTGTGCCTTAGTTATAGGAAAATTGCCTGAAGTTTCTGCACCTGAAAATGGAGAAATGATGTGTCTTTTGAGTAGCTGATGAACTAATGTATGTAGTGGCTTAGAAACTATAAAAATGCTATGTCTGCACACATTTCTATTAAGATTGCTCTTCAGTATTTAATTCTAGCCTTAATACCTGAAACACGAGCATTCTGTACAACTGTGGTTAGGAACTATGAATTCTGCATCTTGGGTTCTGTGGAGCTGGGAGAGCCTTACCTTGCTGCCATAACGATTCTTCCTTTTCTTGCCTTGAAAAACCAGACAGAGGTGTTTCCTTCCTTGTTTTTAGTCCCATTTGTAAAATTGGTTCAGAATGGGAATATAGCAATTAGTTTGTATTTTCCAAGCACTGATTTGCTACCTTTCTTTTTTATTCTTGTCAAAGTTTTAAGTTTAAAGAAGATGATTATGTTTTCCATTTAGTTAAGCTCTTAAAATGCTTTATCTCCCAACAAGTTCAGTTCATTTAAAATTAATAAAGTTAGTGAACAGTGTCTTTGTCCTAGGCACAAGTAACCCCCATCTCAGTCCACGCCCTCATAATCCAGTCACACCAGCAGTCGGTCCCAAGATAGGAGCTGTAACATGTGCATGGGGCACATGGCGGAGTAACTAGTCTGGCCTGGGGAAGTCAGAGAAAATATCACAGACACTTTGGAGAGCATAGGAGTTTTCTGTGTGGATACAGGAAGAGAGGGCATTTCAGGCAGAGAAAGCTGTGTGAGAACCAGTCAGGAGCCAAATGTTTCCCTAGCGGGGCCTGGAGGATAGAGAAGCATGGAAAAGAGGACAAGGTCTAGAACCTGTGTGCGCTACTTCATGCTTTTCCCTGTGGTCGTGGTGAGGCCGTCAGCGCCGTCAGGTCCCCACCCCCTGGGAGTTGTATGTGAGGAGCCCGCCTCAGGGACAGGCTTTGCTTTGGGGGCCCCATCAGCAGAGGCTGTCCCCCTGGAACCAGTGAGACAGCGTGAGGCTGGAGTGGGGGAAGGTTCCAGATGAGGCGGTCAGAGTAGAGTACAGGGGTGGAGTGGAGACATGTTTCTGATGTGGGAAGGACAGAATTAAGGGCCCAGCTGAAGGAGGAGGTGGGGGAGGGAGGCACTGAGGAGAATTCAGAGCACTGATCTCAGCTAGGTGGCTGCCGGGCTTACTCCACGGAAGCAGCTTGGGGAGAGGAGAGCAGGAGGAATTTGGTTTTGCTTGTGTTGAGGGCGCGATGTCTGTGGGTCACCCAGGAAGAGATGCTGAGAATAGACATGAGGTGGGGACTGGAAATGTGGGCAGCGAGTCCCTGGCCCATGTGAGAGGCTGGAGTACACAGAGCGGATGCAGGGGACCCGGGAGGAAGTTCAGGGCTGGTGGGGAAATGGAAATACAAACGATACAAACCCCGGCGCTCGGGCAGGTTCCTTCTTACTGTGTGGCCCGAAGGACATCTGCAAGGTTTGTCATTTCCCTTCAAGTAGGGGTCAGAGCCTAGAGGCCTGATAGACATTTGCTTTATTGATGACTGCGTTTCAGCTCTGTGCTGTGCTTCTCACCTTATGCACTCAGTGTTTGAGCTGGTGATCTCCAAGCGCACTTGTAAATTAAAACCACATATCTCACGTTTTATTCCACAGTGAGAAAACACACACGACGGATTTGAAATAAAACATCTCCAAAATTCTAGGATTTTTTATTGAATTAAGTCTTAAATATGTATTGAAATAACACCTTCACAAACCCCTTTTGATTAGGAAGTGACATGGAAAAAATGTTACACATGAAAATAAATCAGTATATTATATGTTTATTGAAGTCCTGTGAAAAACTTACTAGATTTACCTAGAGCCTTTTAGTATCTTATGCTCCTTTTATATAATGTAGTGAAAATGTACATTTTTTTCATTTTATGTGAATAAAACATAGAGTCACTTAAATTTTAAGTCACTAAGTAATAGAGCTGTAAAAATATATATATTAAGTAGTTATTTTTTAGATATCCTCCTCCCGTAAGCAAATTTGACTTAGGCGTTTGAGATACTTGCCTCATGTTGTTTTGTTCTGATATATTAACATTAATCATGAAATAACTCTTTTGGCTTTAATATGGGGGGAATTTCATTAGGAGAGAACTGTCCTCCTGTTCTCTGCCTTTTAATGAATAAAACAAAACATAATAGCTCCCAAATTTTGTAGTATATGTGTGAAGATACTGTATTGCAGGGGACAGCCTAGGTTTTCACAATGCATGACGTCCTACTGTTTTATTACCACTGGGTATGTGACATTGATGGCCACTGCAAATATTTTAAATTTAGAACAATTTACTCCCCGCAGATAAATTATTGTGCAATAGCCATTTCTTTCTAAATGACAGTTAATGGACTGATCCTTTGAATACTATGTTTAGCATAATATAGCAGAAAGAAAAGTAATGATCAAAAGACTGAGGCTAGTCTTTCCTAAACGGCTTGAAATAACTTGGCATCGTATATTAACATTCAGAAAACATAGTCATGTCACAACATGTTAAGCTGCTTATACATTTCAGCTGAGGTGGTGATTTTTACTTTTGGACATATGATAGAAGAGCTATTTGAAAAGTTAACTTTCTCACATCAACTGAAGTCTTTAAAAGAGTTTGATTAGTTTATTATAAAGAGTATTTTCTTGCCTTTTAAAAATAATATAGGATAATCATAAGCAGTAGCTTCATTTATTGTTGGAAAAAGTGTAATTGCAAAAATTAACTTGTCATACACCACAGCTCAGCAAAGTAACTTTCTTATAAGTCCATGGTCACAGTATGTTTTTGCAATTCAGCATCTGGCTCTGTGGGATACTGATGGCTTCTATGAAGAAAAGTACCAGGGTGAGCAATTAAATGTAAAATGACAGCATAAAATATGATCATTATGGTTATACAAAAGACACATTTATGAATTTTGCAGATAACTGTCATTTTCCTACTCATATTTTCTCTTGCTTTGTTAGCTTAATAATTTTAGTTCAATTTATTTTTTCTTCTGGAAAGTGAACAGCGCCATTTTTATTTTCCTGGCACTTGTTTATGTCTTTTTGTTTGTCAATTTGAAAAGTAATGATAACTCTTTTACTGTCTTTTGATGCAGTACTTTCAACTTTATTTCAAAATTGAAGAATAAAAAGAAATTACATAGCAGTTGTAAGAGTAACATTTATTTATGATTATCAGTATTTTATCATGTGAATTGAATACTATTCATGACCTGGAAATAAGGTTTGCCAGTAATTTCCTCGTGGTATCAGGTAGTGTTTTGGAGCATTTTTTCTACAGTATGAACTCTCTGATTTGGTAGGGAGTAAAACAGTGTTGACGTAAGGAATCACATCTGATGTGTGCAAAGTTGTCATATTTCCTTTGCTTTTACTTGCAGAGTGTATTCTGCATGCAGTGAGACTGTTGGTCTTTGTAGATGGGACTCACTCTCGAGGGCTGGGATCCCCACGACCTTCGGGGTGCTCCGTTGTCAGGCGTAGATGGGACTCACTCTCGAGGGCTGGGATCCCCACGACCTTTGGGGTGCTCCGTTGTTGTCGGGCGTCGATGGGACTCACTCTCGAGGGCTGGGATCCCCATGACCTTCGGGGTGCTCCGTTGTTGTCGGGCTCCGCTCCTCTGCAGCCCTGGCAGTCTTTCCAGCCTAACCTTTCACTGTCCCTCAAAAACCATGCTAACCAGTTACCTTTGCCATTACTCTCTCAGATCCTGCCCTCTTCTTTTCTTTCACTTGTGCTTGTAGTACCCCTAGTTCCCTGACTACCTTTCCCCCCCATAAATTTATTTATTTATTTATTTATTTATTTATTAGTTTTGGCTGTGTTGGGTCTTTGTTGCTGCGCGTGGGCTTTCTCTAGTTGTGGCGAGTGGGGGCTACTCTTCGTTGCGGTGCGTGGGCTTCTCATTGCGGTGGCTTCTCTTGTTGCGGAGCATGAGCTCTAGGCGCATGGGCTTCAGTAGTTATAGCACGCGGGTTCAGTAGTTGTGGTTCATGGGCTCTAGAGCGCAGGCTCAGTGGTTGTGGCTCACGGGCTTAGTTGCTCTGCGGCATGTGGGATCTTCCTGGGCCAGGGATTGAACCTGTGTCCCCTGCATTGGCAGGCGGATTCTTAACCACTGCGCCACCAGGGAAGTCCTGAGGGGTTTTTTGTTTTGTTTTGTTTTGTTTTGTTTTTTGAGTTTTTGATAGCTGAGGTGTTAATGTTTCCTTCTGCCACTATTCAGGTTATTTTCTTTTCATTGCTCTCTTGACATGGTCTAACCTGTTTTATCTTATTGCGTGAATACTTTTGGATGGTTTATGTTTTAAGAATTAATAGACAAGTCTTATTTTATCCATTTGTTCTTAAATGCCTTATTTCAATTATATTGTGACAGCAGGCATTTAAAAATTTTTGATCAATTTTGAATAAATTTAGGTATATCAGTTGTATTTATTCATTATTAATTTCATTTATTAATGGAATCAGGTTCATGAATGATGAGTTTAGGAATCAGTGAACCTCAATTTATTGGGAGTAGAGCAACACTAGGACAGTATCATACATATACCGTATGTGCCTACATTTAAATATAGACACATACTAAATATATAGAGATATACTATCTGTTGTTATTAATGTTATTATCTTTACCTTTTAAAAACAAATACACACACGTTTGAGAGAGAGAGAAAAAGAGAGAGAGAGAGAGAGAGTGTGTGTGTGTGTGTGTGTGTGTGTGTACATGCATATCTTTTAGCATTTCCACATTGGCCTAGGTGATTCTAATGTAACTATTTTTGCCAGACTTTTAGGTATGTAAAAATTCTGTATAAAAATGCCAATAAAAATGCAGTCATTCTGTTTCATAGTGCAATTCCTTTTTGAGACAATTCCTATTAAGGAAGAGTCTGTTTTCATCAGCATTGCTTTGGACGGAAAGATTGTGAGTCTAGACAGTATTCCTGAGTCTGTTACATAGTGACCCTTCTTTTTCCACTGAAGTTTTATAATAGCTTTGCATTCTGTGCTTCTTTGGAGTACACAGACATGATATATTCAAGATGAATCAGACAATAAAATTTACTTATTTTCTGTGTGATAACTGGTGCTGCTTTCAATAATAAAACTGAATTATGTGTACAGATCTGAAAATAATCTATGAGGTATGAGGTCATTTTCCTTATATAGCCATAGTTAAATAATTTGTTTATATGACCGGTTTTTATAGTAAAACCTGTAAAGGTTTTATTCCCTTATACCCAACAGAGATTTGAGGTTCAAAACAAACAAATTAAAGAAACAAAACTAGAGATCTATTGAAGAGTGTACGTTGTTTATGTTCACAAAGTTTTCTCACCATTTAAATTTTATTTTGTTTTAAACAGGTGTGTAAGCCTTATTTACTTTAAAACCTTTTGTTCATTCATTCACTTAACTCTGTTTGTTTTTTTCAACAACATTATTGCAGAATAATTTCAATACAGTAAACAGCGTCCATTTAAAGTGTACCATTTGATGGGTTTTGACAGTTCTATACACTTCTGAAGCCAGCAACAGCATCAAGATGAAAGAACGTTTCTATCACCCCCTGCATAGTCCTGTGCTGTGTGCAGCCCACCACCCCTTCCTGCCTGCCACAGGGAACCAGTGACCTGCTGTTTGTCACTGTCAACGAATTCTCTGTATCATGTAGTATGTACTCTTGTGTAAAGCTTTGTGTGGACATATGTTTTCATTTCTCTGGGGTAATTACCTAGGAGGGAGACGACTGGGGTATGTGATGACTCTGTGCTTAACTTTTTTGGAAACTGCCATCGAGGTCTTCTTTAATTTCTCTCAGCCGTGTTCTGCAATCTTTAGTGTGAGGGCCTTAGACATTTTTTGCACTATTTTAAATGGAATTGCATGCTGTTAATGTTTAAAAGTGTGATGGATTTTTGTATATTAACCTTTTATCCTGTGAATTTCCTAAGTTCACTTACTTGTTCCAATATATACGTATATATTTTTAGATCCTGCGGGTTTTCTACATAAACAGTCACATCTTCTTTGCATAGAAATAGTTTTACTTGTATTTATCCAATATTTATGCCTTTACTTTTTTGTCCCTCTTCTTTTTTAGTAATAATTGTCTTAAAATCTATTAGGTCTGACATTAATATACTCACTTCAGCTGTCTTGTGGTTACTGATTGCATGGAATATCTTTTCCAGTTTTTACGGCTTGAATACATTTATCTCTTTCAATGTTAAGTATGTCTCTTACGGTTAGTGCATAATTTTGATCTTTTAATACATTCTAATAATTTATTCTTTTTAACTGTAGTATTTATTAACATTTAATGTGTGTAGTTGGTTGGGTTTATACTTTCTGTTTTGCTCTTTGTTATTCTATGTCTCAGGTGTTTTTCTTTGTCTCTTTCTCTTTTACTGCCTTATTTGGCATTGATGTGAATCCTGTCAGCTTTTGTTTATCTGGGAATGTCTTTACGCCCCTTTGTTATCGAAGTATAGTTTTGCTGAATATAGATGTCTTGATTGATAGATTTTCTTTCACTACTTTGTCTATACAATTCTTTTGACTTTTGGCCTCTATTGTTTCTGATAAGGCGGCTCTTATTTGTATTTTTTTTTCCTGCAAAAGCAGCTGTTAAACATGTAGCTGTTCCCTGTATGTGATGACCATTTCTCTTGTTGCTTTCAAGATTTTCTTAATTGTCTTTTTCTTTTTAGTTTGACTGTGATGTTTCCAGGTGTGAATTTCTTAGTGTTTATACTTCTCGATGTTTGTTGAACTCCTTGTATCTGTAGATTAATGTATTTCATCAAATTTGGAAAGTGTTTAGCTATTATTTTAAAAAATATTTTTTCTACCCCTTTATCTCTTTTCTCTCTTATTGGGATTCATACAGCACATTTGTTGAAATCATTCAAATTGTCCCAAAGGTCTGTGAGATTCTGTTCAATTTTGTTAAAAAGTTATTTCTTCTGATTAGATAATTAATGTCTGTCTTCAGTTTCACTGATTCTTTCCTTTGCCATCTCAAATCTACTTCTTTCCCATGTAGGAATTTTTTTATTTCTGAAATGCTATACTTTTCATCTCTAGCATCTCTTTTGTATAATTCCTATTTCCTTATTCATACTCCCTGTTTGCTGAATCAGTGACATATTTTTCTTTAATTTTTGAACATTTAAAAGAATTAGTAGTACATCTTTTAAGTAGCTACTGAACTTTTTCTGCTATGTTGACATCTGGGCCAAATTTCTATTTTCCTCGACATTTTTTTCTTCCTAAATCTGAGTCATAGTTTACATTTTTAAAAAAATGCATCTTATGATTTCTTTTTGTTGTTGTTGAAAATAGGACATTTTATATAATCTGGTATGGTAAGTTTGGATTTTGATTCACTTTTCAAGGAGTGTCTTTTTTTCCTTTAACTTGCATTGACTTGAGAGTGTGGAATTTTATCTGTTTGTGGTGTATAGCCTCCAGTGTTTCTGTTCAGTTTTTAAATGCTTATTGATTCATTTGTTTTACCTTGACTTTCTGGGTATTTTCCCTGTGAGTGTAAGACTTTATGGTCAAAAACAATGAGTTGGGCAGAGTTTGTATCTGCCATCTGCCTGCTATTTGTGTCTGCACCAGGGGCACATTCAGAGTTTCCGGTAGTTGTCAAGCAAGTTACCTTCTGGGGCTCTGTCTGATGCCTTCCCTGGGCTTCCTTTGCACCCCTGCTTAGTCAGCCAGGAATGTGGTGGGACACTCATCTAGTCCTTTTACTGGTCCTTTGTTTATAGTGTCTCCTTGCTGAATTTCTTACTAGTCTGCCAGTTGCCAAAACTGGGTTCACCACATTGTGCAGCAGTGTTGTTAGATTTCCTCATTTACTTCCTACCAACTTTTTCACTTTCAGCTGACAAAGCTGTAGCGTTTGTTCCCTGCCCCAAATAGCTTCCCCCTCCACCACCTTGGCTGAGAGCTCTCCTTTTTTTTTTTTTTTTTTTTTTTTTTTGTGCTAGTCATATGTTAATAAAGCTCTGATGGTCCCTCACCAAGTCCGGGGATGGGTGTAGGCAATGGTAGCATCCCAGGCAAATGCTCCTCTCTCCACCACCTACCCAAAGCTCCAGACAAAGTGCCTTTCCCCTTGTTGCCTGAATTTGATTTTTAGAATCATGAAATTGTTGCCTTTTGACAAATGTACATGGTTTCATTTGTTTTCGAGAAGAAGGTTCACTGACGTCTCTATATTGCCAAAGCTGGATGTTCCTGAGTGAGTTGATATTTCCTCAGAAGTTTCTTGTACCCCATTTTCTTCCTCTCTCTCTTTCCCTTCTGGGACTCTAGTTAATTAGCTGTATGTTAAACCCTTTGTAATTTTTTCTCAGGTAGGTCCCTGAGGCTCTCTTTACTATTTTCTTTTTAAATTCAGTCTCTTTCCCTCTCTGTTCTTCATGTTGGATGATTGCTATTGATCTGTCCTCAAATTCACTGATTCTTTCCTCTGTCATCTCCATTTTCCTGTTAAGCACATTTCTAATTCTAACTATTTTATCTTTTGTTCCTGAAATTTCCATTTGGCTTTTTAAAAAATAAATCTTATTTCTTTGCTGAAATTTCCTTTCTTTTCATTTGTTCCAAGCACATTTCCTTTATTTCACATAGTATGGTTATAATAGCTACTCTGAAGTCCTTTAAAATAATTTCAGCATTTTGGTCATCTTGTTTACCACATACTGTTTTGCTTGAGATTTGCTCACATTTTTCTGACTCTTTCTACGTCAAGTTATTTTGGATTGGATTTTGGATGTTTTGAATTTTATGTTGTATGGTCTGTGGATTTTGTTGTATAGCTTCAAATACTCTTGGTGTTTTCATTTTTAGCAGGTAGTTAACTTGATTACCATCAGATAGCATCTGTCATGTCTGCTGTAGTCAGCCACTTATATCTCATTTTTGATCTTTAAGCTTTAATTGCAGTCTGCTTTCACGCCTCCTGGTTCATACGTGGTTTATGTATTCTGTGTTTATTCGTAAATCAGACGTTCCTTTGGCTCTCTCTTTTATGGTATTTACTTCTTACTCTTTCTGTGGCTATCATTGCCCTGGGACACTTTCCCTCTGATCCAGAAATACAGCTGATTTTTCCATTGTGATTTTAGCTGCCTCTCTTTCTAGGGTAAAGCCATCAAAAAGGGAGGAGGGGCTGGATTTACCTTTTACTGTTTGCATCATGCCTTGACTCCACTCTAAAACCACTCTAAATATTTCCAGCTTTTGTTTAGTTTCCAGAAATATCAGATAATTTTTTTGTGTGTGTTTTGTTCAGATTTTACAGCTGTTATCTGTGAGAGGTTCAGCTTATTATTAGAAGCTTATTACTTCATACCAGAAGTATATGAAGTTAAAAAAAATTCTTATTTTAAAAAATCGTTCTAAATTTTATTCTCAACATATTATATGCTCATTGTGGGAAATTGGGAGGGGCTAATAAATATCAACAAATATGAAAAAAAATCACCTTTAACCTACTTTAACATTTTGATAAAATTCTTTTGATATGACACAACCGAATGTGATGTACATAAAATTTAAAAAGATATGTTTTTGCTTAAAATTACACAAGGAGTGTTTTTTCATGCCATTAAATATTCTTGGCAGATATTTTTATGGCAGTATAACATTCCGTATGTGTGCATATAATCATTTATGTGACCATTTCTTAATGCTTCTCACAGTGGTTGTTCACAGTTTTTTACTTTTATGTATGACCAAGTGGTGGACATCTTTGTGTATACATTATTGTGCCCTTTTCATAATATTCGGTTAGGATAGATGCCCAAAAGTAGAAATATTGGATTTCAAAGTGGATAATGATTTTAAAGTGTTCTTACATGCAACTAAATTGCTTTTCAGAAAGTCTGATCCATTTAACACCTGTGAGTTTGTGCAGCTTACAGCACCTTCCAACCATGAGCATTAGATCCTTGATATTTTCTCATGTGATAGATGGGAACACTCATCTGTTTTTGGCAGTTTTTGTTAACTATTTTGGCCGAATTTTTTTATACAATTAAAAAAAATCTACTTCTCCCTGTTTTGAAAATCTGTTCATGTTCTATGCCTATTAAATATATGTTTCATTCTCCTTGTTTAAATAACTGCTTTTAAAGCTGTTTTAATGGTAGGTGAGATAGAACCTAATTTCCTACCTATACTCCTTATCAACCATGAAACTAATTTCTTCAGTGCAGCATTTCTGTTTGATCATCTCCTTGAGTCTCCTCATGTTTGTGCTGCCGTTTCCTCTACCTGGTAATCCAAAATGTGCCAAACCTAATGGAATGTGCCTAACAGAACCTAATTAAAAAATATATATAGTTGGACTTGGATTGAACCTTAAAAGCAGTTTCAACCTCTTATAACATTTTATTTAGGGTTTAGAGAGATCATTTTTTTCACTCCTATGAAATGTGAAAAACTGCTTTTCATTTTAATGTTTTCATATGCAGTTTTGTATTTGAGTAGGCGGTGTTACGTAACTGAAAAACAGAATATTTCAGGTAATGTTCATTAGCTTTTTGGTGAAATATGATTTGTTAATAATACAAAATTGATGCGTGTTTTCTATAAGAGGCAGCTTCTTCTGTGGACAGTCTCTTGGGACACTATTTGGGTGTTGAGTTTTCCTTGGGTTTTGCTATGGCTGTACATTGTTTTGGTCATTTCCTTGGGGATTTGGGGGAGGCCAGGGGCGTTTTCAGTTCTTCTGCAGACAGTTTGTGCTCAGCCACGTGGGCGGTGGTGGTGAAGTAATGGTAATGTGTTATATATTGTGTGTTTTTACATCAAGCTGTGGTTCAGCGACGTGAATTGAGACGTCTGTTCCTCTTTCCAGTCGACTGTCCACTTCCACTCGGCACCCCCTGGGGGTTCCTGGCAGCTCAGCCTCTTGAGCCCACACTGTCTGCTACTGTGCTTTTGGTGTCCAAGGTTCATGGCTATGAGTGTATTTAATTATAAGGCACCATGATGGATCATTTCATTAAATAAGAGTGATTCCAACTAATACCTCACACAATATATTTGCTGTGTGGAGAATTGTATAAGGCTGACCACCAAGTCTGAATCATTAGAGCTAATAATTTATGTCTAAGCCTGAGGATACTGTGTGTGGAAAGAATAACTATTTTTTAAAATAAAATTGTAAAGCAGAACAAAATATTAAGATGCATAAACCAAGTTCCATAGAAAAAGGAAACAGCAATGAATTGAGAAAGAATTTTGGTAAATGTGTATATATATTGACTTTAATTTACTCATAACAGCATTTCATTAACATGCCTAGTTTTGCTACCAGTGACCCTTTCGGCCAGGGTATTGTCACTTACGGTGTATCCTATACATGGAGTTAAAACATGACCCACTAAGAGATCCTAATTTGGCTGGACCTTGACTTATAAATCATCGGCTGTTTAATTAATGCACATTAATTTTCATATTCATAGAGAAATATTCACATTTTAATCCTCCAGAAATCTCTAAATTCTAGATTCCACATATATAATACTGGACTTTAACTACGCCTTAGAGGAAGTATCAGTTGTGAGTGTTTTACATGGTCCTTAGCATTTGTGGTATTTCAGTCCCTCTTTTTGGAGGTGAGTAGAAGTTCTAGTCATTTTGTAAGGTAACAGTCAATCGATAGAGAAACCTAGGAATTTGTACATTTTCTACATGTCTCATTAGGAAATCAGGATCATTTACTAAACTCAGTCATCACAGTTAAGATCGATTTGCTCAGTTCTGCTCTATGAATGTTAACTTTCTCTATGTGCCAAGCACTGAGCTGGGTGCTAAGACTATTGCTGTAGATCAGATGAAGTCCCTAAGTAGCCACATGTCAGTTCAAGTCTGGTTTCCCACCCAATGATTTTAAAAAATGAAACTTTCAGTTTTCATTACTTTTCTGATTTCAGAATTTTGGATGAGGGATTGTGTGAGCCTTCCCTGAATATGCATTGGAAGGGAGACATAAGTGGACATGGAGACAGGTAGCAAGTCATGAATGGGGCAGGGAAGCATCTTGGACTTCCTCCTGCAGGTGAGTGGGAGTCCCTGAGAGTACTGTTCTGTCCGATGGCTCGCAGGACATGATTGGAGGACGGACTCATGAAAGGCTTACGAGCAGAGGAGGAGAAGGGTTCAAGCAGGACTTTTCTGTGAAGACTTAAAGATGCCTCTGGTATGCTGCCTGGATTTGGACAGGAAAACGAGATGGAGATGCCAGCTAGACTTTTACTGCCGTGTGTTGGGGAGATAATGAAGGACTGGATCGAGAACAGTGGTGAGGGTAGACCGAGAAGAGGCACTTAAAACACTGGAAGAAGCTCCAGGAGGGGATGGCTGAGGTGGAAGTAAGGGAGAGAGCACATTGAAGGTTAGTCCTAAAGTTCAAAGTGACTGATCAGGAGAATGTATGAGAAGTTAGGACTGAGGAGAGGAGCGTGTCAGGTTTGGAAAGGTGGAGGAAGGAAAAGCCACATTCTGTGAGACGGACTGTGTGCTGCCTGGTCTCCAGGACTGAAGGACGATGCTGGCCGTGCAGAGCCATGGATAGGGGGTTAGTCTGGGGGCTAGTCTGGGTTGAGCCCCCGCCCTCTCACGGACTGCTTTTGTCTGCTTCTTACTTAGTTTTCTCACCTTAAGGATTATGACATACTCTCTAAGAGTCCTCTTAATGGGAGTTCAGTTTTATAAACCTTCAATTTGAGGTGTTGATGGACCAGCCATCTCTGTTTAGGGGGTGATGTGCTTGACGTGGCTGGAAAGGCCTTTGTGGTTTGTCTGAAAGGTTGGGACCTGGACAGTGAGCTCAGTTCTTGTCTCCTAGTCGTGGCGGCTGAAGGCTTGGAGTGAACGTGCTTGTGCAGGTGGAAAACGTAGTGCGAGAAGCAGAGTTTGTGGTCAGGGCTTGGGAGGCTAGTCACACAGAGCGTGTGGGGTAGAGGCCGAGGAGGGAGGATGGGGAAGACACATTCTCAGTCCAGGGCTGAGGATTCTGAGGCCAGCAGTGTTGAGCAATGAGGACCTAAAAAAAAATCCAAAAAGGAAGAGGGGTTCTCCTCAGGCCTCTGAGTTGGCCCTGTATTTCCAACGCGCTGCTTTTCACTCCTCGGTCAACAGTTTCTGTTCATTTTTTTTCCCTCCATGTTGCTTCAGAAGGTGGTACATTTGGTGTTTTCCCATGTGGGTGCCAGGACAGGTTTCGATTGGAATATAGACTCTAATTCCAGCTGCCGGTTCATTACAGTAGCTGTTGGTACCTCAGTTTCATGGTCAGAGCCCAGTGTTTACTTTAGAGGTAACCCGTTGCCTCTCCTGAAATCAGGGTGTGGAGCTATTGTGGAGGGACAGCCAGAGGAAGAGCACAACCACAGTTTGGTACTATTTACTGTTAGGTAGTGTTTACTGAACATCCGCCCCGTACTTGGGGGGAAGTGCTAGCTATTAGCAAGGAGGAGGGCCTTCAGTGGAAGACGAGGAGTTGCCTGGGCACCGTCTCAGTCGCTCTCATAGTCAGCTGGTGTCTGTGTTATTCTTGATGCCCGTGAATTGATTTTTCTATAGTGCCTTTCCCTAACTAGAGGAATGGTTTGAACAGTATGGATTCTTCTGTTTCAGATGCTCCACAAAGGAAAGGTGAAATGTGTTTTTTTTTTTTTCTTTTTTTCTTGCATGTTCATTGTTTCTCTCATTCATTCATTTAGTATGAAGTTACTGAAATATTTTAGGCGAGTACCCAGTATGTATAAAATATGTTAAGTACTATGGAGATATGGATTAAATAAAGCCATTAATAAGATACATATTAATACATTAATAAAAGTATCACTGTGGTGTACAAAGCCATATACACAAATAATGAACTTCAAAAATTCTTTTAGTTATGTGATCTGATAATTCTATAAATTGGTCAGTTCATGAGTTTTTCTTAGGTAAGTTTATCCTGTTTCATTAAAGTTAAACGAAATATTTCACCTATTTCTAATAACAGAACAAAAACAAGTCCTGATTCCTTAGAGTGAAATTTCCAAGCCTGTTGAGGTTAAATCCACTTATGAGGGGAAAACATTTTCAGTTACTAATCAGGAGGAGTAATGAAGTCAGAACACTTTAATTTTGGCATAGCCTGTATTTCGGAAAAAGTATACTAAGCAGCGCTGATTAGTTTCCAAGTTATTTTTCTCCCGTACTGTTTCTGTCAGGCGGTTTTTATCCCTCCTGGTTGGAGGTTTACTGTCCATACGCTTGGAGGCAGCGGAGCAGTGGCTGAGGGACTGTCCATCTGAGGTGTGCGGGAGCGTCGTCTGGGGCTGGTGAGACGGGCCTCCTCCTTGTCTCCATGGTCCGGGAGGTCTGCGGCGGGGTCCGAAAACGTCCCTTTTTCATAGGCGTAGGCCTTTTGGATGCTGGTGACCCAGAGATTCCCAGGGTATAGATGGTGCAGAACCAGTACTAGATCTCAGAGAGGAAGAAATCTTCCGGGTCACTTAATGTCAGGGTTTCACGTTACAGAGAGAGATGCTGAAGCTCACAGAAGTAAAAAGGCCCATATTGTCGACAGAGTAACCCAGGTGGCTAAGTGCCAGACCTGTAGGGCTCCAGCTGTGTCAGAACCTTTCCAGTGCTGCCCTTGAGACTTTCCTAGTTAGCTCCATGGGAATATAGATACGTAATATCTGGGAATTAACTTAGATCTAAAGAATGAAGCCATCTTGTGGACATCCTTTCCCGTCTCAACAAAACAAATAATTAAAGAAAATGTGTTGGTGCTAATTGTCAAATTAGAAAGCAAGATTTACCTAGGATAAGCACCTGTTCAGGTTATGATTTGTTAATTTCTTGACAAGAAATGAGTGTAAAATGCATTATAATTCTCATAGAATTTCCCCGAATTAGTAGCGAACATTTTAATTTTGTTTTAAGTATCCATATAAATGATTACTCTTTTTTTTTCAAAGTTAATAAAGAGTAAATCTGTCTGGTGGTTTACTTTGCCATCACAGTGTTCACTTTTCTCTACTTGTTTTTAAGCCATGTTTTCAGTTTGTAAAAAAATCGCAGTGTTTGCAGTATATTATGTTTAGAAATCTACACAATATATAAAATAGGTAACTTTGAAGTCCACTGAATAGCTAAATGAGTTCAATTTTTAATCAATTTAATTTTCTATACTTTTTATATGTAGATCAATCCAAACATTGGAACAGTTCCAAAGTTAAATAAGATTCACTATACTTTGATTTAAATATAGGAGTTACACATACGCTTATGGTTTTATTCAAGTTTCCTGCTTCAAGTAAAAAATGTTTAACTGTTAAATTATCAATTAAAATACTAGTTTTTATCTCTATGACTTTTTTATAAGATATAATAAGCAAGGTAATTTAAAGTTACCTAGTGTAGTTTTAAATTACTGCATTAGAAAGGTGCTTTATGCACTTCATTAGCTTATGGGAAAATTGAAATGCTGCAATAATTGTAAATTATAATATGTAATACATGCCCAAACCGCTTTCTATACTAAGCACTCTTAACAAATTGCAACACTTTAGCAGCATTAAATCATTCATGGAACAGAAACTTAATATTATTCTTTTTTTTCATCATAAGATTTCTTATTTATAAAGTAACAACATCTAATTAAAAAAATATTATTACCACTCTATTTTATCTGCTTCTCATCATTAGAGTAACAGGAGCTATACTAAAAAAAAATTAGACAATTGAGGGTGTTGTACTGGAGTCTGGTTATTTCCATTCAGGAGGCATAGAGTCTGATCAGTGCCCCCTTTCAGGGCGTGCTGGACGGACATCATGCGTTTGGGGTCCTCTGTGACATGTGAATGTCTTTTGTCACCTGCAATCATGTTTACATGCCTGAGCCCGGGCTATGGGAACTGAACGGTGCTGCTTTGCTGCGGGTCAGCTTTCATGGACAATTAGTGTCGTAACAGGACTTGGGTCACCAGTTGTCGGAAGTGTTTACCGTAAAGACCTCATCTTGCGCGGGAGCAGCCGTGTCCCGGGCCTGGGTCCTCTGGGGAAGTGGTTCCCGTTAGCCTTTTCTTGGCGACAAGTCAGGTGACTGCTCCTTGCTCCGTGCCTGGTGTCATTTTTGTGCGAAGCCTTAGGCCTTTCAAGTTTCCTGGCTGTTTTTTCCCCTCCGTGCTCATCATGTCTGCTCATGTCCCCTCTCCGTAACTGTCAGGACCCACATGGGTTGATTTTTCTGACAGGACTGGAAGGCACCATCGTCCCGCTGTTTGGCTCTGTGTCAGGATCAACACGTCTGAAGCCACGTGAGGTGACTGGTTCCAGCAGTCCCAGAAGTCAGCCAATAAATCTGCACCATCACTCTGCTTGCTGCCACTTGATTGCTCTTTTTACCCTGATAGCACCGTGGAAACGGACACTTCAGAACAAGGGCTCCCCACCAGCCCCACGGTTAGTCAGGGACTTGAAAAGGTTGACCTTCAAAGGTTGTCAGGAGATACTTGTGGACCCCTGTGACATTTTAGTATTTCAGTTTCATTTTGCCATTTTTTTGCTTTTTGTTTTGGAAAGGTGTTTCTATGAGTGCTTACAGATTACAGAAAAAATTATCTTTAGTGCGATGGTTTTCTTTTCTACAGGCAGTTAATCTTTTATAGATGTTTTTAATTTTTCAAAAGTGGCTGCAATTTTTGGATATTTTCAGACATCTAAGAATGATATTTTCAGGCAGCAGGAAATAAACTAAAAGTCCTCACTTGGTATATGAGTATGACTTTGTGCTTTTTTTTTTTTTTTTTAATGTTTACCATTTTGGTTTTCAATTACTTACCTTTTTTGGAGAGAATAAAAGTACACACACACATTCATGTGTCAGTGTATTTTATATATTTGTATTGATTTACCCTTGTAATACTCCTCCCAAGTAAATTCTCTTTGTTTAAAATCAGTAATTCCTTAGTAGGAAGAGTTCAGTTTATAAAAGGCCCCGGATTGTACAGATTCAAGGAAAACATGACTTTGGGTGTCTCAGTTTGACCTGTACAAACAAGGCTGGCATTTAGTTCTGCTGTTTGTTTGAGTTCAGGAATCTCAGTGAAATTGCTCATCTCAACATTGTAAGTATTTTCTCTTTTTTAGATAACTTCTAAGATATTACAGATTCATTTTCTTTCTAGTCTCTTTTTTTCTCTCATAAATTTTCATAAGTGAGTGTTGAATATATTGTCCTTCACATGTTGGCCGGGTCCACTGATAGGACATTAGTTGATATGAAATTAACATTTCTCTTCGGCAAGTAGCAACGACAAAGATGTTTTTCTTCAGTCCTTTTTATAAATTTAATAAACAATCATACTAACGGAAAACACTGTAGATCTTTAATTGTCTGGTTTTCTTGTGATGAACAACCTTTAATGTAAGTTATTGTTGTTTTTGATGCCCACTTCTTAAATTCTAAGGTTTTATGTTGTGTAAGCCATGTAGAATATTTTCTAAGACCTGTTATGTTTCTGTTCTGTGCTCATGAGCTAATGCAGTTAAGATGGGCCAGGGGGCCTCACTTTAGTTTAGTAAATACACCAGCTTCAAATGGATGTGTGCCACAGGAGAAGATAATTCATTTCAGTTGTGAGAACTGTAAGCCATGATAAATGATTTTCCTTTACAAAATTCCCCATCTCTGAGACAGTATTAGTTTTTACTTTAATTACCGGCTGCCGTAATGTTTCCTATCCATAACTGTCGACGGAATGGACTGTTCCCGAGCAGAGGGTACGGCCTGTTTACTCAGCCGTTGCGAAGAGTGCCCAAGTCCCACCAAGTCTGGACTGCTGCGCGGGAGAGCGCCCTTCATTTAAATATTTAAATATTAATGTTTAATTGTAGAGGCAGAAAACTTCAATGTCATTTTAAGGATACCTAACTTTACCAGGAGTCTTTGTCTGTTATTAACTTTAGGGCCTTGTCTTGGGTCTTCACATCACTTGGAAGGAGGCGACCTTGCGGCCATATTGGAAAGTTGGAGTGTTTTGTCTTTTTATTTTCTTCTTTTCCCCATTTTAAAAACAACAACAGAAAAGCTGTTGTCAAGGGTGGCTCTCTCAAAAATGGCTTAGTTGACATTAGCTGAAAATGAGCAGAACGACACTAACTACTAATTGATTACAGTAATTACCAGTCTTTGGCTAGTTTGTATTGGCAAACTCTATGTACTCCTGGAATAAATGTGAACTTGTAGAATGCAAGGAAAAGGTCACTCTCATTTGCATGATAGGCTTCATTAGAATATGCTAAGGACGAGACCTAGTGTTTTATGACTTCAGGTGATGAATAGCTACCATATTACTCTGCTAGATGAAAGCATGTTTCAGTCACCTTAATTTACATGTGCCTTTTTTTTTTTAATTCCAAGAACAATCTTTTAGGTTATGGCAGTAGAGGAGCGTATTGTGTTTTGAACTGAAATCGTTTATGTGTGTGTGCTTCTTGAAATAGCAAATATCTTTTAGGTAGAATTACTTTGAAGGCTATTTTTAATGGTAAGATGAAGGATAAAGCTTTTTTCTACATTAGATCTTGTAGTGTTATAACTTTTGTCAGTCATAAAAGAAAATGGTTTTTAGTGGTTATTTGAATAAAATGCAGGTTAACTCATCAGAGCTATATTTTAGATTTTAGCTTACAGTCTTCAGTGTGCTGTAGACTTATTACCTAGTGAGCTTTATTGCATCCTAGAATGCATTGATTTTCACTTTAAAACAATGCAGTTTCATCACTTCATTAATTTTTTCCTTTTACCATTTATGCTTAATTAGTACTATTTTTACTGAGATTTAAAAAAAAAATACAAAGTGTAGGCACAGCCGTTATATAATGCCTACTTTTTCTGGAAGCCAGGACGCACTGGATGCCTTTGCCAGTTGTTTTCATGGCATTTGTTCAGTGCAAAAGCAGGGGTGGGGTGGGGGCAGGGGTTATATAGAAATAAAACAAGGGTACTGTTCTGCAGCCCTGTCTGAATACATGCTTTAAAGTCAAGAATTATGTTTCCCATTGTACAGATGTTCTCATTTACGGTGTCTGATCGTGTAGTGATGGCTCCTGTTAGCTGCCATTATCCTTACATTCTCATTATGAGAGAAAAATACTCTTGGCTCCTAAAAGTAACTTTATGAGAAGTATCAGCTCCTAATTAGCAGTGCCTGTATAATATGTTGGAACACAGGGTTAACACTTCCTAGATACGTTGCTGTTACAAAGTTTCTTCATCTTTGAGAAGCCATTCCTCTGAGTAGAACTGTGTAGAGAATGGAAAAAGTAGACAGTTTTTTCTTTTATCAAATGCGGTTTTGTAATAAAATTGTACAGTGAGCTTGCACCAGCTTTTTAAAATATCATTGCTGCCACTGAATAGGTTTGTAATTTATTTATTCATGAATGTTGGAGACATTGTTGATTTATTTGTTTTTAGAGAAGTTTTGTTGAGGGAGATAATGAGCAGAGCTGGTGTTAATCATTTACTGTGCAACTCTAAAGAATGAAAATTTTGCATATTTTTAGCATTGTTGGGGAAAATAAATTCACTCAATGCTAATGGTCTGTTGGTGTAATTTAAAAAAATACTGTCTTACTCTGGAGAAGTGCAGTATATTCTTGTGTCTTGCTAAAAGCTAAACCAATCAATACGTAATTATACATTTATATGTACATATGTATTAAGCGATCATGATTACTTGTTATCTGTAAAGATGAAAACTTAATTGGTTGTTGGTTAGTGCCATAGGTGACTACCATACTTTCTCATGTATACCTCTAGGTATACAGTTTCAACAAAGAAGCACAGGTGTTTGTGTGTATGGTGTGTGTATGAGTGTGTGTGTGTGCACATATGTACATGTGTGCCCACATGTGTTTAGGTATATATTTTCAGAGAATCACAGATAGTTTTTTGTTTTATATTATAATTTGGAGTAATGCTGATTTTTAAATTCGTGGGGGGGGGTGTTACATAGTCTAGATTTAAAACAATTATAGTAAAATTAATTATAGTCATTTATAATACTAATTATGCTTATATATATATATATATATAGAGAGAGAGAGAGAGAGAGAGGATCTTTTGCTGTATGTTGCTATATTTGAGAGCATTTAAATGTTTATTTAAAATGCAATGGTGGCTTTCTAAAGCAAAGACAAATTTATTTCAAAATCTCTGAAGGTGTTGAATTTTATGATATTTTGTTGGATTTCTGTAAAAACTAGTTGAAATTATGACCATAAGTGTTACAGTGAAGTATAAAATTGAAATATGGGGATGAATTGAAAATCAGACACTGCACAAAGGTAACCATGTCTTGTACAGGTCTTGAATTCAGGCATTGTTTCCTGTACAATTCTCATAGTATGAATAGAACAGTGCAGAATTTGTTCTGCCTGAATGAACACTGGAAGGTGAATACTGGAATTTCTAAACCTGATTTCACGTGTGTCATAGAAATTGTAAATCAGTTTAAGGGGACTTGAAAAGATATGTGAACTTTTCTGAAGTTAAGTAAAATATTTGATGTCTTGAGTTACTTATCTCTTAGTCAAGTTATAATATAAAAGCCCCTAGTATTTGCATGGTACTTTTTACATGAGAATATTAATAAGTTACTTGAATTGTGAGACATCCATCCTTGTAATTTTGGTATATGGCATATGATTCGTTGAACTTACTTCGATTTACTGTAGACCAAATGAAAATCATATATGATGTTTAATTATGTTATTGATCTTTAACACGATATTTTGTCCTGGTTCTGGTATCATAAAGACTTTTTCTGCATTTCAGTGAGATTAATAGGAAGTCTGACTTACTAACTGATAAGTGGAAAGCATTTTTATACCTCACTGTTTGGAGCTGTTTGCTTCTCATTTCTTTAGTGCCAAATAAGTTTTTCTCACTGTAAAGTGTATGATTTCTCTGATTAACATTTACTATTGCTGAAGAGCTAATCTCTCTAAAGCTATGGCATACATTAGCTTATTGGTTTGGATATTGGAATTTAGCTTATTGGATATTGGATATTGGAATTACCGAGAAAGGAAGGCTTAGGACTTTAATTTTTCCTTATTAGTGATGTCTCCTCCACTCCCCAGCGTGCCTTCTTCCCACCAGGTGGAAGCCGGAAGTGGGTGAGGGGGGGTCGGTTGGGGGGAAGGGGTCAGACGTTAGAGGGCTGAGGTCTGAGACCTTGCTTCTCAGCTCCAGTTCCTGGAGGATCAGCGGCTAGAAGTCAGGCATTGAAGCACATGTTTCTGTTGTCAGCGTCTGAAATGTAGGTGCTTTCTGAAACAGGTGCCTTTCTTTCAGAGGATGTTCTGACTCTTGGACTCTGCCTTTTTTTAACCACCTCTGGCTTAACTTAGAGGGAGAACAGGCTCCAGACAACTCTTTTCGAAGGGTTAACATCCCTGTAGTAAGAATATGCACGGAGCTTAATCGCCTCCAAAATACACTCTGAAGGGGGGGACTCATGCCAATTATAAACCTTTATAAAACGGCCTCGCCTGTTTTCATTTTCTAGGGTCCAAAAATATATGTTTATTTAAAAATAAAAATGAAGCAAAGCGGAATGTGAAAGTGTTGTGAAAAAATGCTTTTATAGTATTCTGACCTTTGAATTAAATATACGTATAAAACTATATGCCCAGAACATTATTAAGGGCTTTATTTATTTTTTATTTATTTTTTACTTGATATTTTGCTACTTTTTATAGAGCTTCAGTTTAGAAATTACCATGTAAATATTCTGGGCATAATATGAAATATGCTATATTAGTTTCCTGTGGCTACTGTATCAAATTACCACATATCTGGTGGCTTCAAACAACAGAAATTTATTTTCTCTCAGTTTTGGAAGCCACGAGTCTGGCATCGGCATCACTGGACCAAAATCAACATGTCGCCCTGGCTGTGTTCCCTCTGGGCCTTCTGGAAGTCCTCACTGTGGCCCCGTCACTGGGACTCTTGCTTCCTTTTCTCTGTCAGTCACATCTCTCTCTGCCTGCCTTAGGAGGACACTTGTGGTTGCGACTTGGGCCCAGGAGGATAACCTGGGTAATCCTTCCCATCTTTACTTGTTTGTTTTGCCACACCACACAGCATGTGGAACTTCCTGACCAGGGATCGTACCCACACCCCATCCAGTGGAGTCTTAACCACTGAACCGCCAGGGAAGTCCAGATCTTCCCATCTTCAGATTCTCACTTAATAACATCTGCAAAGACCCCTTTTCGTGTTAGGTAACGTTTGTTTACAGGGTGAAGGGATGCCGACCTGCTATCTTTGAGGGTGACCCCTCTGCCCTCTATGATGTGCACATGCTCTTCTTTTAGGTATTGGTAACTAGCCATTTGTCCCTTGTGGGTTCAGTCCAAGGAACTAGGAAGATAGGGTGCAAGCCCTCATCTCTCACATGCATAGGGGAACGTGGCGACTGGGTCAAGGACAGCTTCACTGGTGCCTGTGTCCGACTGCAGGGTTGCAGTTCAGGGGTAAGGGATGGCGATTTTGGGGAGAGGGGCTTTTGGGAAGTTGGTCCTGGTGGCCCTGTCTTCTTGCTCTCTTAACTCTTCTTCGGGTTCCTGCTGCTTCACTACAGACAGATCTTTAGATGCCCCTGCATCTAAAGGTACATAGTTACTAGTGCAGAGTCTGGGGACGTCCCCTCTCAACCTAGTCCCCCACGCAGTACTGAAGTAGTAACCAGGTGATGTCTCTTTTGGCTTCTCGTGCTCTGTGCACATGTGGTCGTTGCTGAGACTCTCGAATCCGATCTGTACCAGTCTGTCCCTCTCACTCACTTTGCCTGGGGAATCTTGGCAGAGAACCAGTCTCTTTTCTCATTAGCATAGATGGCAAGCAGCTTCATCATAGGAAGCTTGAGACCATCACTGGTCAAGTGATGTGAAAAAGAGCGACTGTTGTGTATGAGGTGATTTAGGGAAATCATTCAATGGATAATGTGTAAAATTGTAGGTAGTAAATCAACTGAGAAAAATTTAGGTAAGATAAATCATTAAGACTTCCTACAATTAGATTGGGAAAATTTTGTATACACACATGCCCACATACACATGTGTATGTGTATATATAAAATGTATATGTAAGTTATGTATATACAAATACACACAAGTAAACATACATATGTACAACAAACAATTGAAATAGGCATATAAGTGCTTCTAAATTAGCCTAAAATAACCTTTGCAATTTAATTAAAGTGACTGTTTTATCTCACCTGGACTAGAGTGTGATGAAAGATGGTGGTAACCTAAATGATTTATACTGTTACCTCTCTGGATAAGAATCAAGTTAATAAAAGGATGGCAGTCTGTGTCAAATTTAAAACCAAGTAAGCCAAGAAGCAAGAATTGTAAAAGCATTTATTAGGACAGTGTAGGGAAGAGAACCCTCATTTTGGGTAGTTTTATCATCATAATAAGGAAACTAGCTCTTTATTCTGCATCCTCAGTGAATCAACCTTTTAATTATAACTTGACTTCCCATGTGGCCTTTTAAACAGGTGATAAATCATGCTAGTCAATCAGTATAAGCATTCTGGTTTATTTAGTATTTTTTCATGATTTTAATCTAAACATAATAGTATCCTGATTTATTAATCTGTTTTTGTTTTGTTTTAATTTGGGTTATCTTTAATCATTTGACCAAATGTAAACACACTGTGAAGTCACATTATTAGGACCCCAGAGGTGAAGATATGTTCTTAGACTAGAGATGTTCTCTGATGTTGACTTTATCTTTAAATTCATTAATTTATATCTGATATTCATCCAGAATATATTATATATATTTTCCACTTCAGATCCATATCTCTCAAATGAGAGCAATTTCCCTCGGTTGTCAGAGATACACACCTATGTCTTTGTAACAGTGAAGGATACTCCCTGGCATGAAAACATCCTCTCTTATATCAATGACAGAGGCTGCAAACCCAGAGTAGGTGCTCTCCAGAATCTGTCATTCTCTCTGAGTAAAGTGCCCAGGTGAATTTTACAATGATCACCTTCTATAGAATTGGAAGTGGAAACCTGGGATGAGGAAAAGTTTACAAAGGAAGAACAAACAGTATGGTTTTTGTCTGGAATTCTACATCAGTTGGGAAAGCCCAGATACCAATGAAAAGAGTTCCTGAAGTACTTTTTAATTGTAAATTACATTCTGGGATGATTCTTTGGTGTTAATTTTTTTTTTTTTTTTTTTTGTGGTACCTGGGCCTCTCACTGTTGTGGCCTCTCCCATTGCGGAGCACAGGCTCCGGACGCGCAGGCTCAGCGGCCATGGCTCACAGGGCCCTGCATCAGCAGGTGGACTCTCAACCACTGCGCCACCAGGGAAGCCCTGGTGTTAATATTTTTAGCTCATTAGCCAGGTATGGTAATCTAACTTTGCTTTTGATTCTTCACGTTTCCTATGCTCTATAGTTGGTTTAGCAGATAAGAAAGTTGCACGAGTTATAATAGTTAGAGAGAATTGAGAATATTAACAGAGAACAGGTTTTCCATGAGAACTATTGCATAAGGAATATGTTAAGAAGACATAGTTTCTTTTTTTTTTTTTTTTTTTTTTTTTGCTGTACGCGGGCCTCTCACTGCTGTGGCCTCTCCCGTTGCGGAGCACAGGCTCCGGACACACAGGCTCCGCGGCCATGGCTCACGGGCCCAGCCGCTGCGCGGCATGTGGGATCTTCCGGGACAGGGGCACGAACCCGTGTCCCCTGCATCGGCAGGCGGACTCTCAACCACTGCGCCACCAGGGAAGCCCGACATAGTTTCTTAAGTATAGAAAGAATACAGTTTAGAAATTAACAGCCTGAAAGAACTGTTAAATATTTGTCCTTCTTAAATATATAGTGACAATTAAAGAGAGATGAGACCACTACCTTAATTAGATTGAGACATGAGAAATTGCTGATTTTGACTGCCTTTTTTTCTATTTAGTTCAACCTAATATTTTTTGGAGATAACCTAAATCATCCTTTCTTCTATTTTGAATATTTGTTAATAAAGCACTCAACTCTGCTCTTTGCTATTTTGTTGAAAGTAAAATCAGAACTCAAAAATGAAAGTTACCATTTTTTGGTAGACTCATATTGTTTTAGGAAGTGATAGGGTATTTAAAGAATTTTTTTCTTTTGTTTCTTCCTTACTTGTACAATGTAGCTACAATAGCTCACAGTGTCTGTCCTCACAGACTTTTCTACTAAAGTGCAGAGAAGCTCCACCCCTGTTGTCTTAGCATCTTGTCTGGTCAGCCCCTCTTCCTATCTCGTAAGTTCTGTGGTTTAGGTAAAAACTAATATGTTCATTTTTTATATAGTGTGTTTTCAGTGTAGTTAATGACTGAATTTAGAGTAATTATAGACACTTAGGCCAGTTAGGACCCATATTTTCATTGTTCAGAAACCACTAAGAAAGGAAGCAAGGAAGGGTGGAGAGAAGAGGACAGATTTGGAGATGGAGGAGAGTGACTGGCGTGGTGGAGGGCGGCTTTAGGTTTGGAACCTGGACAACTGGCTAGAAAGTGGTGATCTCTTCACGAAGGTAGAGAACCCTGGAGAGGGAGTGCGTGGCAGGGATTAGGGATTACAGTGTGGGAGGAAAGACGACACGTTTAGTTTTAGTTGTGCACAATTTAAGGTGACCATAGATTATTCAGGTGGGGATATGTACTAGGTAGCCGGAAATCAGAGTTTAGAGACATTCAGGCTTCAAATATATATGCCTGTTTGTATTTGGATACAAGCAAAAAGATAGTTAAGAATCATCCTTATATAGCCGCTGGAACTATGGAAGTGAGTGAAAATGACCAGATAGAAAAATATATATATTAAAAAAAAAATGGTAGCACAAATTTTCTTTTCTCTTTGCTACTCAGCTAGAAGGGACAAGAATGTGGCTGGTTAGGATTTATCCTGTCCTGTCAGATCTGTGTATGTGTGTATGTGTGACTGTGTGTGTGTATAAGATACCCCAATTCTCCTTTAATGTTTTGGTTCTTCTTTAGATAGATGTAAGGTAATATGCCGATAATGTGAAGCTTTCATATTTATAAAATAAGAGATTATCCGTGTTTTTAAATTACTAAACCAGATAAGGACCATTGTAAGGTTTATTTGAAGTATACAATATTCCCTTTTAGGATAAGTAGTGATAAAATCCTAATGAGTTGTCACAGTTTTAAGATTGTGAAGTTCCCTAATTGGTATTCATGCAGGTATTTTTAATGGAAATAACCTCTTGCAATCTAAAATGTTGTGAAAGAAATTTTACTACACTCCTTCTGCCTTTATCTGGAACATTTTGTTTTCTTAGATGTTTATATATTGTGTCTGTTGCCTCTAAAAGAACAGGTATATTATGGTTTATTACCTGCTTCCTGCTTATAAGACACATGTTTTTTCATATTTTAACATTTTTGAAATTGTGATGTTTTGAGTTAATTAGGGCATAAATATGGTGGTACTTTTTCACCTTTGGAATGGGATGTTATTAAGTCGTTTGTCTATCTCAAAATCGATATTCAGAATCAGAATGAAGTAAATACTGTATAACACATTATTGTAACGCACCACACAAGTGGTTCAGTGTCGTCACGGGCCCTTTGATTAGTTGATTCCAATTTGGGCTCTCCAGTTATTTCATATTATGGAGTTTAGTGTTTAACCTCTGGCTGGAAACACTGGTTTTGCTGACCTTCAGGCAACAGATTAACCCTGAGAATTTGTTAATGAACTCAATATTCCTCCCCAAATCTTCTCTTTTATTGGTCACCTACTTAGGGAAATGATTAAAACATTTGTTTAAAAACAACATAAAGCATTTGTTATGTTTTCACACCCCTGGGGAAAGCTCTGAGCTCCCCAGGGTTTGGGACATTTTCATTCACCTTTGTGTCTCCAGGGCTAGCATCACGACGTGGCACATACTGAATGTGGGAACGCAAGTGGGGTGGTGGACAGGCTCACGAGCTCTGACCTGACCGTGGCCCAGAACTGGCTTTTCTTTGTGATAGTCCAGGGTGTCTATGGACTCGTTGGAGCTCTACCTCTGTAGTCAGTATGAGGAATTTTGTAGCTGGTTTGGATGTTTTTCTTTTTAAATAGCATGAGGGTGTTGGCAGGGATATCAAGAAAAATTAATTTGCCTCTGTTATATTTTTAGATTATTAAATAAGGCATTAATTATAGAATATTTTGAAATTACAGAAAATTCTAGCTTACTGTTACTGCACAGAGCTAACCATGGTGAATTTTTAATTGTCTGTATATATTTATTTTATTTATTAAATTATCTATTTCGTTTACATTTACATATGACATGAAATCGAAAACAATGATTTTTTCTAAATTATTCTAAAATGTTTCTCTTTAGTTCTCTTTAACTAAATGGTGTATTGATATATTGTTTATTGTAGATTTCTAACTTGTCTTTCATTTAAACCTAAAAAATAGATTTAAATCACGGTCCTTCTAACTAAATCAATCCATTGTGAGAATATAGGTTTATGTTTGGCACGGTTTTTCTTTCACTAAAACTAGTTACATTTAAAAAATATTAATGCATGTACATTTTTCCACTTACATTGCAAAGGACAATAACTATAACACTTCTTTCATAGAAATGTAGCAGTAAGAATTATAACTATTTGTAGAATTATGGGAGTCTATCTCAGAGGATGTGTGTGAGTGTGACTTTTCCTAATTTTAGAAGGCACATTGAAGTTATTTCTATGCTTTTTACTCCTTGATGGATTGGAAAATGTTGATTTTTCTTACCACAGAGTACCAAATGAATAGTAAGGGTTCATTTTTCTCTTTTGAGGGAATTCTAGTTTTACTTTTTCCACTCCTTTTAATCTAAAATTTGAAACAGAAGTTGTGTTCTGAATACCCACTGTTGTAATGCTTAACTAGTTAGAACATACTGTACCTAAGGCCATTATATTGACAAACGCCATCATATATAATTGCATTGTTATATTAAGGTTATGACATTGAAAGTTTGAATGTTAGGTTTCTCCTTTTGAAAGCAGACCTGCGGGTTGTAAAGGAGAGGCTGGAATTGTTTCTAGAAGAGGTACTTCCTTTTAAATTTTGGATTTTGGACTTGAGTAGAGTTTTGAGGAAAAGTGTAGTTTGTAAGATTGATTCTTAGCTCTTCTGGTGTTGCTGGTGTGTTATAATTACTGCTTGAATTGCTGTTATATTCCTTTTATCCAAGTTCCCTGGGGAAACATCAGCTGCTCCTGCCTTCCAGCACTCGGTCATCTTGTGTGTGTTAGTGCGGGCCGTGATCTATGGATGCCCAGCTGAGGAGTGGTGAAGGTCAGTTTTTCCCACACATGGAGACCACTGGTTTCGGTTGGACCACACACTGTTGTTTGGACTACAGTGGTCTCTTCTCACTGTGTGTTCAGTACCGTTTTTGGGATGGGAAGAGTCATTACTTGTGAAAGGCTCAAATGGAATTTTAGATAATATTATTTAGTATCACTGGTTGTAGATATGCTGCCCATTGTTTGTAAATATATTTTTAATTTTCGAATAATGGAAACACTTTTACTGTTCTTATATTTAGACTTATAGGAGGTTTTCTTAGGGGAGAAAATGAGAACAAGGCAAGACCAAAGCACTTGGAAGTTGATAAATTTCACACAGAAATTTTTGCTGCAATAGAAATGATTAAAAAAAAACTTAAGTTGTGTCCAGTAATCACAAAAAATTGGAAACAACCCAAATGTTCATTACTACCACAATATACCATTTTTGAAAAACTCAAAAATAAGCCAAACTAAGCAATATATTATTTTATAACATTATAAAATATTACATTATTATATTACAATTATATTAAAATCACATAATATTATATTTATTATATTATTTAAGGATATGTACATATGTGGTAAAACTATAAAATCAAGTAAAGGAATGATAAAGTGATTCTCCATGTAGTTGTTTTTCAGAGTAGGCAGTGAGATGAGATGAGGGAAAAAGCACACAGGTTGCTTTATGTTATACTTCATTCTTACCTAGCAGTTATATGTGTTCTTTGGTTGATGCCAAATATTATTTAAAGAACACATTTTTTAAAAACAGTTTCAATTACTTTGTTGTCTTAGTCCATTTGGGCTGCTATAACAGGATTCCACTGGGCAGCTTATAAACAGCAGATACTTATTTCTCATAGTTCTAGAGGCTGGAAGTCCAAGGTCCAGCTGCCTACAGATTTGGAGTCTGATGAGGACCTGCTTCCTGGTTGATAGACGGCTGTCCTCCTGTGTCCCCACATGGCTTCAGGGGTGAGGGAGCCCTGTGGGGTGAGGTCTCTTCTAAGTTCACTAATCCTATTCAGTGGGGCTCCACGCTTATGACCTAATCACCTCTCAACATCCCCACCTCCTGACACCACATTGGGGGTTAGGTTTCAGCATAGGACACACTTTCAGGCTATGGCACTTGGTGGAGAGTCATAAATGTACCCCTGTTGAGGTGAATGAAAAACTCCTAGGGCTTCCCGGGTGGTGCAGTGGTTGAGAGTCCGCCTGCCGATGCAGGGGATGCAGGTTCGTGCCCCGGTCCGGGAAGATCCCACATGCCGCGGAGTGGCTAGGCCCGTGAGCCATGGCCGCTGAGCCTGCGCGTCCGGAGCCTGTGCTCCGCGATGGGAGAGGCCACAACAGTGAGAGGCCCGCATACCGCAAAAAACAAAACAAAACAAAAAAACTCCTAGCATTATACGAATAACTATTTATGTCTTCTTGGATATTCATAAGTTATTTTAATGGTGTAAGGGAAAGTAAGCCATTAGGTAGTAATTTGTCTGATTTGGACAAAAGGAGCTAAAAATTACTAATTTCTTCATGGGCCAATAAGAAAATTACTCTTCAGTGACTTCTGTATATGTTTGGCCAGCAATTATCAGAAAAAGCTTATGCAGTCCTTTGGTATTCAAGACATCAGTATTCAAACAGATTTTCTTCTATCAAAATTACACATGACAGGGCTTCCCTGGTGGCGCAGTGGTTGAGAGTCCGCCTGCCGATGCAGGGGACGCGGGTTCGTGCCCCGGTCCGGGAAGATCCCATATGCTGCGGAGCATCTGGGCCCGTGAGCCATGGCCGCTGGGCCTGTGCGTCCGGAGCCTGTGCTCCGCAGCGGGAGAGGCCACAGCAGTGAGAGACCCGTGTACTGCAAAGAAAAATGAAAAAAAAAAAATTACACATGACAGTTTAGTTTAAAATCAGCTGATGTATCATTGCTGCATTTTTTAAGCTAAGAAACATTAAAAAAACAACTCACAAAGTTTTATTTTAAAATAGCTTATTGATACAAATAAGATTTTGATTCTGATTCAGTTTTTATCCCTTTTTATTTTAAAAGCTAAGGGAAAAATGTTTTCCTATGACTTTCAATCTATAGAAAATGAAAAGAATTTTAACTTTATGGTGGTAATCATAAACAGTACATTAGGTTTTCTATAATAACATGTACCATTAAAAGGCTTCATTATGGCAGTATCTTATGATCTTTACATCGCAATGAGGAGGAAAGAACATTATTAAGCATGAGAATTTCATGGCATTTTTACCTGTCCTGGGCCCTGTAATGTCAAAAGTATAGTGCGGTCCCTTCTGCACCAGCTGACAGACACAGGCAGCTCTTGTGTCTCTGTGTTATCACCTCGTGTAACTGGAAGTACTCCCTGAAGCCAGCCTGTGTCGCATAGTCCTAGATGATGTCTTCATGGGTGCTGACCATAAAAAGTTCATCAAAGTAATGAGGCGAGGAGAGAGCTTGGTGCTCATGGGCAGAGCTCAGCACCAAGGAGTATGAACTGGCTCCAGCTGTGACAATAAAACAGCAGGTGGCTGCTGTCATTAGGGGTGGCAGATGAGGCAGGGGACTAACATGCAGCCCACAAAACTCTCATTTGTTAGCCATCGCCACTGTACCATGCAAAATAGCTTCCATCTCCGTCAATTTTACTTTGCAAAATATTATACATGGCCAAAGGGACGCTCGAGCCCTGCGTACACACACCTCCTGCCTTCTCCTGCCTCTGGTCCACTCTGGTCTGACCTTACGTCACTCGGCTTTATCTTGCCTTCACTCCCCCTCACCTTTTTGCCAGAAAGCATTACTTTATCAAGTCATGTTGAGTATGGCCTGTATTATTCCCATAATCTATTTGAAATTTTTAATAATGGTGCCATCCTTGCCCAGGTGCTGCAATTATTTAGTATCTGGGGCTGTTTACTTTATAAATGATGGTAAAATGAGATCCCACTCCTTTTGGATTTCATACTATCCTTGTCATCCCCTGTGAAGAAAGTCAAACTTAATGAAAGAAACAGAAGAAACAAAGCAGTGATGTCCGAAAAATTTTCATGGATTTATTGTTCGAGGTGGCTATATCATATATTTCAGAATTTACTTTTCTGAGTAATTTCAGTTTAGGAAGTAAAGCATAGTGTTGTTTTAATAATAAGTGGGTTCATGAACATTTGAGCATATTGTTATAGTTGAAAGTACAACAGCAGTCCCAAGTTTTAATATCTTATTTGGGGAGTAAAAACTCTAAATAATAGAAACCATTATTTTTCCTTTAATACTGTAGGGAAAGGAAATTAAATTAGTTTGAGAATAAGAAACTGGAGAAACAAAGCATCTTATTGCCAACTATAAAAGTTAGATAAGTGTGAAATTCTGTCACCTTTCTTTTGAAATTTTCTAAAGCAAACAGAGGCCAGAATTCATTCAGCAAAGAAAAATATTGTTAATATAGAATCAATTCTGTTTGTGCTTATTGAGAGGAGAAATACAACAGATAGTTTAACATTTGAAGAAGATTAATTCTAGTTATTTTGTAGCATGTCTGTTACTCCTGTGTGTATTAGTTGGAAGAGTTTTTTTGTTTGTCTGTTTTTTTGGTTTGTTTTTTGTATGTCAGTGGACACACGTGGATTTTTTAAAATTTATGAATCATTTCTATAATTATTATCTTTGGGGCTCACAAGGGAGTCTGTTCATGTTGTCTTCTGTGTCCTTTTGATATAGCCTATCATTCTTTGAGCATTTTCTTATTTCTGGTACAGCAAGATATCCCAGGCCTGGGATTAGCTTTTTTGCCAAGAGTGCTAGATTCTTTTAATGAAGAATTGTATTTCTTAAGCCTGGGTGCTAGGTGAGTTCACTGGTTTTGGAATTTTTTTTCAGTGAGCAGACTTTTTAAATTTCCTACAGGATTGCTTACTAAAACATATTTTCCATTTACAGCTCTGTTCTTACAAAAAAAATAATAAACACATTGAATACTATTTAAAATCCATACCATCATTTTCCAGTTCCTTTATAATTTGTCTGTGAAATACCTTCCAGCCTCACTTTGCCTACATCCCTGCTGTAGCCTAGACACAGTCCTGATGTTCTCAAATGGGTTTACCTTTTCTCATAATTTCTTTCTGCCAGAAACTGCCTTGGCAAAGAAAATTCTAGTTATCTTTATGTTTTACTCTTTTGAAAGTATCCAGAATTCTTTCAAGCATTACTAAATCTCACCTGCTTAATCATTTTACAATATTTTTGGCCTGTCAAAATAGAAGATACAAAATGACATTCTAGTTAATTGTTTGTATCTCTCTTTTTACTGATATGTAATATGTGAAAACTTAGAATGAATACCTAAATGAGTGGTGTACTGTTTCTCTCTGCTCACTGTTTGTGAGCAGAGAGAAAGTCATTCACTGTTCAGCTTGATTCATCTGCACATAATCCACTTTCTGTCTGTATGAATTTGCTTATTCAGATTGAATCATATAATATGAAGCCTTCTGTGCCTGACTTCATTCTTGTGACATGTTTTCAAGATTCATCTACGTTATAGCATGTATCAATACTTCATTCCTTTTTGTGGCTGAATAATATTACATGATATGAATACAGCACATTTTCTCTATCCATTCATCATCGTATGGGCATCTGGATTATTTCTACTTTTTGGCTGTTATGGCTAATGCTGCTCTGAATATTCATGCACAGGTTCTGTGTGGACATAGATTTTTCAATTCTCTAGAGTACATACTTAGGAGTGGAATTGCTGGGTAATGTGTTCATTGTATTTTTTTTTTTTTTTTTTTTTTTTTTTTTTTGCGTTACGCGGGCCTCTCACTGTTGTGGCCTCTCCCGTTGCGGAGCACAGGCTCCAGACGCACAGGCTCAGCGGCCATGGCCCACGGGCCCAGCTGCTTCGCGGCATGTGGGATCCTCCCAGACCGGGGCACGAACCCGCGTCCCCTGCATCGGCAGGCGGACTCTCAACCACTGCGCCACCAGGGAGGCCCCATTGTATTTTTTAACTGTATTGCATTCCAGTCCATGAACATGGGATATCTATCAATTAACTTAAGTCTTTAGTTTCCTTTTATGATGTTTTACCTCTTTAAGTGTATATCTTGCACTTTTTGGTTAAAATTATTTCTAAGTATTTAAAATATTTTCATAATTTTATTTTTCTTTATTGTTAGTTCATAGAATACCACTGATTTGTTGAATATTGATAATGTATCCTGCAAAATTGCTACGGTTGTTTATTAGTTTTTGTAGTTTTTTGGTGGATTTTTTAGGATCTTCTATGTACATAATTGTGTCAACTGTGAATATTTATCCCTCTTTCTTTCCAATCTGGATTACTTCTTATCTCTTTTTCCTTGCCCAACTTCCCTGGGCTACAGTGTTGAATAGAAGTGATAAGAGCATAAATCCTAGCTTTGTTCCTGAACCTAGAGTGGTGGCATTCATTCACCATTAAATACCATATTAGTTGTGATTTTTTTTTTTTTTTTTGTAGCTGACCTTTAGTTTTGATGATCTTGTCAAATAACCAACTTTCAGGTTTCTTGATTTTGGCTATTTTTTTTCATTTTTTATGCCACAGTTTTTAATTTCCTTCTATCTGTTTGTACTGGATTTTGTTTGCTCTTCTTTTTCTAGTTTCTTAACATGGATAGTTAGGTTGTTGATTTGAGATATTTCTTCTTTTTAAATACAGATGTTTATAGCTATAAATTCTCCTCTCACCACTGCTTTAGCTGCTTATAACTTTTGGTATGTTCTGTTTTTGTTTTCATTCATCTCAAAGCATTTTTAAATTTCTTTTGACTTCTCTTCTTTGATCCATTGCTTGTGCAATAGTATGTTATTTAAACTTACACATATTTGTTTATTCCCAAATTTCCTTTTGGTATAGATTTCCAATGTTATTACATATGGTTAAAGGAAATAAAAGTATTGTATTTATGATTTAACTTTGGGAAAATGTATAGAGACTAGTTTTATGTTCCAACATATGGATAATCCTGGAGAATATTCCATGTACACTTGAGATTGTTTTTATTATGTGACATATTGTATACATATATGTTAGTTCTGCAGGCATACCTTGGAGATATTGCTGTAAAGCAAATATTGCAATAAAGAGAGTCAACACAAATCTTTTGGTTTCCTAATGCATATAAAAGTTATATTTACACTATACTGTGAGATAATTGTGCAATAGCATTGTTTAAAAACACAGTGTACATACCTTAATTAAAATTTTTTATTTCTAACAAATGCTAACCATTAACTTATCCTTCAGTGAATTGTAGTAGAAACATCAAAGATCACTGATAGCAGATCACCATAACAAATATAATAATAACGAAAAAGTTTGAAATATTGCCAGAATTACGAAACTTGCACACAGAGACATGAAGTGAGCAAAGGCAGTTGGAAAAATGGCACTGATAGACTAGCTCAATGCAGGGTTGCCACAAAGCTTCAGTGTGTAAAAAAGGCATTATCTGCTAAATGCAATAAAGCAAAGCACGATAAAATGAGGTATGCCTGTAGTTGATTTATGTTTTTATTCTAATATTCTCTTTCCTATTTTATCTTCTGTCTAGTTGTTTCCATTATTGAAAGTGGGATTTAATGTCTTCAACTCACATTTTTGAATTTTTCTCTTTTTCCCTTTAATTCTGTCAGTTTTTACTGGATGTAGTTTTGGGCTCTGTTGTTAGGTGTGTATATGTTCATAATAGTTATGTCTTCCTAAAGGTTGGACATTTTTATCATTATAAAATGTCCTTTTTTTCCCTCCAGTAGCAATCTTTGTTTTAAAATCCATTTTATCTGATAGTAGTCTAGCCACTGCAGCTTTTTTTTTTTTTCTGGTTATTGATTGCATGGTATATTTTTTTCATACTTTCGCCTTTAATTTACTTGAGTCTTTGAATTTCAAGTTTGTCTTTTGGCAGCATATAGTTGGATCATGTTTTGAAAATCCACTTTGCCAGTCTCTGCCTTTTGATTGGAGCATTTAGTCCACTTATATATGATGTGATTACTGGTAAGGTAGAATTTACATCTGCCATTTTGCTGTTTGATTTCTCCATGACCTTATTACATTTCTGCCCCACTCTTTCACCGTTAATGCTATCTTTTTTGTGTTAAATATTTTCCTTTTCACCCTTTAAATTCCTTTTTTGTATGCATACATACATATAATATGTATGTATAGATGTAACACTTTTGAGTTTACATACATGCATACCTTCTTTGCACACATATATTAATTGTGTGTATGTATAGTATGTAACATATATAACTATTATATTTATTCATATATGTATACACACATATATGTATATTTACCTTGTAGTTGAGAATTAGTATCTCAAGTTAAAACAATCTAGTTTTGATGAATACCAGCTTAATTTCAATGCTGTACTACTTCCAGTGTATTACTATCTATGTTGAAATAGAAATTATTTTATTAAAAAATTTTTTTTACTTAATAATCAGAGTGCCATGTTGGCTTTTTCAATTTTTGTGTTTTAATATACAAGTCCTTTATCAAATATATGATATGCAAATTTTTTTTCCCCATCTGTGGCTTTATTCTCTTTAGAAGAGGAGAATTTTAATATTTTGATATTATTAAATTCATATATTTCTTCTTTTATGGATTTTGCTTTAACTGTAATATCCAAGAAATCTTGGATAAAAAGTAAATAAATAAGAAAAGTAAATTAAAAAAATAGAATATACATAAATACTAAAATAAAGCACATTTAATCAAATCATGGTTTCCCTTTTATTTGTAAAGAAAAAAGAAAAGAAATCTTTGCCTACCTAGTTCAAGGTCACAAAGATTTTCTTTTGTATTTTCCCCCAGAAGAGCTATAGTTTTAGATTTTACATTTAGGCCTGTAATGCACTGTGAGATATTCTTTGTAAATGGTGTACGGTATTACATGAAGATAATTACTATTTCTTTTGGTCTTCATTCTTTACTCGCATTGTGTCTGTAAACCTGCTGTCATACTTTGGTCCTCTGTATATAATATGTTTCTTTTTCTCTGGCTACTTTTAAGATTTTCTCTTTATTATTGGTTTTCTTTATATTTGTTTTATTTGTAGTTTGTTAAGCTTTTTGTATCTGTTGGTTTATAATTTTCATTTAATTTGGAAAACTTTTGGCCACAATTTCTAAAATTATTTCTCTCTTCCAGTTGCATTTTTGGACATTGCAGTTACATTGCTTAAAATTGACAACTAATTCTGTTTCCATTTTTAAAAGATTCTCTTTTTTCTCTGTGCTTTAATTTTTTAAAAAATTCCTATCCTGATTTCTTCTGGTCCTCTATTTTGCATGTCAAAACTGTTATTATTCTCATCTAGTGAATACATCTCTCCCATTACAGGTTTTAGCTTTAGATGTTTGCTTTGCATTTTTTATGACTTCCATCTCTCTTAACTTATCTTTTTGATCATTTGGTATTCATCTATAGTAAGTTTTAATATCCTTGTCTGCTAATTTTAACATCCTGTCTGTTATGGGTTGAGTTTAGTTGATTAATTTTTCTCCTTATGTGAGTCATATTTTCTTACTTCCCTGAGTGGTAATTTTTCATTTTATTCTAGCTGTTAAGAATTTTACTCTGTTGCTAATATTTATTTTGCATTTCAGTACATATTCTTGAGCCTTGTTCTGGGATGCAGTTAACTCAGCTGAAAAAAGTTTCACATTTTGTGCTTTACTTTTGAGCAGATTCGAACAGTGCTTATAGTTTGTGGCTAATTATTCTCTACTACTGAGGCTGACCTTTCTGCACAGGCTTGCAGAAAGTGCTTCTGTGTGAGCACTGAGGTGTGCTGTTCCTTCTAATCTTTTCTGTGTGTTCTTACATTGCCATTGTGTAGTTTCTTCACACGTCAGCTTGATCAATAATTAGCTGAATGCTTCACGCCTTCCCTCTGCAGATCTTCAGTTCTCTGTATGTGTAGGTCTCTCCTCTCTGTACTCTGTCCTGTGAATTCCAGCTGCTTGGTTTTTATGCGGTCTCATTTCGTCTCAAGTCAGGGACTCTGCTTCTCTCCAGCTGCCTTCCCCCACCTCGTTACACTGTCTGACAGCTGTCTCTCTCAGATCACTTTCTTGGCCTGATGTCCTGTCTTAAAAATTGTTATTTCATGTATGTTGTTAATTTTTTAGTTGTTTCACTTGGGGAAGGGTAAATCTCTATCACTCCGTCTTGTAACTTCTGAATCAGTCAGGCATTTGGAATCACTGTGATGTATATTACTGTGTGTGTGTGTTTGTGTGTGTGTGTGTGTGTGTGTGTGTTGTGAATAAAGTTAAGGGATTCGTTACAGGGATTTGGTCTTACACCTCGGTGGGAGCTTTTCAACCAGTCTCTGTAAGGTGTTGTCATTGCATCCGATGTTGGAGGTTGAAATGTACAGGGTAGGCAGTTGAGAAGTGGGGAAGCATGTACACTAGGGGGAACAAGAGTAAGATGGAACCCACAAACATGAGCTGGAGCCCTGGAGGACAGATGAAATCCCCTGAATGTTTTCCCTGTCTCTGACGTTGGGGGCCAGGAGGGCTGGTGGTGGTTTTTGCAGCAGCTGGCCTCTTCCTCGGTTGCTTAAGCATACGCAGCTGTACGAGGAGTCAGGGAGGCTGACGGAGGCCCCTCGTTGTGGAGAGTAGAGTTTGTTGTTGCCTTACGACAGTCAGGTGATCCTGGTGATAAATGACAATACCCGTGAGCCATGGCTCCACTTCCACCCTCTGTATGTCTCACCAGACTCTCTCCTGGCAGTCCCCACATGGGTACCTCTCGGGCATGGAATTCCAGGAAGTGTGGTTTGGCCCGTCCGTGTCATCATGTTGCAGAGCCCCAGGACCCTACCCTTGCCGAATTTGCACCTGTGTACGTCGTTCACCTGCATTTAATATCTCATCTGGACAGAAAGGATGCTCTGCTTCTACCTAATGTGATGCACAATCCAGTAGACAATCAACCTTGACCCATCCCTTGCAGAGGACACACAAGCCAGTTTTCGTCTTTGGGGGATATTCATTTTTCTTCTATCTAATTCACATTTTTTCTTTTCTGTCTGTGACTGAAATAATGAGTTGTAAAAGTAACATTGTTAAAACATCTTATTTTAGATAAGGGGATTAAAAAAGGGAAAGAAAATAATCCTGAATTTATTATTATTTTAAAAATTTCTGAGTGTTTCTTATTTCAGTTGGTTCACTTAGTTCATTTTATTATAAATTGTTATGGGAAAGTAAGTCACCCAGAACTCTTATTAATTGACACTTCTGCATCTCTTCAATGCAGCAGTAATTGATGATGATGATTATCTCCCTGAAACACTCCATGTTTTTGATATGCCTGATGAATCATTAAATAAAGATTAAATTCTGTTCTATAAAATTTTATTATTAAATGCATTCTATTGTGTTCTAATTTTTTGTTTAATTATGTTCCTCAAAAGATATTTATCTTAAGTATGTGTGAACCTTGATGTAAGATACAGATTACCCTTATCTGCACACATCTCATGATGGTGTGTTCATGCCAAATGAGTTCAAAAGTAGGTTGTATCATTCTGAAATCTCAGTTTGGGGCTCTTATTTATAAATAGCTCAAAAAACATTGGTTTGGATAAACATATTGAATTGGTATGACCAGTTTCAATTCATTTTCACACAAATTGCAACTTGAATATTCTTGTTTGCCAAAAAGTATTTTGAAAGTAATAAATTCAAAAGTCCTGGGCTTCCCTGGTGGCGCAGTGGTTGAGAGTCCTCCTGCCGATGCAGGGGATGCGGGTTCGTGCCCCGGTCTGGGAAGATCCCACATGCCGCGGAGTGGCTAGGCCCGTGAGCCATGGCCGCTGAGCCTGCGCGTCCGGAGCCTGTGCTCCTCAATGGGAGAGGCCACAACAGTGAGAGGCCCGCATACTGCAAAAAAAAAAAAAAAAAGTCCCCCAACTCAAAATTGCCATTAAACCACAAGTGCCTTTACGAAGTCTTGGAAATAGCACTTTTGGACAGTTTAGCACTTCACACTGGCTCCTTCTCTAATGGAAATTACCAAAGAATATTTCTTACTGAGTGTTAGATCATGTGTGAGGCTTTGAAGCAACTGTCTGCTGGCCCCTGTGGGCTCAGCCATTTCCAGTTTCCTCTCGGACAGGACAGGAACCAGGGAGTGGTCACCACCCCTTCCCTGACATGCCTGAATTTCATGTTATTGTATTGTCAGTCTACACAAAACATCCTGGAAGAAATTTGAAGACAAATCACATGTAAAAATGGAAATCCCTTTTTCGGTGAATCTATTGATTGCTGTTTTACTCCTTGACATGAACACCCTTGTGTATTATAGCTCTTGCACATTTAATCAATAAAGACAATACCAGAATTATATGCTTGGATAGGAAGAGACTCTTAATTTATTAATAGCAATCATTTATTGAGACTTGCTGCATTTCTTGCAGTATCTAGGTACTTTACTATAGGTTTCTATATACTGTTTTACAGAACTATTTCCATTGCTGTATTTAATTCCATTATATCCCAGTTTCTTATTTGGAAAGTGAGTCAGTAATGCCATGTATCTGATAATCCTTGGCAAATGTTTGTTACCCTATTTGGCACATAGTATTCACTCTCCAGAATGGTATACTTTCTTAGTTTTTATTTTTATTTTTTTTCTTTTTGCGGTATGCGGGCCTCTCACTGTTGTGGCCTCTCCCGTTGCGGAGCACAGGCTCCGGATGCGCAGGCCCAGCGGCCATGGCTCACGGGCCCAGCCGCTCCGCGGCATATGGGATCCTCCCAGACCGGGGCACGAACCCGTATCCCCTGCATCGGCAGGCGGACTCTCAACCACTGCGCCACCAGGGAGGCCCTTAGTTTTTATTTTTTACCCCTTGCATAGCCCTATGAGGAAGTTTTCACATCCTAGAAGGAAGATGTGGGGATTCAGGGAGTCCCATGCACCATGCAAAGCTCCAGTGCTTGTGCTGGGTCCTCTTCTTCCTCCTGTTCTAGGAGGAACCCTAGTCTTCATCATCACTGTAAAGTCAGCTGACAGTTCCTGAGGGCTCGCTTGCTCCCGGCACTCCCAGAAGCCCCGCCACCCTTCCTGTCATGTCACGTCACGGCAGCCCTGGGGAGGAGAGGTGGTATCCTCATCCGGTCTCAGTACGGCTGGACTCAGCCCCAGGCTGCACTCTGGGCCTTGGACTGTGCTTTTCCCTAGGGTGCTGCATGTATTCGGATTTCTGTTGACCGTATTAACGGTTTCCTTTCCCAGGATTATATCTCACAGTAACCGGAGCTCCCACCCTTGTTTGCCACCTTCAGAGGGGTTGAGGTAGCTCCAGGTAAAGGGCTCCTTGGGAAGGTTTTCAGTGCATATAGCTCACGTTCAGAGTCTTCTGTCTCACTCCTTCCTTCCTTCCTTCCTTCCTTGTCACACTGGGACCGTTTGAACATGTCTAACAGTGTTAGTTTTTGCTTCCCCTTCTACGTATTGTTTCACTGGTTATGGAAATCCTCATTCTGTAGTTTATCACTAATACAGTTGTTTACTAAATTCATTGTATCTTTTTTCAAAATTTAGGTATCAGTGATTTCATTTTGCCTTACATTTCATTGTTATGATCTGAACCAAAGCCAAGTTACTGTTAATTTCAGACCCTAGATCAGACCGGCTTTTTGCCTCTCCATTTCAGCATTTTAAAAATATCCTGCTTAACCCGTGTTGTTTCTTGAACTCAGAAATAAAATACACTTACATTATTTATTTCCTTACTTATTTTGGCAGGAGACTTTTTAGTTAAAAAAGCAAACAAACTAATGCAGCAGACACCTGAAATAAGGCCTAATACCTTAATTATAATTTATAAGATGAAGAGTGAAAGAACAATTTAGTGATCAAGTGCGGTATATGGGCTCTGATCAGATGACCTGTGTTCAGATCGCAGCTCTGCCATTCACTAGCTGTGCAACCTCGGGGGAGTTACTTAAAGTAGATTAAGTTACTTAAAGTATATTTAAAGCTCCTCATGCTTTTCATCCATCAGTTAGGTTGTTTTAAGGGTTAACTAAGTTGGTAGATGTAAATACTCAGAACAGAGGTTGGCAATCTCCCTCTGTACAAACAAGCAAAACTACAAAACAAAAAAATACCTGAACATGTGATTGCTTTCATTATTGTTAAGAATGTAGTTAATATTTGGAAGTCTACAATGTAATATTAAGGTTTTGGGGGTGTAATATTTATAGCTCTGACAATACTAATAATTGCATTAATTGACAAGGTCAACTCTAGAAATAAGGAGTAGTAACTTGCTGAAGGTCTCCCCTTCCTCCTTTTGTAGTGCAGGAAATGGTGTGTGAGTGTGTTTGTGTTTGCACCACTACCTCATAGTTTTCTCAGAAGACTGTTTCTGATTGCTCTCGCTAACATTTTATAAAATCTAAAAGCTCACTGCTGGTTTTTGGACACAGAATGCTTACTCTCAGGAGACACGTGACACTTAGAAAAGTTTTTGTTTCTTGTGAATGAACAAAAGTTTTCCAAGTTTTGTTTCTCCATGGGGATTTTCAATAAACATAATAGCATTTATTTTCATGGAGAAGCAGAGCCATATAGGAAAATTAAAATTATAATTTTAAAGGATTCTTGGTAATTATAAATTTTGGGATGTTGATAATTTGTTTTTTGTTTTTTTGTTTTTTTTTCTCACTGTTGTGGCCTCTCCCATTGCGGAGCACAGGCCCCGGATGTGCAGGCTCAGCGGCCATGGCTCACGGGCCCAGCCGCTCCGCGGCATGTGGGATCTTCCCGAACTAGGGCACAAACCCGTGTGCCCTGCATCGGCAGGCGAACTCTCAACCACTGTGCCACCAGGGAAGCCCTGATAATTTGTTTTTGAAGGGAGTTTCTTTATGTAAAATTACAAGGATAAACATTTCAAATGTGGAAGTAGTCGGTTCTATGTGATGATTATAACCAAAAAAGGCAATAGCATTCTGAGAAATTGTGCCTTAAGATACTTCAGAAACAATGGAAGACATACTTGGTCTGGCCTAGCAATGATTTGGTGAAAGAGTTTGAGAAATGTAGTTTTTAAGTATTTAATACCTGTTAACTTCTGAATTTTGGAGTAAACAAGTATCATGGAATTGTAGATTTTTCCTTTATTTGCAAGGTAAATTTTTGGACAGATTAGAATTCATTTGAACTTCAGTTTTTTCTGTGTTCCTGTAAGTTAATGTGCTCATTTATAGGTAAGATAAGTGGATGAGAAAAATTTTTCCGTGAAGTCATGGTTAAACAGTGTAATTGGGAGCTGCTTTCAAATACGTTGACAAGGATATATAATGTATTTCATTTTATGTATTACGTAAATGAAGGCTTAGTGCTTCACTTAGGGTTTTAAAATATTGTACAGCGTATTTTACGTTATCACACTAATATTAGCATGATATTGATTTCCGACACTTTGAGGGTAAAATATTTTATTTTTTCTTGATTTTTGTTGATAATAAAACCAATGCAGTTTATCTCAATTGGCTGTTCTTTTAATGATGATCAGCGTCTTTATATTTATTTCTAGGCATAATTATACTTGTTAACTGACTGTACATATTTATTTTTGTCTGACCTGTTCCACAGGTCATTAATTTTTAGTTTGTACCTTCAACATATGATAAATATTTTCTTTTCAAATATTATGAGCACTTTTCTAATCTTGGTGAATTAAAAAAAAATCTGTCCAATATCAGCTACTTGGTTTTTCACTCATTAGTTTAGAAAGACTCATACTCATTTAGAACAGCATTGAATATACTGTAACGATTTTATTTGTGAACGCTTTTATTTCTGTAGTTTTTCTTTTTTCTTGTTTTCCATGAGGGTATAATCTTTCATTAGTCAAGGGGTGTGGAATGGTGGGAAGGGCTCCATATAAAGGTCACCGGGCATGAATCCTACTTTTGCATTTTCAGCTCCTTTGCCACATTTTCTTGAAAAAGTCAAAGTCACTTATCTTCTCTGAGCCTCAATTCCCTCTTCTCTCGGGTTGAGCTGATAATGCCTCCACCTCTTACTCATTCGGTTATGCGGAGCCATTGAGGAAACATAAAAAATGCCGTGTAAAATGTGAAGCATCATTTTGCTTCAAAATTTTTTACTTATTATAGAAAAACAAAGAATATAAGTAATCTAAAACTAGATCTCATAGCAGAGCGTATTTACCTGGTATTTGCTTTTCTTTTTTTTTTTTTTTTTTTTTTTTTTCTTTTTGTGGTATGCGGGCCTCTCACTGTTGTGGCCTCTCCCGCCGCGGAGCACAGGCTCCGGACGCGCAGGCCCAGCGGCCACGGCTCACGGGCCCAGCCGCTCCGCGGCATATGGGATCCTCCCAGACCGGGGCACGAACCCATATCCCCTGCATCGGCAGGCGGACTCTCAACCACTGCGCCACCAGGGAGGCCCTGCTTTTCTTTATATATATTTGTATGTGTATATGTGAGAAAACAAAAATGCACATACATATATATACATGGGATTACATTGTATGTAGTACTTTTGTCCCTTTTAAATCTAATATCAACTGAGAAACGTTCTGTATCTTTTACTGATGCATAATATTCTAATAATGCCACTACTATTGCACACTTAGGGTGTTTTCATTTTTTTGTTGAACTATTTTTTTGGGGCCTTCATTTAAGATTCTTTCTTGAGGGTACATCCAGAAGTTGGAATAACTGGTTCAGAATCACTATTGAAGACTAATATTTGTTTGCTTAGGACTTGGTGCTTTATTCAATTCAGAAAAGGAAGCATAAAATGTTTATGAGCTAAGATGCAGTATGAACATATTTATAGGAAGATTGTGTGATGGTGGTATATAGGGTGAAGTGTAATGGAGAGCACCTTGAAGCTATAGCACTTCAGTAAAATGGTTTGGTCTAGCGTAATTATAGTAGAGAGAGAGAAGTTCGGTCTTGAGAGGGAACAGTTGTGAAGAAGCAATTGATGACTTACAAACATGAGAATATGATTATTAAATTGGGAAGCTGGTATAGTTGGTAGAATTAGGGAGGTCTGGAGCAGCCCCTTAGTGAGGGAAGATCATGACTGAATGTTGGATATGTTTTAAGGTATCAGCAGTTCAGACAGGAAGAAGGGCCCTTGCAAAGGCCATGGGTGGAGACGTTAGCCACTCACAAAGAGGTTATGCACTGAAGCCCAGGAATTGAACTATACCTTTGGAATAAGACTGTATACGAATAAAAGTGTCACCCTAAGAGGATGAGAGGAGGAACCAGAATCGACAACAGTGAGAAGCAGGAAGTGCTCAGAAATGGGTTAGAAGAACTAGCGCCAGAAGCCAAGTTATTAGAGTTTAAGAAAGTAATGGTGAGCAGTATGTTTACACCTTAATGATTCACAAAAAAGAATAGTCTGAATAGAAAGTTTTTCTTCTATAGATAAAATGTGACTTGTTTACAGAAATGTATTTGTATACCACTCGAAAATATATTACAGAGTATAATGAAAAGAGATGATTGATTGTTACGACGAATGCTCATGTACCAAGTGTGGCCATTACAGTTGAGATCCTCTCTATTTCCTTTCCTGCCTGCCATATGGTTATTTATTTGTGTTCGTTGATTTATTTCCTACCTTTGTATATTGAGAGGGCTTGGACTCAGTGATATTCCAAACAGCAGCTGTCATAGCTAGCATCTAGGTCTTGCCTTGTAAATACCACTCCTTACTCTAAGAAGCCAGGGCCGATCCAGGTCTACAGCAGGGAAAGGACATGGTGAGCCTGGAACATCTTCTGCTAGAAAGTAAGGAAGAGCCTGAACACTGAGAGGAGTGATGTCAAAAGGACATAGAAGCCAGCTTTAAGGGGCTTCCACTGGCCAATTTTGGGGTAGTATGAGAATTACAAAGCATAGTTAGGATAATGGATTATGAAGCATGGCATAAAAGTGAAAATCCCAGAGTCCATTTCAAGTCCTCTTGAAAGAGAGCTAGAGAGAGCAGGTGAGACAGACAAGGGCAAAATCCTCAAGTTCTTTATAGAAGAATGCCAGCTAGTAAATGTCGAAGGCGCGATAGGATTAGAACACTGCCATTCTGCAGCACTCCTTACAACCACTGAGATGGGTAAGCTTCGTCAGTGAGCACTGAAACCGTTGGGAGCTGGTTGTCAGGAAACAGGATCTTCACACAGTGTCAGCTTCTAGAGGCCACGTGCATTCCCTGGCTCCTGGTCCAGTTCTTCATCTTCCAGCTGAGCAATGTAGCATCTCTGTGACCCTGCCCTCAGAGTCATCCGCCTTTCTCTGCCTCCTTTCTTCTGTCTGCCTCTTCCACGTCTAAGGACACAGATTACATTGGGTCCATCAGATACTCCAGAATAGTTTTCTTATTTTAAAGCCAGCTGTTCAGTAACCTTAGTTCCATTTGCATGCCACGTAACCTAACAGGTTTCCTGAGATGAGGAGGGGGACATCTTTCAGAAGCCATTGCTCTTGTGATGTAGAGTCAGTAGGAGAAATGCACACTTACTGCAATACTGAAAATCTATAATTCATCTGTCTTTTATACTGATACCATTAAATAATTGAAATTATTGTAAAACTATAGTATAAAAATAATCTATTCATTTAAGGACATTTTCAGAGTGGTAATACCTTATTAATCATAAAACAGACATATCAAGCAAAATGGTAGCAATTTCTATATATTTTTAATAACAAGGGGCATTTGCTCCCAAAGTCAGATCACATTATAGATAATATATTTTTGTGTATCTAAAACTTGAATGATGACTGTGTAACAGCCATTGTGCTAAGTAATGCATCTTTATCACTTTCTGAGATATGTGTGCTTATCCCCACACCACAAATCAAGGAGCAGAGGGTTAGTGTGGTTTAAGGAATTGTGCAGGATCACCCATGTGGTGAGTGGTAGACTCAGGATCTGATCTCAGCGCTGCCTGACTGCAAAACCTGTGCCTTATGAAGTGTGACCCCAGTCATTTCTATGTCCCAGTCTCAAAGTTCCTCTGACTCTACAGCGGCATTTTCTAAATCGTGTCCTGAAGACACAGTTCTAGGAGATGTGCGTAGGTCTGCTCTGAGGAAGGCACTTAGTGGTGAGCAGATGTAGAGCAAGTGGTCCAGTCTTCCTCCCCGCTTGGTGCCCAGCGCTCACCAGCGCCTCCCTGACTCGAAGTCTGCACGTCTTACTCTTCTCATCTGGGACTGTCCAGTCTTATCCGTACCACCCCCCATCCCTACTTCTTTGGGTAACATCCCTGTTAGCATTCTGCGGAACAGTCATCTGTAGGATATTTGGCAATGCTGAGAATCTGGATAAAATCTAAAGTTTTTGGCATGATTTATACGACCCTTCACAGTGAGGATTCTGCTTGTTTTCTTTGTTGTCTCAAATTTTCACTTAATTCTCTAGCAATGTTTCTTGACCTTTCTCTGTTATTTTGTTCCAAACTGTACGCCCTGTTCCATGTGCCTGGAATCTGTGCCCACAAGCCAGTTTAACCATTCTGCTCCCAGACTTCGTTGGAACTTTTCTAGAAGCTCCTGCTGTTTGCTCTCTCCGTACCTGCCACCTCAGTCATTGCACCGGACGCTGTTCTATCGTCGTTCATCCTTCTCCTGCCTGTTCCTTGGTTAGGTCTGAATGCTATTTATTTTTGGGTCCCTGGTGCTTGCTTATTAAAACATGTGAATCTTTTAATTAGTGTTTGAATTGAATCACACTGAATGGCATTGTAGTTCCTGTGAGCATAGTGTTCCTAAACAGATTCACAGAAGGGTAGGCATGCTCTTCCTGCTAACTTGGTGCCCAGTACTCGAGAGGCACTGGCCAGTGGGAATGAGGTAGAATATTGGGGGTGTTCATTATTTCTTGAACCTTCGAGCCTAGGGTGCTCAATCGCTAGAAGTGGCAAAGGTTTATTATAAGGCTAAGAGTGTGTCAGGCACCAGGCATTCATCATGTAACCCTCATGACCACCATTCCATCTTATGTGAGAAGAAACCAAAGGCACCTCGTTAAATAACAGGTCTCAGTTTACAGAGAGAATTAGTGGTGGCCCAGGGATGGAAACCCAGGGAGTTTATTTCCAGAGTTATACTCCTTAACTGTCAATACCATCTTGGCTCCATCTTACTTCAGAGGGAGGAAGCTTGGGTATCACCTGTGAGGTATTCTTCCCGAGTGTCTGCTACATCTATATTAACGCCTGGAGGATTACTAGGAACCCTGAGTTCTGCACCTGGTACGAAGGCGAGGGCCTTTTGTAGAGGCCAGGAGGGAAAGGGAAGGGATTGTGGTGGAGGAGTAGGTCCAGAGCATGACTTGGTTACACAAAGTACAGAACGGTGGGCTCTTTTATAGGGCTCTCTCTGAAGTTCTGACAGCAGACACAGGATTGGTGATGCAGTTTTTGTGTAGATTTGCTTTCTTATGAGATTCTAGGATTTAGAATATATGTATAAACACTTTGAAAAAACCAAATATGAGTTTCTTTTAAAGATATATAAAAATTCAAAGTTTAGAGTTTTCACTCATTCAGGACTTTTTTTTCTCCAAGGTAGTTAAAATTTTTATTTTTAATTTAGAGACCTACCATTCAAAGTCAAAACTATAAAGAGGGGCAAAACAGAACCTTGGGTTGTTGGGCATTTGGATGTGTGTGATGGTCCATTATTCTTTGCCTGTTGCTGTTGCTCAGTTTTGGAGTGCATTATTCTTTCTTGGCCTCCAGCCCCCTTCTTGGGGATTAGTGTAAACAGAAGTGGGTATCGAATTTACATCTCAGGTCGGTGGCTTTCACATAGGTAGGCACTGTTTTTTGACGTGGTAGATTTGTTGGATCTTTGCATCTTGATTTTCTAGGTAGTCTTGCTGCATCTGCTGAAATTTCATTTAAGTTGTTATGCATATCACTTAAGATGCCATCTGAACTGGCTCAAAGGAATGGAGGCTTTCAGAGTTGAAATCCTTAAACTATTTTCTAGATGTAACTGTGTCAAAGACACTGTTCTAAAAATAGCAGTACTAATATTAGCTATTATTTATTAAGTTGTCTTTATCTGCTCCTCATGCCACATTGTGTTTATGTTGTTTTATTTAACTCTCACAAAACTCCTATGAAATATTGCTTTTCTCATGTTTCACCTGAGGAAACTGCTACTCAGAGAGTGTTCTTAAAATTCTCAAAGTTACAGGAGCCATAAATGGCAGAGCCCTGACAGGAGTCACCTGTTCTCACTTGTACTCGAAGTGCTACCAGGGGGACAAATGCTGCGTGGTCAACCCAACCTGAGGAGTTAACCAGCCTTGACCAGGAACATGGCCACAAGTGTCTGCTTGCGAGGGCTTTGTTTCTTGTATTCCTCAGGTAGTCTTGGCCTGCTAACCTTGCAGCTTGCTGTTGTTTTTTTTTAAATTTTCTGCTTCTTCAACAGTGATGAAAAACTGTCAATTATATTCTTGTTTGGTCCACTCAGCTTTTCACTGTGTGGCCCCTGTGCTCTGACAAGCTGTTTGGGAGGTGTGTGGCACTGATGTAGAGGGGGACCAGCTGGGAGAACTGGGTGGATTACTACAGATCCCTCATTGAGACTAAAAGGATAAGTGACTGTGCACGTGTCATTGTCAGATAGTGGTGAGTTCTTAGAAATTTTCTTTTATTGTGTTTAGATTTTAACTTCTTAGCAACAAATGCACTTTCTTTCCTGTAACCTATAGTGCCTGCATGGACCTGATCATCAGAAATTTCTGAGGAGTTGGATATTGTATCTTATAGGCCCGTCTTTCAGGAGCATCTGACCTTATTCGACAGATGAGGGAAACAAACAACATAACAAAAATTCAGGGAACCTGCTGTTGCTGCTGCTGCTTCTCTTGCCTTGAGTTCAGGAGAAACACAGCCTGTGCAAACCTGACTTTTGGCCCCTAAGTTGAGCACCCTGCCTTGCACTGTGTGAGGCGGGAGTGCCAGGGTGTTGTGGCTCTGGGTGTCTCCTGCTTTTCACGTCCCGTTCTCTGTAGTCATGGTTTTGTATTGTATTTGCTTTCATAGGTAAGTCAGATAACCTTTCGTGCCTCACAAGTGAAATAATTCTGCAGTAAGAAAATCTGAGGGGCTGAAGGAAGAGGTTTGTATTCTATCTCCATATAGTGTAAGAAAAATTATTTTAAAATTAGGAGTTCAAATCTGAAATTTTTGTACTAAAAGGTAGAAATCTGTAGCTAGTTTGCAAATGCTACTGTTGTGCTGCCGTTTTGACACCAAAAACAATTTCAAGTCATGCTATTTCAGGCAGTTATAGATACTTGGAAATCAATCATACTTTAAACAGCACTACTTTTTATTATTTCAAGGTGTTCCTTTAGATTGTCAGGCACTTGCCAGATGGATAGCTTCGGAGTATATATTTCTAGCATGAATCTTGCCCTTGAACTCAAGACCAGTAGGTTCAGCCTCCTGTTAGAGACCCGTCTTGGATGTCAGTGGGCTTCCTCATTGAACATGTCCTAAAGTGATGTTCTCCTTCAGACCAGCTCAGTTTTTCCCAGGGAGAAATCTTTGATGTTGTCTTTGATTCCTCTCTTCCAGACTCCATGTGCAGTCCCTAGGAAAATGTTTGGTTCTAATCGCAAGCATGTGTCTAGACTTTGACCAGATCTCTTCTCTACTGCTATAGCCCTTGGTCCAAACCGCAGTCACCTCTTCCTGGATTATTGCAAGAGCCAGTGAGCTCCTCCCTCTCTCTGTGTCCCCGCACCGCCCCTTCCCCTGCCCCCGCAGTCTGTGCTAAACAGAACAGCTGGAGGACTCTGTTAACGTGCCAGTCCCGCACATCTGTCCTCTGTTCGGACGCCTGCGACGCTGTCCTTCTCACTCAGTGCCAGCCCGGGCTGTATGGCCTACGAGCTTGGTACCTCCCCAGTGCCCGGCCACCACCTCGTCCCTCCTCCGCTCCGCACTTCACTGCGGACGGCGCCGCGGGCTCCTGCCCCAGGTCTCCGTGGCGGCCCTTCCTTCTGTGGCCGGCTGCCCCCTGCCTGGTGGAATACCCAGCTCGCCACCGCAGTCCTGAGCCACCCAAATGGAAAAGGCTGATCCCCTGCTGAGGTTTCAGCTCTCCCTTCTCTCTTTTGCTTTTTCTCCCACCACTGTTCACTCTGTAAGGTGCTCTGTATTGTAGCTTTTGTTCTTGTCGTCTGTTTGCCTCACTAGGTTTTACGTTTTCTGAGGCAGGGACTTCTCTTTGTTTGATCACCTGTGTACCACAGTTGCCTAGACCGTTCCTGTCTAGGGTAGGTCCTGCTTTTAGCACACGCATTAGCTTGTGCACGCATGATTAGGGGAGTCCATGCGGGAGCGTGGCAGGCTGAGTGCTGCTGCTTCGTCCTGATGAGAAGCCACAGGTTATAGAAAGGAAGCTCCGTGAAGACGCGACTTTAACTGTCTGATTTTGCATCCTACATGCAGAACCTGCCCATGGCTGGTACATAGTCACCAGTGAATGAATGGAAACAAGCAAAGTGTTAAGTCACGTGTGCTCATTGGGAGCAAGGCATTTCAGCTGTAGAGCTTTTCAGATTCAGGATTATTTTTGTTTTATTTCTGGTGGTATCTAGATTATAAATTTTCCAAAACAACCATTATGTTAAAATACTGATACTCTTATGATGGCAGTGAAGGATAGGCTCCGTTCCGTAAACACAAATTACTGGCAATGTTATTATCCGTGGTGGTTGGTAAGTTTATTTTAGTTGGTCATGCTTGGCTTATATTGTTTCACTGCGGATGATGCTGAGACTTTTACACTACACATACTTTAGTTAGACCAAATTAAAAGAATTTATAGTTACTTTGTGTCAGGTTTTGGATGAATAAATATTTTGCATTTGACTACAATTGAGCTGTGTTTTAGTATTGTAAATTCTTCCCCATAATAACAAAAATTTGTTATTCCTCTAGATAATTTAGTATTATAGACATTCAGCAGATTATGTCAGAATGTTAAATTATAAGAAGAAGCTTTCCTTCTCTGTGTACTTTAGTTTGTTCCCCTGTGCAGTGTAATATTTTTGTTTTACTTCTTAAACCTGAAACATTTTAATTAATAAAATTTTTGTCTTTTAAAAGCTACACTGTGGTTTCTAAGCTCAGATCTCTTAAATTATACTTGGTCATATAAATAAGCTGTGCTTTGCAACTCCGGGTTCTTAACCTTTGCTCTTTGCTATTAGCTTTATGTTTTTTTAATTATAGGAAAATAGAGGACAGTAGGGAAGTTATGACTTAAATGGACTGTTGTTATTGCTGTATTCTTTCTTAAGGAAATGAAAAATATTATTTATTTTGTTCAAATCAAACAGAAACAAATATAGAATATCTTATACTGTAATTTTTGCTAAGCACTTAATATCATCACAGTTTGATTCTTTGTATGTAATAATCATTTTTTCATTTTATGGATTGGTGGTATGATTGGTTATTTATAGTTGTAAAGTGAAAAGAATGAATGTTATTTTTAGTGTTATACAAATGCATTACTTGAATAATGGACTCAGTCATTAAAAAAATACAAACATATTATTTTAGCCTCAAAACTGAGGTTCCCTAATATTATATGAAAATAACCAAAATAGACCAGACATGAAAAGGAGCATTCACATTTTGGTCTTGGCTTTTGACACACGTCTCTTCCATAAGGCCATAGTACTTTATAGTCTTGTGTTGCCTGTTTGTGCAAACATGTCCAGATGAATTCAGTGTTTAATGTTAAGAATCTTATAACATGCCAATTTGATTTGTAGCCCTTCATATCATAGAATGCTAATTAAAATCATATTTTTGCATATGTCATGCCTTTCATGTACATATGCAAATAGATTCTGTTGCCTTTCAGCTATTAGTAATTAACTTTATGAAGGACAGCTGTAATACGTAATTAACAAAAATGTTTGCAAGCCCTTTTACACTGAAAGTTACAACAGTAAATTTTTATTTTTTTGCTTATCAAGAGAGCCATTTTAGTCTGATGCTTCTGAATGAGATCTAAATTGTTTTAAATACTCACATGACATAATTAAATTGTGTTGTACTATATATATGCAGAAGAATGGTGCACTATGCACTGGCTGCTGATTCCTGTCCATTTCATATCTATGTCAACAAAATTGAATTAAGTGATCTGATTTGTGTGTAAAATAAGATAGCATGTCAGGTAATACTTTTTGCTTGTTTTAGTTATTGATACCTTCTGGGCACTTAAGTACATTTTTTTTTTGCTTGTATTGCAGACATGGTAAACATTTATATCATTTTAAAAAACCTCTCCAAATAATTACCATGCTTTTAAGGAAGCTTCATGAAGGCTATTCATTTTCTCTTTTACAGTCCCTTAAATGTTTAATAAAATGACATTTTCGCAAACTCATTTCATGATTGAAGTGTGGGATCAACTAAGGGGCAGGGAATGTGATACTGAGGTGTTGCTTTATCTTTCTTACTAACTGACAGTGAAGACAGTGACTAAGGAACTAAAATCATTGGTTTGGTCCCTGTTCGTCTACTCAAGTGAGAAAATGAACCAGTGAATTTAAATGCAGTTATTTCTTCTGGTTTTCAGGTATTGCAGTATATTAATCTGTATGCAAGCTTTCTGCTTAGAATTTAGTGCCATTGTGATGTGCATTTTCATGTTACAAATATATATATATTTTCATGTTACATATATATATATAAAATCCATGTCTATTTTTTAAAAATTTAGTATGTATTTCTAGCAGAGAGTTAAGTTTTAGTTCTATAATCACTTTTGTTTTGGTTTTTTTTAGGGTTGCTTTTGTAATGAAGAAACACCTAAATACTCATCTACTGGGAAAACATGGAGTTGGCACACCAAAAGAAAGGTAATTTTCATCCATTTTTTAAAAATTTAACTAATATAATTATGTTTTCATTTTAGATTTTGTTTAGTGGGGTGACTGCTAGAACTCATCAAGTCAGTTTGTCATGTTCTACATTAGTGGTACTCTGTTGTTGAATATCATATTTTATGCCATTCTCCCATAAGAATTTTTTTTAACATCTTTATTGGAGTATAATTGCTTTACAATGTTGTGTTAGTTTCTGCTTTATAACGAAGTGAATCAGCTATGCATATACATATGTCCCCATATCCCCTCCCTCTTGCGCCTCCCTCCCACCCTCCCTATCCCACCCCTCTAGGTGGTCACAAAGCACTGAGCTGATCTCCCTGTGCTATGCGGCTGCTTCCCACTAGCTATCTATTTTACCTTTGGTAGCGTATATATGTCCATGCCTCTCTCTCACTTCATCCCAGCTTACCCTTCCCCCTCCCTGTGTCCTCAAGTCCGTTCTCTACATCTGCGTCTTTTCCAGTAAGAATTTAATGTTGCATTTTAATTGTAGAAAATTCAATCTAAGAATATTTGAAAAGATTTGAGGGATTTGAATTTGTGATTTTGTGAAACAACCTTGAAACAGTAGAAGAGTTAAATTAGAGGGAATTGACCTCTGCAAATGCATCAGAATGAGCTAAAATAAATATGTAAAACCAAACTGTCTATTTTCATTTGAACTTTGTGTATTTTTATTTTGAGGTTTTAAAATAACATTTTTTGAATTCTTACTGTAGAATTAAACATTGCTGATTTTAAAAAAGAAATACATCTTGTGTCATCCCCCAAATAATACTACGGTTGCCATGTCATGAAAAATAACACTACAATTACTGTGTCATCAACTGCCAGGTTTTCTTTTTTCTTGCTACTGATCATAATTAGCTTCATCACATAGACTTAATTATATTAGGTGAACTGAAATACAGCAATGTCAGCTACCAGGTGAGCCTGGCTACTTCTGAAACTCTAAATCTTTAAAATGTGCAGCTCTCTCAGCACTAGCGCAAGCACTCTCACCTCCTTCAAAGACCTGGTAGGTTTTCAGCTTTTCCCAAATCCTCCAAGATGGTATCTGAAATTCTGCAGACACTCCTAGAAACTTTTGTTTTAAATACTATTTGAAAATGTCAGTCATGATGCAATTTGTTCTATCACTCTATAGCTTAGGGCTTCTTCTGCCATGTTTGTAAATGTTTAATAAATTTTTTAAAAATTTAAAATACTCATCAATATGTTCTATGTTTACAAGGAATTTAACTTGACTTTTCTATTGGTGGCATATTGTCTTCTTTAGCATTTTAGTTTGGACATGACTACTGTGTCAGAATATTGGAATGTTACATATGCCTACTTTCTGCCTTTTGGTTTCTCATACTTTTCTTTGTAACATTATATTTAACTTGAGGCAATTTATGTGTTGAACAGATCCTGAATGCATTATTCTTGAAATTCAAAAGATTTTATATTATTTAAATTGAAGTTTGGAACCTGTCAAAGTTATGTTTTGTAGGTATTTAAGAAACAAAACATTTGTAGTTATTGTGTTCTTGTTGCTTTCATTTGCATTATCTCATTAGTCATTATATGACATTATCAGTGGTGCGTTATTATTCTATGATAGAACTAAAGACAGAGTCAGGAATGTACAACAATTTCTTCAATATCTCATCATTAATAAGTGTTAGAATTGTTATTTTTCTAATTCTGGTGCTCTTCTGTGTACTGATTATATTATCTCATGTTGAAATCGTTACATATAGGTACTTAGGGTGTTTTATTCACACGATAAATTTGAATGAAAACAATCTAGATCAGATAATTAGTAAAAAGAAAATATTTCCCTAGTATATAACTCGTATACATTTTGAACTCAAATGTATCATTTTTGCTTTTTATTTAGGAATTTAAAAAATTTGAATATGTCTGTTCATATGGTTTCATATTAATGAAAAATTCAACATCTTCTACATATATTTATCCTCCAAGCACCTTAAAAACAGTAGATACCTTCTATATATGGTGCTAGGAGTTTGAAATTCCAGTTGTACTCTCAGATTTTTCCATTTACCTTTTCCTGTGCATTCCAGGATAACTCTCTGCGGCTTTCACTCATTTCAGTCCCTAATACAAAAAGAGAGGCTAAAAAGAGGCAAGAGAAAGGTTGCCTGTCTTTTTTCCCCTTTGAGATATGGTAAGCTTTTTCTCCAATTTTTACATGATTTTTTTCCTCAAATGAGGAGATGAGTCTCAAGTGGGAAAGTATTCCTCATCTTCTGGGTTATTACCTTCTAAGTAGTCCAAGTACAGAGTTCATCTACATTCAACATTAGATTGAATTGTTTTTCCTACCAAAAATTCTGTGTTTCAGAGGACCTCTTGTTTATGATATCTGTTTATAGATAGGGCATTCCCTCTTCCTGATAGAAATACTGAGTTGGAATGCCAGGGCTTCAGCCACAGCATAATTTTCCAGTAGATGTCCATAGCTGGAGAAGGCTAAGATTTAAGTAGCAAAATCTAGCACAGTAAATACCAAAAGGCTCCTTCCTTCCAGTCCACCTTCCTCTATTCCTTGGAGAGGGAATTGATGCCTTTTAACAGTCTTAGAAAGCAAAGAAACTCTTTATCAGCATATTCAACCATCACTTTGGGCATAACTGTTCTCTAAATTAAGTTAAACATTTTTTTCTTACCTACTTAAAACATTAATGCCTTGATCATAGTTTTGCAAGCTTCCTATATTTTAATTTCTCTAGGACAATATAATCAGTTTATTCTTTTTATGTTTTGAATTTGATTCTCCCCTCTTATGCATTGCATATTATAGCAAATAGTAATAGAAGTTAGCTAAATAGGCTGTGACAATTAAATTAATAATGCATTTTGTTTGCAAGTATTTAGGCCTTGTGCTTTGACTGATATATGCAAAACTGATAATTTATTACAAATAAATCATATTCTTGCACTATAGTTTGATGAACTAATGAATTTTGTCAGCATGACTGTCATTAGCAAGAGAAAAGTAGATAATTTCAAATATATATTTTTTGACTCTGTGAACACCTGAAAGTGATGGCTTGTGTAAGAACATACTTTTTTGTCCCTAAATTTACATGAACTTATTTTAAGGTAGTATATTACTGTATTTTAGAAGTCTTGTACACTTAAATATAAACAACTAAATGTAGCCACATTCAGTTCACATTCCAAAATGATGAACTCCAATTAATCTGCAAGTTCATTCTAAAGAATTCCTTATTTTAAGTAATTCTCTTTATAATATAGCTAACCAAAGTAGCTTTCTGACTCTCTGAAATCTCTAATAGAAATCTAGAAAACGAGCTTATCCACAATTATCACAATTGAAACAGCCATAATAAGTATATCTTATGTGAAAGCCAGGTGCATATTACAATAGAAAGAGATAGCATTTGTAGTTCAGTGCTTGGAAATCAGCTGGGCTTTGAATGACTGTGTAAACAGGAGGAGGGGGAAACGATTCACTCAGAATTTCTGATCTGATACATTGCTTTCGTGGTGTCTGGGGCGACATCAAGAAATGTCTACACTGGCAGTATCTATGGAAGGCTGATGTGCTCCCCAAACCAGTTTTACCAGTAAATGATTTTAAGTTGGATGTGTATATCTGAGAATCTAAGAGCTAAATAATGTACCTAGTTTTTCAAGTTATTAATGAAGATCCAGATTAAAACCGTAGTATTTTTTCAGTGAAGCAGTTTTTGCAGGAGTCTCATGATGTGAGATCAGCTCCTGCTGTTGTCACTTTATTGTCCAGTTTAAATAAGTAACTTGCCTTTTGGCTAAGTTGTTATTGCTTATATTTTCTTTTATTGAAGGATCAACCATTTTCCTTAATATTTGTTCCATGTGGATTTCTGTAAGGTAAATTCTGTTTTCTATTTTATCATTGAAACAGGTGGCTTATTCTCATGGATGCAGTGAGATATTTCATTCCGTGTTGAGTGTCCTTCTCGTCTCTGAAGAGTGTTCTTTATAACACTTGTCAGTCACGTTGTGTTTTCTGGCTCAGGTCTGCTCTCCAGTCACCGCTGCTTATCGCTTATCGCTTATCCGTTTCCCCTCTCAGTCCTTCTCTTAATCAATGGCTAGTGATTTTTTTTCTTTAATGAGGCCCAATTTTGGAAAAATAAAGTGTCTATGGGCTCCCTTCTGCTTTAAAAAGTATTTATATAAGAAGTGACTCTGTTGAGCCAAAATGGAGGAAAAACATTTCAATTCATTCTATCTTGGATTGCTTATTTTAATGAGTGGGAGGTTGTTATATTTCAGTGACTTACTGTTGCTTTTGTGTGAGCTTAGGACTCCCTTTCCTCTGCCTTCTCCCATTTCTCTATCTGTAGACAACATCTAGTATGTAAATAATATCCTATGATCATTTGACATCATTTCTTATAAGAAAGTTGGATTATTTAACCCTGCTAAATAATTATTTCTATGTGGAATGATAGATAGAAGCCACATCACTCATGTAAAGCCAAGGTTGTTATTTTTAGAAAACTCCCTTCTATATTTTAGTGACTTAATCTGACCACTTATTAAGGTACATAAGGAGATAGTATATATTTTCCACTGAAGTTATCTTGTTAGCATTTAGGTAGTATTTCTAAATTAAATGGATAATTAGGATGTTCTATGGTTGCTTTATGACAAATGTTTTCTTACTGAAATGGGTATATTCTAATTCTTACTTTATAAATTTTCCAGGTGAAAGTTAGCAAAAGTTAGCATCACTGGTGAGAATATTGGGATCTCAGCTCCTCATTTGTTTGTTGAAGTTTCCAACTTACTTTCTGGGGAGGTGTTTGGACCTAGTTACAAATGATTCTCATGACTCATCTCTGAGGGGATAGAAAACCTGCTTTTCATGCTCATAACTTCATTGGGGCCCTCAGTTTCCATGAAGCAATGGTAGCCCTACTCCTACTTCAGTTGCGTAGTGCAAAGCTATGTGGAATATCTGGATTCTGTATATTTGTCCTACAATTTAGTTTGCTGTTCTGAATAAATATTCTTTCTACTCATTTCTCCATGTGCTTTCAGTTTTACCCTTCAATCAGTCCCATCCCTAGAGAGCTGCTTTCCTTTGCCCCCATTGGTTTTGTTTTCTTCCTCCAATAACATTTTGACTGATTTTGTACTTAGTTTTTATGATAATGACTTAAATTTCAGAATGTTTTAAGAAGTAACCTTATAAAACGCGTGTCTTTATTGTAAAGATCATGCTCAAGGGTGCAGCTCCTGAACACATGTCGTATTTTCCTGGTGAGATCCTGGGGTGGGGTGGGGGGCAGTGTCTTTCTGGTCTCTCTTCCAGGAAAAGTTGTGCCTTTCTGAGACAACTTGTCATTTTAGTCTTAAGTACTAGCAAATTGTGTGTATAATTGAGTTTTCTTCTTCATGTTTACTGCTGGGAAGCTCAGTGCCAAAATTGTAATTCATCTCTAGAAATCAGGATGGACTTCATGGAATGCATTTTATTTACTACTGTTATTTCTAGTTTCATCCTTTTTCCCTTATGGGAAATTCCCATTTTATGTGAGTGTTATATTTTAACAACCTCACATAAATCAAAGCTCACATAATTCAAGGGAAGTTTTGCCATGAGAATTTTTGTGGAGTAGGGTCAGTATTTGTCTGGGAGGACATGTGTCTCCAGCCCTGGGGTTTGGGGGTATTGTGTCGAGCAGTGTGCAGCCCTGTTATGAGACATTTTTTTAATTGTCCTTGCCCTGTTGTATGAAAATTTAGTGCACTTTAATGGTGCTTTTTATTTTTCGAGATAATCTTATTTTGAGGAATGCTTGCTCCTAAAGTGTGCTGAGCAGACATGGTGTGCACTCCCCTGCCAGAGAAGGGAGGGTCGCTTAACTTTTATAGCAGGTCCTTGCTCTCTGCTCCGTCAGGAGTAACTGCTGCTCTTAAGTGCATCACAGCTGTGCTGATAAAATTCCACGCTTACTGCTCTAGGGGAGATTTTCATGTTAGCAGTAGGGGAAGTCTAAGTGTTAGAAGTGCGTGTGTGTTACAGAAATGTAAGATTGTTTTCTTTGTTTTCTAAGATTCATTTTTTAATTTTAAGCTAGTATTTTATTGAGCGTTCATCTCTGTTTGTTTTATTCCTGGGCATTTAAATAGACATGGATATTATATGATTCTTGTTCTTTAGAAGATACTGTAGGTTATGCAGTTATCCATAATATGTGAAAAGAAAAGCTATACAATGATACAAAAGAAAGTTTTAGAAGCGGGAATAATTCATCTTGCTTAAGAGGTATTATGGGGGATGCTAATGAAGACATCTAATTTATTCATTAATTTATTCTCCCAATAAACATTCACTACATCTGCTACTTACAATTACTGCTGTGTTCCAAAACTGAAATGGCATGTCGTGTTTGAAGATGATACACCCTCCGTTCTCATGCCCCTTCAATTTAAGGTTGATGGACTGAGGCTAAGGATAGAGGGATAATACACACATAAAGGAAAAGGAGAATTTTATTAGGAGGCGCTGAGAAAAACACAGTAGGGTGCTCTTCCAGAGAGTGTCTGGGCCGGGTGTTGCTTTAGGATGAGTGCTCAGGAAAGACCTTTCCGAAGGGTTGCATTTTAAGTGAAGCGTAGATTCAGAGCCCTCCCAGCAGAGAGCACAGTCAGAGGCCTCCCGTGAGGCGTGTGCGAGCTTGGTGAGTCCTGCCCCAGTGCGCCCTGGGGCTGGGGGAGGGCAGAGGGGAAGATGAAGAGCTAAGACCACAGCCGTGCGCTGTTTAGGAAAAGGTCACCCATGGGAGTGTTTCCTGTAGCGGGATCATGGGGCGGGTGAGGGTGGGCCTGGGCAACTGAGTTGGAATCCGGCTGGAAAGAGCCTTGAATGCTGTGCCACTTTACCTCTTACTCTGTACAGAAGAGGAAGCCAGCAAGCCGTCCGTGTGGAGTTCAGCCCCGGGACAGTGTGGGCAAGTGGATTAGCCGGTCACAGTGACATTTCCTGGAGTCCCTCACCCGCTCTCGCTGCCTCGCCTGCTCCCTCTGTCCCTCAGTGCTGGTCACCTGGCCCGATTCAGTCGCGGAGCTTGCCTGCAAATAAGCCATTTAGGCATTGGTTTTTACAGGCAGACCTTGTTTTACTGTGCTTTGCAAATATTGTACTTTTTACAAATTGAAGGTTTATGGCAACCCTGCATCAAGCAAGTCTATCAGCTCCATTTTTCCAGCAACATTTGCTTACTTCCTGTCTCTGTCACATTCTGGTAATTCTCACAAGATTTCAAACTTTTTATTATTATTATATTTGTTATGGTGACCTCTGATCAGTGATCTTTGATGCTCTTACTATGACTCTGAAGGCTCAGATGATGGTTAGCATTTTTTAGCAATAAAGTATTCTTAATTAAGGTATGAATATTGTTTTTTTTAAGACATAATGCTATTGCACACTTAACAGACTACAGTACAGTGTAAATGTAACTTTTATATGCACTGGGAAACCGAAAAATTCATGCGACTCGCTTTACTGCGATACTTGGCTTTAGTGTGGTGGTTGGGAACTGAACCCGCAGTGTCTCCGAGGTCTGCCTGTATTTTGTTAGACACATTCTGTTCCCAACTCCGTAACGTATTTCTTCCTTTCTCTATACTTTCGTTCTTCCTATTCCTTGTCACACTCCTACTACATTCCGTCTTTCCTGGTTATCATGCCAAATCATTATTTTATTTCAAGCTTCAGTATGAGGCCCCTGTCTTCTATGAGTTTCTTCCTTGTGTATTCCATCTCTAAATGATTTTGCTTTTTTCATCATATTCCTATGGAACCTTGGTGAATAAAGTCTATATATTTCTCTCTCCATCTCCCAAAGTGGAAACCCAAAAGGCTATAATGATACTGTATACGTTATAATGATTTAATTTAGTACTAGCTCATTGAGTTATTAGACCAGTAATGTATGGTTTAGTACTGATAATCTTTATTAAAATGACATCTGTTTTGTTCTATTGCCTCCTCTTTCATTCCTATATAGAAATAATAAGTGAATTCTGTGGAGATAGTGAACTATACCTTTTCTAGTATGAATGTTCTAATTGCTTTTGCATGTGATAATACATTGTTGTTTAATGTCACAAGTTAATTTTTTAAGGGTTTTTTTTTCTGCTACCATTTAGTAGTTTAATCAGATCTTGGATATAAGAATATCTGCCGTTTTAACTCTTTTTGAAGTCAGTGAATAAGTGATCCCAAATATGATCAATCAGATATGTTAAATGTTCAGAATATAGGTGTTTTTCCCTTGGCAGGCACCTAGAATATTTTTGGCTATTCTCTTCTTTTATTTCACTTAAATTGCTTTTAGAACACTGGGGCTTATGCATCTGGACTCTGATTAAAATATGCCTTAAGCTCTTATCCTTAATTCCCCATCAGTGCCAGAATTAAAGAGAACAAAGACCTATATGTTCACTGCAGCCTTCAATTAGGCTTAATTACCAACTTTCATACAGTTTCATTATACAGTACTGACTTCTTGTGAGATGTTCTTTATGTTCATGATGTCTTGGTAGTTGCTTATAAAAGTGCAAGTTTAAAATTTTTCCTGAGGAATTTTCAGGAAACTTACAACCTTTCTGAAGTAATTTTTGTAAAGTTGGATCAAAGCAATATGATGATCCATTTTAACAGATGAAAAGCAAGATGTTTACATCTCATTATGCCACAGAACTCTGATAGGAAAAATCAAGGGTTTACACAGGTTATTCTCTAAGATATCTCCTCCCACTCCCAGTTCTTGGTCCTTGGATCACTTGAATAATCCACTGTGAGCTTCAAACAAAGGGCTTCTCCACTAATCCTGTGCTGCTCTCGCCCTCGTACTCAGAGAAAACAAGCAGACATTGATGTTCCGTAAGAGACTGGTCGATTTTGTAGTAGTCCTGATGTTCCACAGAATGACTGTCTTCTGCTGCAGCAGGTCCTTCATTCCCTTTCAAAAGAATCATGATGTCATTTGATACGTTCTAAGATATTAGCACCTCCTAAGGTTGAATCATATGAAATTAACACTTAGGTTAAAAACCATCAAATATTGGCAATTTCATTTGCGTCAAACCTAATTCTATTTAGAACTGTTTCTAGCATATGATGTCAATATAGAGATCTGCTTTTTCAGTGAAGTAATCATTTCCATTGAGTTTTTAAATCTTTTTTAAAATTTTTATTTATTTATTTATTTATTTGTTTATTTATTTATTTGTTTGTTTGTTTGTTTATGGCTGCGTTGGGTCTCCATTGCTGTGTGCGGGCTTTCTCTAGTTGCGGCGAGCGGGGGCTGCTCTTCATTGCAATGCGCGGGCTTCTCATTGCGGTGGTTTCTCTTGTTGCAGAGCACGGGCTCTAGGTGTGCGGGCTTCAGTAGTTGTGGCACATGGACTTAGTTGCTCCGCGGCATGTGGGATCTTCCTGGACCAGAGATCGAACCGTGTCCCCTGCATTGGCAGGTGGATCTTAACCACTGCACCACCAGGGAAGTCCCTCCACTGAGTTTTAATGTAGTCCAGTTCTTGCTTTTTTTATAGACAGTGATTCCCTAGACATAGTGTGGTGCAGTAAGTATGATTCAGAAATTGGGTCAGGATAACAGGAAAGCTATCTCAGCATACTTTTTTTTTTTACTGTTTCCACTCAGTGTCCACTGAAAGCCAAGTCTGTAGGTCTTCTAGGCCTGTGTCAGCTGCAATTTCAAGGCCTAGCTTTTGTCTCACTGTGAAAATCCTTCCCTGGATTTCCGTTCTATGTAATCGCTTCTTACTACTAAGAAGACTGATGTACAACTTTAGCACATGCTATTTGGATTCTCTTTTTTGTTTAAAACACAGTGGGTGTATGCCCTGGGTCCGCACTAGATAATTTCTTGAGGGTGTGGTTGGCAACTTACCTTCTCTGTCTCAGCTTTTCCAAAGGTGACTGACATTCAGTGAATGTTGATAGATTTAAGATGTTAAAGTCCTCACTGAAATTTTTCTTTTTCAGGATGGACTTTTTCTTAGCTGGTCTAACATATGATTTATAGTCACATTTCTAAAAAGGCACTGCAAACTAGTGTAGTTGTATGTAACTGTCTATGGTCCTGTCTCTTAACAGAGTCAACCTCAAGTGCATTCTTCCTGAGTCACTGTGGCTTTATCACCTTCTCCTGAGAGGCCCAGGACACATGTTCTCATTTTTCAGAATTATGGTGACATGGACATGAATTTATAGTTATACAAGTACAAAAAACATCATACTATATATAAACACAGCATTTCATAATTTAAAAAGTGCTTACTTTTAGATAAAAACATATTAAAGAAATTTTTAGTTGCTAAGGTCTAAACAATATCTGTGTCTCCTTTTTCATGCTAATCTGGTGGAGAAAAGGATTATGGGAAACAGCAGATTCAGCAGAACATATATATAATGAAGTTTTTATTTAAATTATACCCAAATTTTCTTTCAAGTTAGTTAAAACGATAATTTCCCCTTTCATTCTCACAGTGCATTATAATATTCAGAATGTCTTTTTCTCATTTCACATTTATAATTACATAATATGGATATGCCGTATAGTTTTGGCAACTAGAAAGTGCCAGTCTTATTGCTGGATATCAGATCTTTAAAATTTTATACCTTTTCCTTTTTCTAAAAAAATATTGTTTATATAATAATCATATCTTGAAGATTAGGAAAATTTTTAACAAAACTAGCCCAATGCTTATTATTTATTAGTACTCATAGTAATAGCAGTATATGAACATATTCAAAGTCTCAGTGAGTTTTTGAGTTTTCTCTTTCTATTAAACAGGGTAAAAAACCTTACATAGAACACTGCTGTGTAAAACCAGTAAAAACCAGTGCTCTGTCTGAAGCTGCAAGGGGGGCTGGCCCAAAGATCATGTCAGTGGTGCGGCACCTTCTCTGCATCTCAGAGAAGCTGTGGCTTCCTCATCAGATTAAACAGAATCTCTTTATACATAGAGCTCTTTTACTTGTATAGTAAGCCATTGACTTTTGCAGCTTTAGTATTTATAATATTGTTGATCCCTAAGTGATGAGACATAATTTAAATTTCTGTGGAAATTCCAGTTTGAATCTGATGTGCTCAGGTGCCGGTGAGTCTGAGCCCTTAACTTAGCTGGTGTTAGATCTCAGTACAGCTTTATTTACTGTGCTCTGCTTGTCATAGGTATCTATGCCTCTGAAGAAGTGATTAAAACCAAAAGTCTAAACAAATCCAACTGCTGGAGTTGATGAAAATAAAGAAAGAATGAAAAAAATGTAAGAGTGTAATCATTCTTAGCTAGAGATGTAAGGTTGGGATAACTTAAAATCTGGAAGTTAATGTTCTAGTTTTCAAGTTCAGTGGTAAATTCATAGATATTCATTATATTACTGAGTGAATCAATAAAATAAAATGGGGCCACAAATGGATCAGTGATGAGCAAACTTATTTTTGGCCCAGTTTTGTGCCTTGATGTCTACGTAGTGAGACCGTGATTTGCCACATTCACATGACCCACATCATATGCTTGATGGGAAACAAAGAAAGTTGGTTTCAGAAACTTCTATTTAGTTCTCTAGCTAGGACTGAAAGTACCCCATTCAATGAAGGAGAAAACTTTTATTGAATCTTGAAGAGATGGCTCTCTTATTGGTAATGTTATGAATAGAATACATCTGGCTTTCAACAAAAATGTCAATTCTTAGAAAATCATTAGTCTGTAAACATTTATCTGGAATAACAGTGGAGAACTATTAATTCATGTGGCTGTTAACTCACTTTTATTATGAGAAAAGTTTGACTTGGAAATTTTAGAAAGTGTTTTTCCTTGCGTAAGGTCAAGTTGACAGTGGACCCTCGGCTCACCCTGCCACAGAGAAGCACTTTCTTCGAGTGAAGCGGCTCTTAGAGGAGAAGGGCTGGGAAACCGACAGCTGTTCCTCTGGTGGAGCTGCCATCACAGAGAGGCACATCTCAGGAAGGACCCCGCTCTCACCAGGGATTTGGGTGGCCTGGGGCTGACCTCGCTTGCTGAGTTCTGGTCAGCCTCCAGCAGTATCTGAGAAAGAAATCGGGATGAGCTCTGTCCTAGGAAATGGAGGCCTTTTCATCCCAAGATGAAAGGTGCTACTTTCAGTCAGAAATAGCTTCATCTTGAATGTCTGTTTAAATGACTGCGCTCCACTTTACAGGTATCTTTCTCAGTTTCCACCACTGGTTTCATCTGCCTTTCTGCTGAGGCCCCAGCAGAACAGTGATGAGGACATTGCAGAGGGTGCCGCCTGTCTCTGTCTGCACAGGCCTCTAGGGTCTCCATTTTCCTCTTGTCCTGCCTCTGGAGACAGGTCGATGTGACTAAGGAATGATGTTCTGAAATAGAATGTAGAGTTCATTTTTTTTCCTTATTGGAAGAACTCATAGCTTTGTTAACGATTTTAGACTGTATTTATAGAATCACTGAGATTCTTAAGGGGTTACTTAATTTTTTTAAAACACTTTACCACCTTTTATGAGGGAAGGTATATTCTATGAGGCTTTCTAAAGGTCTCAGTTCATATGCCTTGCAAATGTCAGTGGCTTACTATATTTAATTTGCCCTAACACCAGGTAGCTAGCTTATTGCAGAGCAATACAGAAT
>NC_138169.1:85740239-86097739 GCF_964165515.1 Mesoplodon bidens
GCTGTTCTTGTCTCTAGATAGAGACGGTGATAATGTGCTCATGTAATGTATGCTTCAACTCTGTGTCCAAATTTAATTGTTTGGATTAATGTACAGCGTTCATCTGTTAACTAAAGATTTCTTGTGTGCACATGCGTACGGGCCCAGATGCAGCAAGTAGCACTGGGATGAATTTTTAATCTGAATTTACATATTCAAATTAGTTTTAGGTGCATTTGTCACTTTGAGGTTCTATTCAACAGTGTTGCCATTCTTGACAAAAATCTTTGTCTTTGATCTCTTTACTAGATTGTTAACCAAAGCCTACCAATACCATTACTTTGTGATTACACTTCAGTTTTGGCTCAAAATATCATGGTCTAGCTTAATCACTCATTTCCTTGATTACTCATGACTTTCAATAACTTTAGTAACAATGGAAGATTTTCTATCATTAAGGAGAGTCAGAGGAATGTCCTTAGGTAGCACAGATACCTACACACGGTCTTGCCCTACATTTTTTAAGTCAAATAAAAATATTCATGTGACGTCTCCTGTGCACAAAGTACATTTAGTCAAAAGATAAAATTAACTAAGTTGTGTGAGTGACTTCTGAATTTGGTCTACTTTATGTAGTACTTGGTCTCAATGCTACACACCATTTTTCTATTGTAATTTTGTTATTCTTGCACTAATTTTGTATACTTTCTGACTTCTGAGTCTGCTGATTAGTTTGTATTCTATTACTGTTTTAATTCAGCTGTGATTTTCTTTGTTCTTACAATACTTTTTTATTCTCAGAATTTTCCAATAAGCAAAACTTTAGTCACATTGCTCCCCATCCCCTAACTTTTCTAGTGGTAAAGATCATTTATCTTTTCTGCTTGCTTTCTGGTAGTGTTGTTTAATGAAAATTCATGTTTTTCTTACTATTTTTTGGCCTAATTAATTATTTAAGTTTTAAAGGAAAGTGAGCAGTTCAAAAAGAACAATATGAATGTATATGCATATGTATATGTGTGTGTATATATATCTACATGTATATATGTTATTGTGATAGAAAGAACCCTAAAACCAATCTTTATCATTTCTTGTTGGAAGCATACATCAACTCAGATCATTTTAATACGGAAATTTTTGACCAGCACAACTTAATTTGTTGCCTGCATAGAATGGAAGCCCAGCGTCACAGTAAATGTTTCTCTGTTGAATATGGATTTTTCTTGATTGCTAGATAATTTGACTTCCTTTGTCCATGACTTACTCTATCACTGATAAGAAGACGTTTATGTAATATTTCAGTTTATTATTTCAGGAACTATATAATTACGACCACTATTTGTAACTCAAGCATAGTTTGTTAACATTCAAATTCATCATGCCTATATATATATATATATATATATATATATATATAATTCTATTGATGTTTCAAAAAGTCATCCTAAAAAATGTAAAGTGTTTTTCCATACTTCGACATTTTGTTAGGTCTTGTTTGTTCTTTTATTAAAATAACTCAGAAAATAAGTAGTTCATACTTTTGTTGATGTCCTATGATAATTCCTGTTTGAGACACTTTGAAATGCTAATGATATTGGTGTTATATGAATCTTGTCTTGGTCACCAATTATTAACTTTTTTTTAAACTTGTTTTATCTTGAGCATGGTGAGTATTTAGTATGCCGTAATATTCTTTGGTCAATATATATGAGATTCATTTTATAAAACTGCCTCGTATTTTCATTTTGTTATCTATGTGCTTTTGTAGAAATCCAGATTTACTATTTGCATTGTAAATACATCTACAAATGTGGGCCATGAAAACGACAGTTTGATGGTATCAGTGATTCTGAATCAAGTAGAATGTTCTTTCAGATCATTTGTCTGAGCTTTAACTTGTTAAATTTTATATTTTCTAAGTGTGTTCAATTATATCTTGAAAATGAAAGGCAGTTAAATGTATTATACTTATAAGCACATACCTCTTCAACCTGTAATTAAGATGCAACTGGGTATTTTGACCACAATTTCGTAACAGAGAGCAGATACACATGAATGTCTCTTGGTTGGTTCGCTTTTGATGCCAATGATAGCAGTGCAATAGATAGAAAGCCAGTACTAGTTTATGAACTTCACATGGAAAAACATTCCTCTGTAGCAGCAGTGAACACCTTTAACCTCTTCCAGTCACCTCTTAAATTAATGCTACTCGTTGTGGAAATGACAGAATGAGGGTGTGAATTACTTTGTATTAACAATAAACACTCCCAAAGTTTTCAGAGTACATAGGCCCTACAGAATGGTAATGTGCACATGACCTTGCTAGAAGAAAATGCTCTTCCTTAAAAGTATAGCCATTTCCTTGTCCCTTCTCATCTCATGTCAGACTCTCTTTAAAAAACAAAATATTTTATTTTTAAAAGAACTTCTTAATTAAGTGAATTATGCTTGCTAAAACATGCAGTCAGCATATATGAGGGCAGAAATAGAATCACAAATCTCATCACTCCAAGACCACTGCCACTGTTAGCTCTTGCTAATGTCTCTTATTCATTAGTAACTTTTCTCACTTCTCGTGTGTGTATAAATGCATGTATAGAATTTTGTATAAATGAGAATCATACTGATCATAATATTTTGCTACTTCCTTTGTTTCATTCATATGTCATGGATATTATCCTCTGTAACTTTATAAATACAGATTTGAATTATAATTTAATGGCTTTAAAATCTATTGTTTATACATATCATGATATTACTATTTAATGGACATTTGTAATGTTTCAGAATCTTTACTGTGAGAACAGTATTGTGTGTAAGTCTCTTCTCAAGTTATTAAATTATTTTTCTTGTGTAAATTCTGGAACTACTGAAGTTACCCATATTTTGTTACATTTGATAAGTCTTCCACCTCGTTCTCCCAACAAGGCATGGTTGTTATTTTACTGTGTGTACTGGATGGATGGAGAAGAATGATATTTTTATTTTACATGGTTTATGTAACCAAATACAAAATGTGAGATTTCAAAGAAGATTTTAATTTGCTTTGCATTAGATCAGCTTTAAAATTCCTCTGGTACTCATTTCATCATCCCTTTTATTAACAATATTTTGATAGAAGATCTTGAAAAATATTCTGGGTGTTTGAAATATCAAGTAGTGATTATCCAGTGAAAGAAAATAATAAAGCTTAATATATTAAATTTAGATTTCATATTTTTATGTTACTAGTTTTAATGTGAACACATGTATACTCAAACTCTTGATATTCCAGGAAAGCTTTAATAATTAAGTTTGTAATTGTCAAAGGTTAATGATAAATATGGCAGCCTGTGTTCTAACATAGAGTTAGCTATCAGCCAACCCTTGGTGGAAGTTTTCTCCTTGTCCAATGTGTAGGAATTCTAAGGTATCTTAAGATATCATACCATTATAGAATTCAATAATGGCAGATAAGGAATGGATGTGATGATGCTTTTTTTGTTGTTAAATAAAACTGAGACATTTTCTGACTCTTACTGGGTGATAGATAGTGAGAGCGAGCCCCAGCTTTACCACCCTGTGATTCTTAGAGAATGTTGTTACCTGTAAACGTCAGATGAACGTACCAGTACCGCAAGCACTCAGCCTTCCAAGCCCCATCTTGAAACGCTTTACCCCAGTCTTGAGCTAACAGACTGAGCAGAGGCCCTCGGTGCTTCTTTGCAGTGTGGAGTTGGTGCCGGCCTTCCTGGCACTACAGTCGTCCTGGGTTTGGTCTTCCTGACGGCTTTACCCTTGGCGGGAAGGCTCCTCTTCCCCAGCCCTGTGGCTCATGACTGTGTTGCTGTGAGGCCACTCGTGGCAGTGAGACTTGAAATCCCTATCAGAGAAAACTTGCCTGACCATCTAGAATGTGGCTTTGGGATTTCTCTTTATTTAGAACTGAACATGGCAAAATTCATTTTGTACTGTCAAGGAAAGATGCACAGTGTTTACCTCTTGAGAGAAAAATATTTCCCTCACACATAGTTACAATTTTTAAATTGATTTTCTGAAATGTTTTATGTGGTTTCTTTTACATCTTACTGGATTTTATCAGAAACTTTAAAAGGGCAGATTTTAAGAAATGGGTCAGTCTTAGCAGAAAACGTACAACTTGTTCTCATTCCATATGAAAAAGAGTTTGGTATTTCTACTTTAGTCATGTTTATCTAAGAACCAGGGAAGCTGTGTTGTGTTACCCTGGGTCCAGATGTCAGCAGTGAATGGCAGAGATAATGTGGTTTTTATCAATATTAATACTTACTGGGGCTCCGTTTCAAAAAGGTCAGGAATGACAGAGCAAAAAATTTTCACGAGAATGCTTTATAACGTGTCTTGAAAACATGAAGCAGTTCAAGCCACTTGATTGTCCTCGGTTGCCGAGGAAAGGCTGCATCTCGAGAACTCAGGACGTTGCCAAGAATACAGAGCAGCAGGACCTCGGCAGTGCCTCTGCGGGTCAGAGCCCGTGTGGGCTCCTCGGAGCTGCTGTGACCCCAAGCGGGAAGGGGGGCTGCGGACTGACTTAGCAGAAGTCACAAATGCTCCATTGTCTTCTTTCTTTTATGTGGAGGATACGTCTTTGCACACTTGAGTTATTTGTAAGTCATCCCACATTTGTAGACTGGTCTCGTGCTTTTCCGAGAGGAACTGTTGTTTTAATAATTACACACTCAGTTTTTATTGAATTGTCCTCATCAAAGATTTTTTAAGAACCTCTTAATATTGTGAGGTTAGACTTTTTTTGAAACCTGACTATCCAATCACAGTTTTTCTCTGCTTGCCACGTGACCAATGCCTAGCATAAGCAGGAAAGATCATATTAATTACTCTAATTAACACGTGACTTTAGGAGTCTTAGATTAATCAGCACGTGACTCTTGGTTATTTGTACTCTTGTGGGAATTTTTCGCCACCAAATGCAAATACCAGGCTGAAAATATTGCTTTGTTTGTGCGTGGAGAGAATATTCATTGCAGTAGTACTGTACATCCAAGAAAACAGAAAGTAATTAAAATGCTGATTACTATAGTAAATCTCTAAAATGTCCTATTATTTGTATTTCATATGTGCTCACATTTCTGAGAAGTTAGCTTTTGCACAGCAACCTACCATGATTATCTGATCTCCTCCGGAAGGTTAGCTGAGTTGTTTCCTATATTACTTAGGAAAAAATTTCTTTTCACAATTGGAAATGTCAGCATCAATTTAAAGTAACACTAAGCATGTGCTTGCTTTCTGAGTATTATCCTCCAGCCACCCTGCCGAGGACCTGGCTGTAACAGTTTGATTAGATCATCAATCCTCACTGTTAACAGCACTTTTCCTGAACACCTGGGCTGCCGGCTCACATCTGAATCCAGCTACCGTTGTTTCCGTGACCCAACATGCGTTCACCATAGCAATTTACATTATGTGCGCAAATTAAAAGTTACCTTATAACAACAGTTTACTTTAAAAACTGACCTTGGTTTCCCCCACGTTAAAGTTATGTTATGTTACAGGAGTTGTGTTTTTGTATGATGAAAGACCCTTTTAGACATAGTCACCCGCCATGATGAAGGTGGTGTTTCTTTTTTTCTTTTTATTTAGGCTCTTCGATCAGAATCTCTATTATGAAAATAATCTTGTCTTTCATCTTCTTCTTGTGCTATTTTGAAATCTGCTTTGATTGCATGTAAAAAATTTTCATTACATTTCATTAGATTTAAACCTAAAAAAATAATTGAATTTGTCATATGTTGCTGAAAATCTTTCTGCTTTCTGCTCCTAAATTCTCCACTTGAACTGTCACAATGGTCTGATTTATACTTTCCTATTTATAGTTGTAGTGATAGAGATAAATACCGTACGTACATTTTCAGTGCAAATTGTTTAGTAGCATAGTGCAACGTAAGCATACTGTTAAATCTAGCATTATTGGATTTTTTGATACCATAGTGATCTTTAGTTTTCCTCACAACTTTTCATTTATGTAATGAGGGGAGGAAAATATAAAAATTTATGTCATTAAAATTTATGATGCTTTGGAGTAGGGGCCTGACTTCTGCTATTTAACCAAAGTTTTACTCTCCAGGTTTGAACAGTGTTAAATGTTTCTACCTTATACTGGTAGAGACAAAGAAGAATCAGATATAAATTGTAGCTGCTCTTTTAGCTGGAACTTATTATTGTTTTTTAGTTTTTAATTGTTCATTATTTTAAGGTATGTGTAAATATTGTATAAGCATGTCAGAGCGGTGTGCTGTTTTGGTGAGAAAATCATAGTATCTCTCCCTGATTTCTCAACTTTTTAATTCTTTCATTCTTTCATGTTTAATGGAAGAGCATATGAGTTTATATATTAAAAAGGACTTTGCTATTTCTGATGCACTGTATTTTTTTCTAAAGATGTAACTCTTTTGGAATCATTAAAATCTTTCATTCTTATTTTTTATGACCTATTACTTCATATGTAATAGCACATAGGAAAATGTTACTAAATACTACTAAATATTCATAAGTAAGATTATACTTTGTAGAGACCAAAGCCAACATGTATGTATTCTGGGGCAATGAGTGAGCACTGGTCTGCTGGAGCCATAGGCACATATATCCCAGTCAAGCTGCCTCTCTTACCCTGGACCACTTATGGTTTCATTAGCATGGCTAATGTTCATAATAGAATCTTTATCATATCTCAGAAAGTTTGGAACAGTTGTAAACTCCTAGGCATTTGACAGTGGCACAATGTGATATGCTGAAAGTTCATTTGCTTAATAACCGGTTGACCTAGTTTTAATTCAGCCTTTTCTCTATCCAGCTGTGTGACCTTGTGTACATTACTTTAAATCTCTGTCTCAGTCTTTGCACGTGTGGGATTCTAGGAAGAAAGTGAGAGCTGGGGTTGCAGCACTTGAGTCCTGGCTGTGTCCATAAGTAGCTTTATTTCCTTGGACAAATCTCTCTGACTCTCAGAGTCTTAGTTTCATTATCAGTGAAGCTGATATGATAAGGTGTAGACTACTGAGGGGATCCAATGAGATAATACGTGACAGGTACTATGAGGGAAGTAAAATAACATGCTGTGATGAAGAAAACTCTAGCAGAGGATTATTAAAGTCTAGTACCTGAGTTATAATCCTAACACAGCCATTTTAGTAACTCATGCAGCCTTAGCCAAGTTATTTACCCTCTGATACTCAGGTTATTTAACTACAAATATGGGGAGGAACTCTTTCCTTTCAAAATTTTCAAAAGGAGTAAATTAGACGAGGTTCAGTGTGTAAGTGATGTCGCCGATTGTTTGACATGGAGAAGGTGGTCTGCTCATGTGCGTCACCTTTACCTGGTGTGTATGTTCACTTGACAAGATGTACGAATGCTCAGTCTGGTTTTGAGTGGAGTGGTGAGTAAGGTAAAGGCGTTCTTCTGGTGCTTACGTTCTTGTGGAAGAGTCAGAAAATGTGCGAGCCCATAAATACTTTTAGAAAGCAGTGGGTGCTATGGAAAGAATGAAGTGGGGTGAGAGGCTAGGAAGTGACAGGTGAGCAGGGGTTAGTATTATCACACTGTCCAGGTAAGGCCATCCCAAAGCATTTTGTAAAAACTATTTTTGAGATAATCGTAAACTCACATGCAGTTGCAAGTAATACTGCTCTGTATTTTAACATACAGATAATGAAGCTAAGACTCATTTCTGAGGCAGTTTGAGCAGAAACTTGAGCGATGAGAAGGACTGTGTCAGAGCACATTCTGGGCGGAGGGGATAGAGTGCAGACTCTGAAGTGGGAACACATCTGGGGCCTTGGGTGTGCTGAGCAGGGTCCCCGGAGCTGTGCCACACGCCCACAGAGGTGCGTGTGCTGAGGACAGCCAGGCAGCAGTCTGATCACGCAGGACTCTGGAAGTCGTGGTGAGGCCTTGTGTGCTTTGTGCCATGGATATTCGTGGAAACGTTTTGAAAGGGCAAGCAGCACTTTGGACAGTCACTCTAGTTGTGTTACAGGACATTGCTCAAGGTTTCTCTGTGTAATTTTTCAAAATTCTCGACACCCCCCTATTTTTAAACTGGACCTCAACATTTTCATCATAAGTGTAAATAGTTGTACAGGATGTAATTTCTAGTGTATAGCAAAAATTGACATTGTAAAATATTTATGCCACTTAAAAATATATCCAACAGACTGTTAGTACCATGATGATTTGATACACACTATCATCCACTTAAACAATCCATGACTAAGCTCTTCTTTAGCTGTCAGAAAATTTATATTTGTTCTTCTTCTTCTTTTTTTTTTTTTTTTCGGTACACAGGCCTCTCACTGTTGTGGCCTCTCCCGTTGCGGAGCACAGGCTCCGGACGCACAGGCTCAGCGGCCACAGCTCACGGGCCCAGCCGCTCCGCGGCATGTGGGATCCTCCCGGACCGGGGCACGAACCCGTGTCCCCTGCATCGGCAGGCAGACTCTCAACCACTGCGCCACCAGGGAAGCCCTCCCAGGATTCTTTAAAAATAAAGCAAGAACTGAGGCAGTCCCATACTAGGGAAGGCATGGATCTCTGCTGTGGGTTTTTTTGCCTTAGTGAAATAAAGTTCTGCTCGCTTCAGTGTTTCTTACCTGTTCTCTTTTTGCTTTCCCTCCTTTAGAAGTAATGTCCTTCACTGATAATAATTCAGGATCGATGAGGCACGATCTCTAAGCAAAATTGTCATTGCTGTCACCATCCCATCCACAGTATACCTGAATTTAGAACATTTGAATTTAGGCCAACCGTCCTGTGTCCCTTTTTATAGCAATATGTACAAACAAGGAAGCCCAGAGGCTCCTCCAGGATTATGGTGCCTTGATTATAAAAAAGGCTTTTCCAATAACAGTAGTTTCTTGGGTTCCCCAGTGACTTTTTACCACTTTGGAGCACAGGACAGGATGGGTGAGAAGGATGCCTTCCTTTTGCTCAGTGAGAGAAGGGCTGTTGTGAATAAGATGTGGTTGAGAATCCCTGGCCTGTGGTTCTGCCTCAGGAGCTTTCCTCGGCAGATCAATAAATGGAAGGAGAATGACTGGAGCCAGGGATCAGGAATTGATACCTTTACGCCGCCTGGACTCACATCCTCTTCCATGTGCCCTCCAAGTGTAAGGAGCTGGCTGGTCATGGCATAGAGCATAGACTGGTGAGCAGAGGACACTGAGAGGAGTTAGTTCAGGTGAGGGACAGTGGGGTTTGGACCAACATGATAGGATGTATCAGATTGGTGATACATTTTGAAGGTGGAACCAATGGCACTTGCTGAAGGATTAATATAAGGTGAGAGAGAGGGATCAAGACTGGAATGGATTGTGTCAGTGATGATGCCTTTAACTGAGATGCAGAAGCCTGGAAGGACAGCATCTTGAGAATTTGGGAATCAAGAGTTAGATGTGAGGTACTGTGAGACGTTCAAGTGGAGATGGTGACTGGGAAGGTATATTTGTAGTTCCAGAAGTGAAGGCAGAAGCCAGGTCTGAAAGGACACCTTTAGGAGGAGAGGCCTGTACCTGCTGTCTAAAGCCAACACTGGGTATAATCTCCTACTGCAGATGTGGCGTGGAGAAGAGAGAGGGAAGAGGATCAAGCCTTTGGTGGTCCACTTAGAGGTCAGGAAGATGGGGAGGAGGCTGCAGTCTCATCGGGGTAGCTTGTAGGGGACACAGTGGAGTGTGGGCATCTGTAACACTAAGTGACAAAAGTGCTTCAAGGAGGGACTTGATATGTGGGTAAATTATTATTTGTGACATCAAGACACAGAATTAGGTATTTAAATTCTCACTGAGTCTAAACTGGAGTTTGCTGAACTGGATGGTTTTTATAATTAATTTTTTTGTTTTTTTGCTTCATCTCACACCAGTCAGAATGGCCATCATCAAAAAATCTAGAAACAATAAATGCTGGAGAGGGTGTGGAAAAAAAGGAACACTCTTGCACTGCTGGTGGGAATGTGAATGGGTACAGCCACTATGGAGAACGGTATGGAGGTTCCTTAAAAAACTACAAATAGAACTACCGTATGACCCAGCAATCCCACTACTGGGCATATACCCTGAGAAAACCATAATTCAAAAAGAGACATGTACCAAAATGTTCATAGCAGCCCTATTTACAATAGCCCGGAGATGGAAACAACCTAAGTGTCCATCATCAGATGAATGGGTAAAGAAGATGTGGCACATATATACAATGGAATATTACTCAGCCATAAAAAGAAATGAAATTGAGCTATTTGTAATGAGGTGGATGGACCTAGAGTCTGTCATACAGAGTGAAGTAAGTCAGAAAGAGAAAGACAAATACTGTATGCTGACACATATATATGGAATTTATGAACTGGATGGTTTTTGAGATTCCATCGTTTCCCAAGTCCTAGGGTTCTGTAATGTCAGACCTACCTCTGAAGACAGGCTCTGGGCCTTTGTTAAAAGGGCTTTTCTGGTAATGGTGGTGATACAAGAAAACAGAAGGTGTCCTCCTCTTGTGACTGGCCTCTTTATTGCCCACACCATCCACAGGTCATTCTGAAAACTCAGGTAAATCAGTCCCAGCCCCGTTTCCTTTTTTCTTAAGAGAATTGTTACGACGTGAAATCCTGAATCACCTTCACTGTCACCCCCTTGCATATTAGAATGTCGTATTCAGTTAACGTAAGTGATGTTGCAGTGATGCCGCATGGTTGCAAAATAACTTCCTTTGGGCGGTCTCTTTTGGGATCCTCCTAGTGAGTGATTTTTTTAGTCTTTTTCCTAAATATGTTTTTATATGTTTATGGTTCTGAGGTAGATTAAAATAACGAGAGGCCTTTACTCCATGATTTATTCTGTTTCTATTATTGTATTTTTAAAAGATGCTCATTTCATGGTTGGTATTTTGCATGTCTTAAACTTTTATAGTTATTCATTTCTGAATATGAGAGTTCCCGTATATAGTTTTGTATTTTTTAAGATATTTTGAGATGTTGATGAAACTGTCCTAGTTATTCTGTTGTTTTATATTTTAATTATGAAAGAAGATTTATATTTTTTTCTATTAGTAGTCTCATCAGTTCATATATTGAATTGTCTTCTTAGAATGCATTAGGATTGTGCTGTGAAATCCATGTGTGTTTTAAAGCTGAATATCATTATATAGTTATATCCTGCTCTTAGTCTTAAACTATTAGCAGACTGAGAGAAAAGTAAATACCTAGTGTGATTAAGTCAAATACCATGTTTTCGTTCATCTCATCCATTGTATCAGGCAAGTGCAGTTCACAGTTTTATGTTTTTACAAGTCACTTTAATTTTAATTTTGTTTCGTTGCATGTATTTTCTGTTCTGTGTAGTTTTGAGGTTCCCTTTGTGTGTTGCTCCATGGCCATATTTTCCCTTTATTTCATTGACCTTAATCTTGGCTTGTTATTCTCTTAACTTTCTTTTATAAGCTTTATAGCACTTAATCAATTTTCTTGTTTCCTTCTCTTGAATGAAACAGTAGGGCAGACTATTTGAGAGCACAACCATTGTTTCAGACAGTTCTGGATTTGTGTCTTAGCTCTGCCATTTACGAATTATGAGACCTTTGGCAAGTAGCTTAGACTTCCTATGTATAAAAGGAGGTAATAATATTTATCTCACAAAGTTGTGAAATTTAAATGTGTCATAAATTTTCTATTACATAGCAAACTACTCAGTACATTGCCTGCAAGGCCATCTTTATCTGATTCAAATCTATCATCTTCAATCCCGTTTCCCTCCATACCATGATGGAACAGCCAGAACTTGATTTTCTCACAATATTACATTTTAGTTTTCTAGATAACCTATAGTTCTTTTGAAGACAGTGTCTCTTCCTTCCATGCCAGCTGCTCTTCTTTTTGTCTTTGGTTTTCTGCACTTTGGTTATAATGTGACGTGTGCCTGCGTGTATATGCATGCGTGTACCTCTGTGTGCCTATATGCACACGTGTTTTTTCACTCTGCTTGGGGTTTGCTGAGCCTCTTGAGTGTGGAGGTTGATGTCTGTCTTCGGCTTCGGAATTTCGTGGCTGTTATGTCTTTGGATATTGCTTTTGTCTCTCCTCTCCTTCTGGGACTCCAACTACATATATGATGGGCCTTTCTGCTGTGTCCCTTGTGCCTACCATGCTCTGATCTGTTCTTTCCATTTTTTCTTCTCCTTATTCTTCAGTTTTGGTATTTTCTATTGACTGTCTCAGAATTCACTAATCATGCCCTTTGCCATGTCGACTTTTCTTTCAAGTCATCCAGTGGATGCTTAATGAAAGATTATTTTACTTTTTAGTTAAATGTTCATCTGATTTCTTTCACATAGATTTCAGTTTACTCTTGCAGTTCTCCATTTTTTCATCTATTTTTGTTCCTCTTTTTATCTATTTTATTGGTCATGATGATCAGCCTTATTTTAGTCTTTGCTTATTTTTACTCTGAATTATTGGCTGCATTTTTGATCCATTTGCATTTCTTGTAATTTCTGAGTTGTGTGCTCAATGTGGTGTATGAGAGAATAGAGGTCCAAATGGTTTCCTGTGATGGGGAGAGGACTGTCTCTCCTGTTAGGCAGGAGCAGGGAGGGGTGACCATCTTTCCCGACAAGGGAGTGTGTGCATCGGGCGGCTCTTGGTGGCCCCAGGGTTTGGCCCTCTTCCTAAGCTGTGGACATGCTGTGCTTTGGATTGAGACCCAGTGGTGAAGGTGGGCTGCCATTCTTCTGGGGGAGGAAATGGCCTCTGACCAACAGCCTGGCTGGGAAGGGCTTCCTGTCTCTGGAATGACAGTTCATCTACGTCTGGTCTTTCCACTGCTTCCTTGATGTCACAGGGGGCAAGGTGGTGGTGATGAATCTGCCTTTTCTGGATGTTGCAGTGGGGCTGTGGCTGCTCCAGTCCTATCAGGGGGTGGAAGTCCATGATTTTTTAGAAAACTTAGAAACTGTGATTAGTTAATAAACCTTTAAGATAGTATTGAAAAAATTCTTAGTAACTGAGTGAAGGAATAAAGTGATGCATGGAGTAGGTGTTCTGTTAGCTGCTTTTCTGCGTTGGCTGTGTGGTGCCCAGCCATCCCTTTATACAGGAATATGTCATTTCTAGTTGTTTTATTGGAAACACGTTTGAGCAGCATTAAGAAGTATTCATATTCAAATTATATCCTTTTTTGTTAATGGTTGATATTAATTTTGAAAGATCCTAAATTTTGCTTATTTCAACTGTTTTTAAAATTTGATTAACTTAAATGTAAGATTCCCAGTGAAGTAGAAAGTAGTGGTTCAGTTTGTTGAAGAACAATCAATAAGATTTTATACTCTATCAGAGTTGACTGTAATTCTGGATAATTACAAACACAGAAAGAAACAAACAAAAAGTACTTCTATTATGAAGCTGGATGTTTAGGAAATAAATTTTTAAAAATAGGATTTTTTTATATCTTTTAAAAATGACATCTGATTGCATACATAATTCTTATGTAATTTAGTGAAACTTTTAATTTTATTTTTGCATCTTTGTTAAAGAGATTCAAATACCCCATCAGCAGTTTATTCTATAGGACTTTTCATGCTTCCTTCATTTAGATACTGTCTGGTCTTCCCACAGCTTCCTGGATATCACACATTTGCAAATTACCCACATTTACTTTGTTTAAAAAATTTTCTAACTTCATATTGTGAAAATAATTCGAACATACAGATACATTAATGAGCAGCACTGTGATCGCTGTGCCCTGGCCACTCAGACTCAACATCTGTAGGGTTCGTCTTATCTGCTTTCATCCTGTCTTCTCTCTCATATTCCCTCCCCATAGCCACTAAGAAGCCAACTTTATTTTGTATTTTGGGTTTATCCTTCTCTTGCTTTAAACACAAGCAAATATGGAATATATTGTATTTTGAGGTTTAAAACTGTAACTAAGATTTTCTTTTTCACAGTACTAATCAGTTAATAACATTGATTTTCCATGATTATTGATGTCCTTTATAAAAGAGATTAACAAGTAATTTAGCTAAGTTGAAACAATTAGGACATATTGGGATCAAGTTGAAGATGAAGTCAGTCTAGGTCTAGAGCCTGTTTCTAGCTATTATTTCTGGCTGCCTGGTGGTGTACTAACCTGAGTCCTCTCCTGCTGCCTGGTGGTGTACTAACCTGAATCCTCTCTTGCTGCCTGGTAGTGTACTAGCCTGAGTCCTCTCCTGCTGCCTGGTGGTATACTAACCTGAATCCTCTCCTGCTGCCTGGTGGTGTACTAACCTGAGTCCTCTCCTGCTGCCTGGTGGTGTACTAACCTGAGTCCTCTCCTGCTGCCTGGTGGTGTACTAACCTGAGTCCTCTCCTGCTGCCTGGTGGTGTACTAACCTGAGGCCTCTCCTGCTGCCTGGTGGTGTACTAACCTGAGGCCTCTCCTGCTGCCTGGTGGTATATTAACCTGAATTCTCTCCTGCTGCCTGGTGGTATACTAACCTGAGTCCTCTCCTGCTGCCTGGTGGTGTATTAACCTGAATCCTCTCCTGCTGCCTGGTGGTGTACTAACCTGAGTCCTCTCCTGCTGCCTGGTGGTGTACTAACCTGAGTCCTCTCCTGCTGCCTGGTGGTGTAGTAACCCTGAATCCTCTCCTGCTTCCTGGTAGTGTACATAACCTGAGTCCTGTCACTTGTTTCAAACTCTTCCTGTAAAGTCATGATATGACTTTAATATATTAGATTTTTTCTACTTTACTGTGTACATAGATTATTATTGCCAAAGCATGACTGTTGCTTCCTTACTACACAAACTAAGCAAAACAATAGCGTGCCATGCCTCCTAATAACATTTTGGAGTTCTTTATATGTTGTTCCCACTCTGCACAATATGTATCCAAATGCCAATTCCATTTACTTTTCCACACAAATCCTTAGGATTTGACATGTGAGGTTTTTTATGCTCATGGTTATGCACATTCTCAATTGGAAGTTGTAGAATGTACTAGAAGCTATTGTATGAAAGGACATTTTTGGGTTTGTTGCTGTTCTGCTACTTTGTGGCTTGATCCACCCAATTAAAGGAAATTCTTTGCTTCTGGGTAACCCTTCTGCAGATAAGTTTATGGATACTTGGCTGTTGTTGAGTTGAAGTAGGAGAATCTCATGGGCCACCTCTGCCTCAGCCCCTGTCAGGTTCACCTCGTGAAGGGCTGAGGGGAACTTTCTCCACCTCTCACACTTCCATCCTCATCTAATTCCTTTCTGTTGAAAACTTTCTTCTTATTTCCTTGTGCTTCGGTTTATTTCTGTCTTTTCTTACCAACTTAGGTGCACCTAAACACAGATAAATAACACATTTTAAAAATTACTTTTCTGGGGCTTCCCTGGTGGCGCAGTGGTTGAGAGTCCGCCTGCCGATGCAGGGGACACGGGTTCGTGCCCCGGTCTGGGAAGATCCCACATGCCGCAGAGCGGCTAGGCCCGTGAGCCATGGCTGCTGAGCCTGCGCATCCGGAGCCTGTGCTCTGCAAGGGGAGAGGCCACAACAGTGAGAGGCCCGCCTACCGCAAAAAAAAAAAAAAAAAAAAAAAATTACTTTTCTGTTAATTCAGTCTATCTTTTTGCAAAAAGTGATATTTTCCTAATTCTATTAAATGCAAGTATCGATACAATATACACAAAGAGAAACATCTAAATATTTTCTCTAGATAATGCACAATAATAAAATAAATGTAATAATGTTTTTATAATGTTTGCCAAACTCAATATAGAAGTTATTTTTTCCTAAGGTGCCAAGTGTATGACAGTATTTTTAGATATAAAAATGTAGTAACTAATTGTTGTCTTTTCCATAAAATGGAAACAGCATAGGTAAAATTCTTCCCCCCCCCCCGAATTCTATTTCTACAAACAAATGAATTTGAAATCCTTTCTAAATGGTTATAATTCTTAATCTTGGTGTTGTTATCAATCCTCCATTTGTTATCATGCCACATTTTGTTGGCTTTTTGCTTGGTGGCTTTGATGTATTTAATTCCTGAGTTTGGTGGAATTCATGGTGAAAAACACTTCATTTGTATTTTTAACTCAATAATGATGTGACCAGATATGGCATTCATCAGTTAAATTTATATCCATAAAACTCAATAAGTAGAATATTATTCTAATAAGTACATAATCTAATTGCTGAAAGTAGTCTGCATTTTAACATGCAAATATATTAATGATTTTGACTTTTGGTCAATATTTGTGTCATTAAAGACACAAGCCTATTCTAAAATTGTGTATACAATTTATGTACTAGATAATAAGTAAGGAACTGCTTTCTATAGACCTTTATTCTGTTATGTCCCTTTACCTTTTCTCTGTTAAATTTACTAAGGACCTCATTGATTCTCTTATGTGTTTGTGTGCTAAAATCTATCTCTGAATAAAATCTATTGCTTTTATATGTTAATTATTTTTAGGGTTGATTTTTCATCGCTCTGAAGGCTGAGTGTACTCAGACATTCTAGCAGATACCTGCACTCAGACTGCAGAGTTACCACACTAGCTGATATGTCACTAGTACAATTGGTAGTCAGAATCTCAGTTCATGTAGATGGATCACGGTGTCCTCTAAAGAGAAACGTATCACAGGGAAACACATCCCATGTGTTACCCTCCCCTTTCAACAATTTGGATTTCTGATTCTTTTTGAGGAAGAGCTGCAGGGACTAAACCTTGGCACCTTTTTTGTAGTCTTAGTGTTTTTTTAATACTGTGTCTGAATGGTGACTTGTTACAAAACATACAGAATGTTTCCATATTACTGTAGTTCCCCTTACTTTGAGGATATTAATGTTCTCAATTCATTTTATAAATAGGTCCCACACTTCCTCTTACTTGGTTCTTTGGTTGGCATTTGTTCCTAAAAATCACATCAGTTATCTTTAATGTGCATACATATAATACTTGGTGAGTATGAAGGAGTGACTTTTGCTATGTTATTTTTGTTTGTGAAGTACAAAATACAAACTAAATTGTGCATTTTTGTACCTTACGGAATTTACTTATAAATTAGTACTAAAATTATGCCACTATTTAAGACATTCGTTTTTGTTTGCTTTTTAATTTATTTATTTTTGGCTGCATTGGGTCTTCGTTGCTGCGTGCGGGCTTTCTCTAGTTGCGGCGAGTGGGGGCTACTCTTCGTTGCAGTGCGCGGGCTTCTCATTGCGGTGGCTTCTCGTTGTGGAGCACAGACTCTAGGCATGCTGGCTTCGGTAGTTGTGGCTCGCGGGCTCTGAAGCGCAGGCTCAGTAGTTGTGGCACACGGGCTTAGCTGCTCCGTGGCATGCGGGCTCTTCCCAGACCAGGGCTCGAACCTGTGTCCCCTGCACTGGCAGGCGGATTCTTAACCACTGCACCACCAGGGAAGCCCAAGACATTTGTTTTAAAATTAAATCTGTATTTAAAAATAGATGCATACGTATATACATATATAAACATTGATTAAGACCTGTGTGTTCAAAATCCCGTGTGACGGTGCTTTGGGGCACATGAAGATAATTTTAAAAGTAGTAAATACTCCCAAGAAGCTGCAGTGTTGGGCAGGAATTATATTAAGTGTGACCATGAAGTGTATTTTTACAGACCATTTAAAAGCCAATGATAGATTCTAAAGTTACTCTGAATTTTAGAGACATAAGATTGTGGGTTATCTATAGTCTAGTGGGTGGTATCAATCATATCGTGTGGCTTAATTGGGCAGTTTATGTATTGGCTCAAAATTTCATTCTCAAATATCTTTTTTGTTTTGAAATGTATCAGGGAAATCTTATGTAAGATGATAATTTATCAGTGTGTAAATTTGTCACACTAACCCAGCTTGGGAATGTGAGACAGCACTTGACCTCAGTGCATACGTGGGGTTTGCATCCTGCGCTCCCAGGATTTGGTCGGTCGTACTGTGCCCACGTTTCCTTCCTGAGTTGGTCACAGAAGTCACAGGTGGTTGGGCAGTGGTGACAACGTGGGAACATGTCCCTCCCTTGTGGTGTGGTGCCGTGCTTTGTGTGACTTGAACCTGTGCCTTGTTTTCTTTGGGTCAGATTCTCCCACACTCGATTTATTAACATGAGTTGTTCTTCCATTCCCAACGTGTAGATAATGAAGTGAAGTTTATGTACTACATTTCATTATCATTTTAATCTATATCTCTTGTACATTGTAGTATTTATTTCTTATGTTGTACTTTATTTATATATAATATGCCCTCAGTATGTATTTTTGCTTCTGCATATTGCATGGCTATTTGCAGATTTATTTTTAGGTTATCAAAAGAAATTTTTTCACTGTAACGCTTTCCTTGCTTTGACTAAAATAAGCAAAACTTCTTTTACACACAGATGTATTTTAATTCGGCAGCTGCCTTCTTACCCATTTTCTAAAACACATTTTGTCTAAATCAGAAATCCAAATGCAAAATACAGCATCAAGGAATATCACGTACATTTATGGCCCTCTCTGGAGGACTGAAGAACAGATAACATTCATTCTTGTGGCTAGTTTCCAACCTTGACAGTCATTATTCAATACATTTCAATAATATAACTTTAAAACATACTTTTCATTGTATGAAGGCCACTGAAAAGGAAAAAAATACTAAATGTGAGTAAAGACTACAGCATTTTGGCATGACTCTTGATAAATGCTAAAGGAAATAATTTCTCTCCCTCTCCATCTCCGTCCTGCCCTTCTGTACCGAGACAAGTCACAGCTGGAAACACAGCTTGGTTGTGACATGCCTTTCACCTCCCTGAGAGTTGGTGCCACATGTCAACAAATTCTGAAGCCTCAACTGAAGTGTTGGAGCATCTTGGTCAGATGTACAGAATTTTGAGCCTCTGTAAACTTCATTATTGAAATAGTAGTGAGTATAAAATGCCAATAGGCCTGCAAGAAATAGCTGCAGATATTTGTTTTGGGGAAAAAAGGGCTCATGCTCTGCGTTTGGTATTCTTGTTTTATCAGGGATGAAACTCAATTATTCCAAGATGTGTTTTTCCCTTCTCTACATAATTTTCATGAACAAAATTCTACTTAAAGGAAAGCATTACTGTTTCTTCTAAGAATCTTCTCATTTTCAAAGTATATTCTGTGGGAGTGGTTGGATCTTCCTAATGGAAGGACATGGAAGTTTAACAGTGTGGCTAAGAGATACGTGCTCTGTTGTGTTTCCCATAATACTCAAGCCATAGGAGATGTGGTTGCTTTTAAGAACATCTGTATTCATTTTCTGGCTCTCTTCTTTAGCCATCTACGTTAAGGGACAGGTGAACAGACAGGGTTGTCTGACTAATCTGTTGGCAGATTGGCATGCTTGTCTTCTGTTGTTGGTTTTGTTTGAGTTCTTATCAGATGCTCTTGTGATCTGACGCTGATTGAGGAACAGTCACACAGCGTTGTGGACAGTATACCCAGTGCCTCTGCTTGGCGATGTTCACCTAATGTTGCTTGAGAGGCTCTGACCTCTTGGACGTGTTCATAAAATGGGATAATGTGAGAATGTTTACTGGGACCAGCTCAAATATTATGTAATGGTGGCTTCTCATAGTAGGACATTTTTTTAAAAAATCATTGCTTTTAAATTATTCATTACAATATCAGATATTAAAACACTTCCTTAAGGAGTCTCATTTTTCTACTCATGAATTTTAATTTTGAGAGTTGTCTCAGTAGTGTGTGGTTCTAAAGCTATCCGTTCTCTACGAATATTCCAAAACAAGAGAGCTTTTGAGTCCCTGCTCCCTGCTGAACTTCATGGGTTATAATAAAGGATAAAATTCATGGTACTTGACACTGAAGAGTTTACAGTCCAGTATGCTTACCTTCTGGACTATCCTTACCGTTACGTTTTGCTGTTTTTTAGTTTGCTTGCATTCTGCAGGAGCAGTGAGAAGAGGACCCCGGTTTGGATAATGGGGCTGTTCAGCTAGATTCTAAGGGTTTCGTGGGGCTTATTCATCGCTATGTTTTGTTCGTTGCTCTGTCTCTGATGTCTAGAACAACCTAGCACGTGGCAGCCTTCCGTACGTAATTGTTGAACGAAGATTGTGTGAATGAAAGTATTGGCATTTGCACTGGGTACTGAAGGAGGGTGGTGTAGGGTTTAGCAAAGAAGAAAGTAGGCATTCTCAGTGTGAGTGAAAGGATAAGGAAAATGATGGACTTAACGATGGGGAGGGTTTTTTTGTTTGTTTTTGTGTTTTTTCAGGAGTGAATGGATTGATTTTCTAGAATAAGGGAAACAGTGGGAAGATGTTATAGGAAATGGTGTACTTCAGAATTTGTCTGTAACGCTTAGCAATTTACTTGCAGCCACCCAGAATAAATGGGCAGTTTGTTTGCACCTGGCAGGGGAAGGGCAGGCAGGCAGTGGCGTCCAGAGGGCTTGGAGCAGGATAGGTGGGCAGTATGTTGAGGCATGCCCTGATGTCTGGCCAGTATTTGTTGGCAGCACTGTGCTAGTGGAGACTTGGGGGTCTCCATCCCAGGGGGCCCAGAAGTGTCAGTCATCATCAGCTATGGGGCCAGGCGACCTGTCAGAGCAGGCTGTCGGCCACAGTGATGTGCTTCAGCGGCAGAAGAGTCGACTCTCAATACAGTTATATTTCAGTACTAAGTTAAACTACGGAATGGGCAGTGCTAGGCAACTAGCTGGTTTCCTGGAATAATAAGTGGTTAAGGACACTACTTGATCAACTAACGTACGTTGAGAGGTACACTTTATCTCACCCTTAACCACTTCTTCTGTCTCACAAGGGAAGTTGAGAGCCAGCAAAATCACATAGCTCTAGTTGGCACACCTTGACTTGGAACCCAGGTGACTCTGGTTACAGAGCTCTTGATCTTTCCGCTGCTTTGTTAAGCCACAGATGAGGACCTGGAATGCCATTTAGCCTTCTGAACAGAAGTCCACGATGGGAGTTCTTAGAATGGGGCATCACTCCTGTAGAGGAAGTTGTGGTAAAGGAAACAACTCAAGATGGAAGCTGGATGATGGTGGTTGATATCAAGGTCGCCATCTTCTGGGAGAGCAGTGGTCTCAAAGTGTGTTAAGTCAAGGCGTGCGGGGGCAGGTGGCTTGGATGAAGGCAGAGGCTAGGAGTGTATTTTCTCTCCCAAACCCAATAGTTTTCAGATATTGTGACAGAATATAACCCATCCTCAGTTCAGCAGTTCGTGTTTTGACTGTGGAGGAGCTGCTTTACTGAAACAGAGTGTAGGTACTAGTGTTGTTTTGGGAAGTCTCAATTGAGAAATGTGTCATTTACTTTTCAAGGATTAACAAGCTCTGCAGTGTTTTTAATATGTTTTTGAAATTTATTTAGATTGTTCAAAAATAAAACCTATTTTAGTTTGAACGTGAACGGAGCATGGTTGTCATCATGGTGTAGTTGGCAGAGTGGGCTGCGTCTGTGTGGTCTCGCTCGTGTCCTGTTCTGCCCTTCTGTTTGTTAATGAGAAGCGTTTGATATATTGATCAATATGTCATCATACCTTGGTAGCATCAGCTCACAGTATCTTTTTCCGTCTCTTTTATGTTAATGTATTTTCTAGAACTAACACATAAGAAATTTAAAATGAAATATTTTTAAAAATTAGAAAGTGTTTAGGAGAAGTCATTTTTGCAAGAACCCAGTATGGAACACGCTGGGTAACTGGCACTAAATTTAGCACAAAGATTCCTGTCAGCAAAAGCACATGCAAACACATATACAAATGTATTTGGATATGGAATTTTTATTTTCTCATCTAAGGCTGCATGTTACCCACTGGTAGAGACAATTTTTTCTTGTCATTCAATACCAGAAGGAATTTGTTCTTTGGGTTTTTATTATTAGGTTGCTTTACTCTTGCAGAACTTACAACATCTTTCTCCACTTGGCTCCTTTTGGATTTGCAGTCTGTGAGGGCCTCTCCGCAGGGCTCTGTGCTGATGAAGGTCCAGGCGTCTGGTGTCCTGGCTACGTGGCACTATCACAAGTTTGGAGGACCCAAAGCAGAGAGAGCCAGTCATGCCCCGTAGACCACGCCCTGCTCACTGTCTCTATGCATTGCATTGCATTGATCTCAGCCATAATTTGTCAAGGTTCCAGGTGATACTCTTCAAGGTTGCTCTCTCTGGCAGTTGGCCCAAGTGCTGAATGTGTGGTGGTGTTTGATTAAGCTCTGTTTTCTTTAGAAACCTTATGCGAGTTTTAAATGTTAAAGAACTATCTTTATTCTTCTCTGGTCTGAGGAAGGCCAATCTCACATCTACTTCTGTGATGTTTATGGGGTGAGAATGGGGTGGGAGGTTGGGTAGAGGTGTTTATCAAGAATTCTCATATTTCCACCCAAACAAAATACAGCGTCTCTGTGTCTGCTTAAATGTCTGATCTGCCTTTGTCAGCACTCAGTGCCCAGCTCCGCAGGTGGCAACAGAGGTGAGCGGCCGTCCCACGTCACTGCATCCTGAGGACACTGCCCATCCTGTGCTGAGGAACAGGGTGGACGAGGCCATTTCCACACTCCCCTGACTCTGAGTAACGTTTTGTTAGACTTTTTGTTTTGAAATAACTTAAAACTTAGAGAAACATCTTGAGAATCATACAAAGAACTCCCGTGTGTTCTTTGTCCAGAGACCCTGTTCAGGTTTTCTCCTATTCCAGTCATTCCTTTATAGGAAAAGGATCCGGTTCTCAGCCCCTGGCAGCCAGCATTCAGCTTTCTGTCTCAGTGAGTTTGACTACTGTAGGTCCTTCCTCATGTAGGGGAGTCCTACAGCCTTTATCCTTCTGAGACTGGCTTATTTCCCTTCGCATAGTGTCCTCAGGGTTCATCCATGCCGTAGCCTGCGTCAGAATTTCCTTCCTTTTTAAGGTCGAATAATATTCCATTGCATGTGGAGACCACACTGTTTTATTCATTCATCCATCAATAGAAACTTGATTTGCTTCTACCTTTTGGCTCTTGCGAATAATGCTGGTACATGATGGGTGTACAGATATCTATTTGAGACCCTACTTTGAACTCTTTTGGGATATACCCAGGAGTGGAATTGCTGGATCATATGGTGATGCTATGTTTAATTTTTTGAAGAAACTTCATACTGCTGTGGCATTTTACTTCCGCATCAGCGGTGCACAAGGATTCCGATTTCTTCACATCCTCGCTGACACTGGTACTTCTGGTTTTTTGACAGTAGCCCCATCCTAGTGGATGTGAGGTGGGAGAGAGCCTATTTCAATTACATCATCTTCTTTGTACTCCTACACCTGTTTGTTGTTCTTTTTCTGTCACTTATTAGTTCCTTACACCTAGAACTGAAAAGTTTATTTGGACTTTTATTTTCAGTTTTTTAAAATAGTTGGCAAGGAGAATATTGATTTGAAGTCTTAGAGTTGATGTTTATTACATTAAGTGACATTGTGATGACTTCAGGAAATTTCCCCTGTGGGGTAGCTGAATTATATCTTGAAAGGAAAAGAACAATTAAGACAGATCTTCTCCTTTTGACTTTGTTAGAACTTGTTAAATGAAAATGCAGATCAATAGTTCCATTAAAGTTTTTTAGAAGCTTTATCGTGAGTATTTAAGCTATCACTAAAATTTTTAAAATATTAAGGCCTATTAAATTTTTCCAACCTTTGGTAAGGATTTTTTCTGTATACACAATTGAGTTAGCTGTTTGCCTGCATCTGATTGCTTTAGGTAAGATTTTCTCCATTTTTTCCTCGGGGTCCCTTGCACATAGGAAGGAACACTGAAGGCGCTGGAGGTCTGAGGCCTCACAGGTGGGCCTCTTGGATTCTAGCCGTCTCTTCTAAGTTGACGGTGTCTCCCTGGAGCCAGGCGTCAGCTGGCTCCATTTCCTGGCTTCCTTTCTCTCTGTGTACTTATTCAGCTTGCCCACCGCCCTCGAGTGTGCAGACCTGCTCTCTTTTTGTTCCTCCACAGCCCATGCGCCCCACCATGCAGCCCCTCCTCCAGCAGGTGGTGGACGGACTCAGCACCGATTCCCCGTGCATGTCCTTGGGGTACTGGTGGGGGAGACAGAAAACTAAATCGTGATTATCGGACGGGTAAAGCATTTTATGATGGAAATATGCAAGTGGGGTGTAATCAGCACGTGGCAAGGGGGATGGCCGAGCCGTCTCGGAGTCGGGAGAGCCTCTGCTGAGCAGTGCGGGGCTCCCTTGAACCAGCGGCCCAGCTACGGGGGGGTCGGGACCTGCCTTCCTGAGTGCGAGCATCTCAGGACAGGCTGCTCGGCCCGGCGGGGATGTGCCGGAGTTGGTGCTGGACAACGCAGCTCTGAAAGCAAGGTGTCTGAATTTCCTTCTGAACAGTGCTTCAGGTTGTAAGAAGCTGATGTGAAGTTCAGCTTCCAGTACGAGAAACCATTCTTCCCCAAACTGAAAGAAAGAAAGGAAGGAGGAAGGAAAGAAAAGTAAAAGAAAAGCCGATCAGCAATGTAACCTTAAAGGGGTTTAGTTTCTTACATAAAAGCCATTCACATGTAGGTGGCTTTGGCCAGCAGGGCTGCCCTGCTCGCGGCCACAGCCTGGCTCTCCTCTGCCCACCATTCCAGCACGGGCTCCATCCCCAGAGACACCTGTGGCCCAGGGCACTTGCTGGGGCTTTAGCCAGGACGTCTTAGTTGCAGCCCGAAGAGGCAGGAAAGGAGTTAGGCAGGATGAGGCCTTTTTGCTGAGCCCGCTCTCTTTAAAGAGGCTTTCAGAGGTCCCACCTGGTCCATCTCATGGGCCCGATTTTACTTTCACCCATTCACTGGCTCTAAGCGATGCTCGGAAGGTAGCTTTTTATGCCGGGAGCTCTGTGAGCTGCTGTTACCAAGAAGGAAAAGGTAGAACAGACACTGGAGTTGGCGCCAGGTAGCCTTTGCTGAAGAGTACATTAAAGGATATGAAGTGGGCCAGGGTGATCAGGTTTCCTCGTTTAATGACTGCCTACTCTGGAAGCTTCAGGGTGGTGCTTTTACCGAAAAGACTGGTTGGCGGCACGGTGACAAGGTAGTCCAGGTGAGAACCCTACTCACACACCTGCTGTCCCTTTCCATGCTCCGTGCCTATCCCCGTCCCACCCTGGGGGCGCTGCAGGCAGTCTCCTCCCGCCTCCTGGTCACATTTTGCTTCAGTTGTTGCCCCATCTTTTAGTCTCTCTTCGGTCAGCACTGCTCTGCTGGCTCCTTCCTTTCGCTATATCAACCTTGTTCAAGTCTCTTCCCATTTATAAATCCTCATCTTCCGTGGTTCTCCCTTTCATTCAATTCCTCGTCTCCTCTCTTTTCTCTGACATGCTTTTTTTGAGAGGACAGTGTCCTCCATCTATTTCTTCACCAATCACCCGCTGCTTACCTCATCAAAAGCTAATCCTGATGCTCAGTGTTCTGTGGAAACTTGGACTGGATCACTAGTGATCTCTCACCTGGTGGCCACCTCCCTGACGTCGTGCACGGGGACCTTCCCTTTGCCTTGGCTTCTGCCCTACACCCCCTGTTCTCTGGCTGCCTCTCAGCAGCCCCCAGCTGTCCAGGACATACATTTTACCCAGAGATTTGTAATACACAGGTATAGGGTAGCTGCTCTGGAAATACCTTACCGTTTTTGGCTTGATAAGACTCAGGTGAGCGTCTTCACATGGGGCGATGATGCTTGAGCTCCAAGTATCTATATACCAGGTACTTTCCTTAGGTTTCCTTAGAGAACCCTCAGAAAAGGGTATGATTTCGCCTGCTGCTTAGATGAAGATAGTGAGCGAGGCTTGGAGGGGTGAAGTACGTTTCCAGGAACACTGTTATGTGGTAAAGAAGAGATATTCGAACCCACATCCTTGTGATTATAGTATTCGTGTGCTTTACTTTTCCAAGGTGGGTAAGAAATTTAATTTTTAAAAGATCAAGCTTTTGTTGATTTTGACATTGTCTCTAGCTGTAGGTGAGGGGGAAAATAACTTGAGAGAGTATCTAAACCAGGAGGATACTGCCTGTGGGTATAAAAAAGAATTTTTATTCAAGCTGATTTCAAATATGATGAAATCATTGAAGTTGTAGTAGGAAGAAAAGAACCCCTGGGGAAACTATGAAGAATTGTATCTTGCAGTTGATGTAGCTTCACTTAGAGTTTCTCCTTCCAGAACCCTCATTAATAATATGTTACTGCAGTTGAGTGGATTGTCCTTTTTTTAAACTTAAGACCTTTTTAGTATATATTTATACACATCATATTTTTACATAATATATAAATACATATGTTCTAGTTATATTTATATATGTATATATGTATAAATATGCACATTTATTATCTTTATATAAATTATATGTATAAATATATATACACATATTTATTACATATACGGACCATATATTTTTTTCCACAAAACTGTCATGTATTTTTACAGTAATATCTGAAAATTTGCCATTTTTGTTAACTAGCATTAGAAAAGCCAGCACTGGGGTTGAGTGGAGAGAAAGTAAGAAAAACTTATAAGGCAGGAGGAAGAGAATGATTCTTTTAAACTTATAAGCCTAGGGAATAGAAAGAGCCTCGGGCTGACATTTCACAGCTCATGTAAACCATATTTAATTTTAATGCAATACAACACACTCTTCCAAAGCCTGCCCCAGGAAACCTCCTTTTCTGAAGTGTAACTGGGGAAATTTCTACCCTCCGCTGAGGTCCTGCTACCCTGGCAGTGGTCCATGGGTGTGGAGTACCAGCTTGCAGCACACTTGCTGTTCCCTCAGATCAGGTGGGCATGTTAAAGCCACCAGAAGTATGAGGAAGGTAAGTAAATATCATTCTAGCCATTACATTAAGACATTTCTAGGAGTCACATAGAGCACCTCTGAGCAGATTGTGGAACAGTGAACCCACACGTGGTGTGCTTTGTAACCAGAAGAGGGCGCAGCACTGATGACCTCAGGGACCACGCAGGTGCCGCGGATACAGTTAGAAATGAGGAAGACCGGCTGCCTGTTCTTCAGAGAGCTAGCTTACGTTCTAACCCTGGGGAAGTAGCCAATAAACAGGTAAGGAAGTAAAAGGAAAGATACTGTCCGTTGAACCAACAGGGCGATGAATGAGATAGTGGTGGAGGAGTTATGTCCTGGCTTTTCCTGAAAACTGACCCGAGTTTAACAACCTTTAGCGAATGTGCTCTCCTCTCCTTGTTCAGCAGCGGTGCAGTGGAGTACTCGATTAACCCATACGGTGTAGGCGAAGCTCTGTACAGCAGCTTGCAGATGCTGGTCCCTGTGCCCCCCGACAATATGGACATCATTGTCCCAGCTGATTTAGAAAGTATTTTCTAGTTCTGTTCTGTTTCTATTCCTTTGGGCTTTGTTGCAGGCATGACCCAGTTAATTTACTTCTTAGCCACTTTATGCCTGGAGAATGGAGTGATTGGGGTGTGAAGAAATCTCTAAGTCGCTTTTTGTTTTGTTTTGTTTTGTTTGTACCTGTCCACTCCTCTGAGCACTGGTTGAAACAGTTTGAGGATAGAGGCCCTTGAGAACCTCCATCAAAGCTCTACTGTCAGCGTATTCTCTGTATCATCATTTCTATCAAAGTAATCCCAGACTGGATTGACAGTGCCACCTCCAGAAGGTCTTTGCTTTGTCTCATCAGGAGGATTTGCTTCATATTACATAGTACAAGCAAAATAGCAGATACTTCTAGACAAAGGCATTGAGATAGAGGATGGTCCTGTGCATCAGCTAGAACTGGTGCCCCTTTCTCTCTCACAGGCCAGACTGCAGTTACAGGTGATAGACGGCTAAGAGATATGGGTGAAGCACTCTTCAGCTTTCCTCAGACATTAGTAGTAGTAAAACTAGCTGGCTTGGCGCACAGGGCTGATAACAAGCTGCCTTTTTCCCAGGAGACACCATCTAGTGTTGACAGTTGACCAGACGGTTTTGGCTTTGACTGGTCTTAGGAATGAACACGATTTTTCTGCCTTTTTTGTTTTAATTGCTGTGGCTTGTAAATTCCTGTCATCCTGCTGAAGTGGAGGTGGTGACTCCAGAAAAAAGATGCTTTTTTCTTCTGAGTGCAGAGCCGGGGGAATCGTGCCTCCTGTTGACCGTGAGCCTTGAGGGCTTCCCCTGAGAGCCGTCCCCAGTCTCTTGCTGTGTTCAGGGGTCTGTAGGAGGCAGCTAGGCACCCCCCACCGCCAGCCCCCAGCCCTCTTCCTGATCTGGAAGCAGGAACCAGAACAACCCCTGCTTGTCCGGAACCCACCCTCACAGGTGTGCATCTGCTGCACGCATCTGACCATATAGTTGCAGTGGGACAAACTCGCTCCCCAGCCCAGCCCTCTGGGCTGTGATCTTCTTTCATTTCACCGTGTGTCTCACTGTTAGAGGGGGAAAGCAGTTCACTGAACACTGCTTGAGCCACTCTGGCTCGAGGTCCAGCATTGGCCCCTGTGGCGGGATGGACGGGAGAGTCGCCGGTTCCTGGCGTCTGTGGGTGCACCGGTCAGTTGGGAAGTTCCTCTGACTCCCTGTCCTGCTGCGCCTGACATGATGGTGCCCATGGTGGCAGGTTGGGGGGGTACTGCTGCCCGCGAGCATCCGTGCTGAATGCTCAAGATGAGGAAGTGCACTCTGGCAGAGGAGAATGTTGAGTGAGTGCACCTGTTTCTTGAACGAGGCTGGTGGTGTTTGCGTTTTGAGCAGGGGAGGGAAGATCTGTTCCGAGATGACCTTGGAGGGGTAGACTTGCAGTAGGAAGAGGAATGTGTGAATGTGTGCGGCCCGTGTTCAGTGACTCTCGTGCCAAGTGTAGTGCCAGTCGCACTGCGAACTGAAACTGTAGAACAAAGATGATACAGATCCCGCCTCCAGGAAGCGGGCGTCCCAGGAACAGGTAACATCAGCACAAAAATAGTGATATGCTGGATGCAGGTACACATCACATCGTGTCCTAGGAGTCCAGGCGCAGCTGAATCAACAGCAGCCTTTGTGGAGGTGATGGTAGAGGAGGGGCTTCTTGGCTGAGGGATCCATGTGAGAAAAATAGAGGCAGGAAATTAGCACCTGACTAGGTATGTGTTTCTGGAAGCTTACTGGCTCCCGCTGTTATATAAGGGGTTCTTCAAGAAGTCTGAAGGGAAGGGAAGGGAAAAATTGGTTACAAACTAGAGGAAGAAAACCCTTAGCCTTTGAGCACAAAACTTCGACTTCTGACTGACGGCCTCCGCGTCCTTCAGCCTCTCTGCAGTCACAGCACCCCTGCCTCTCAGGCCCTCCCCCTTTCTCCCTGGGGGTCAGGACAGTAGCACTTTATTTGCCAGGTTAAAACCTCCTCTTCTGCCCTCCTCTCCCCGTTGGTGGCACAGCTGGACTGTCTTCGTTTGCTGAGGTCTTTGGTGTCTCCACGCCTTCCTCGGAAGGCGGCCCTCTGGGCCCATCTGGGGAGTCCCTGAGCCACACCACCTGCCTGCTTGGCATCCGCCGCTTCCCTTTCCCGGCCCTGCTCCACACCTGGCCTGTGCTTTGCCTGTAGCTTCCTGATGTCCAGTGTGACTTACTCAGGCAGGAGAGTTTGTGCCTCAGTTTCCAGCTGTCGTCAGAGTTTTTACCAACCTCCCCTCACTATTTGGTGAATAAACGATCTGAGTTATAATAAAAATAACTTATCATTTCTTGAGCGGGAACCAAGGCCCACCTTACTGTATGAGGCCTGGTGTTGCATCTGGCTACGTCCACTGCATCTGGGCTGCAGTTCCTGTGCCTGGAAGAGAGGAGGTAACTGCTCAGAGCCACACGGCCATGGTGGTTACCTGGCGTTGAACCCCTCCTGACCTCACCTCTCCTGGGCACAGCTCTTTCTCTAGGACCCCTTCCTGGAGAATTATTCATTCCCTTGCCTGGACTCCTTTTGTCTGTCACCCAGACTGTTTTTTTCTTAGAGCCTACCTCTGACTAAAGACTTAAATGCTAAGGGCTCCTTACTCAGGCCTTCAGGCACTGAACTAGAATCTCACCTGGGGCTGCTGCTTCTGTGGTCCAGCATCTGCCTGTAGGAGTCCAGAGGACCCATCCTGTGCAGGGTTACCTTTTGTTATGGCATTAACTCCTGAGTGAGTTGATTCACGAACCCACACGCCACACCTCTTCAAGGATACTTGACCTTATGTGCCATAGGGAGGCGTCCCACAGACTTCTTCTGGTTTGATGCTTCCTGGTAGTAGCCCATTGTTCCTGTCTTTTACCTTAAAATTAGCAGACCTCTCTGCCCTCAGCTGGCCCCTCTTAGCATCCTGTAGTTTACATTTGAAGCACAGTACCTCACAGGACAGTCTTCCTTACCATCCAGCGCTTTAATAGCAGCCCTTAGCCATTCTGATCCAGGCCACGGCCCTCTTCCTCATAATACAGCAGTGACTTCGTGGACCGTGTCTCCTGACATTCCACCACTGTGGCCTTTCTCTTCGTCTCCCTCCCCTGCTCTCATGACCCGTGACACCAGGGATAATCGAACTGTATTCTTGGCCACCTGCACCAGAATCAACCAGAGACAGCCCTTGACGACGCACGTCCTTCCTCCCTTCCGGGACTGCTGTCGAGTAGACATCTGGAGGCTGTCTGTGTTGAGCAAGTTCTCCAAGGATCCTCAGGCAGAGTGGAGTTTGAGCAACCTTTCGGGTTGCGCTGTTCTGTGACCTGACGTCTACTAAGAGTTACCATTTGGCTTTGAAGTCCTAAGACCGTTCACAGCTCATCCCTGTTTACCATTGAAGGCTCTGGAGTCACTTGTTTTCTGCAGTTGGCAGTGCCCTGTTTTTGTGTTACCACGTTTTATAAATTCAACCGCATGTGATATATATCCGAATACTCAGCACACGCACACAGACCAAACGGCAGGAGGATTTTTATTCTTCTCAGTTACTGCCGCTGCCCAGTCCCCCTTTACCCCCAGATGAGGTTTCCCTAACGGCTTCCTTGTTTTGCTTCTCCAGAAGGTTCTTCAAAAGTGGATTTTGAACATCCCTTCTGGAAGAGGTCATTTTCTTGAGGATAATACTTGAATAGGATAATAGTTGAAAGAGTATAAAAGGTGTCTTATTCCCACATATCCTTAAATGTCCTTAGAGAATAAAACCTATAGTTCAGTACCTTGTCGTGTGTCAGTGTATCTTCATGTAAATTGTCAATACATGGAGTATAGTCAGTATGTGGACGTTTGCAGGAATTTTACTTTTCAAGTGATATTTTTTTCTTTTAAAGAAAATAAGCTCTGTAGTATCTTCTTTTTTTGTGTGCTTTACTATCTTTCAAGAATAGATAGTGTGCTGGTAGTCATGGTATAAACATACTACTAGTATGTTTTCATCCTCAAGAATGGAACAGTATAGAGAGAGTTACATACAAATTACCTGGAGATGGATCATTCACTGAGGCTTAGATTTTTTTTAAATCCAATATTGGGTGTGGTGGAACTATAATGGTTATTAGTACAGGGAATATACTGATATCTTGCTTCTTACATGTATTGTTACATTAAAGCAATTAAAGTTAGATATCAATCATTTTTAATACTTAAAAATTTCTCCTTTGTCAGGATGTTCAGTGATGTACGTTGATTGAAAGTTCTTGGTGTTTCTTAATACTAGAAATTCTAGAATATGACTATTTTTGTTGAAGGGCATACTGATGTTTTTTTGTTGGGGTTTTAATTTTCTTCTTTGTGTAACTTTAAAAATTATTTCTTAAGGAAACTCATTACTTTCTTTAAAGAAGTGTGGCTCAGTATACAAGGAAATTACAGAAAGAGTACAAATGTTACATGAATGGGGGCAATCGTGTTCTTTTGGTCCAGTCATGAGGCTTTTAATTCTACACTTGGGAATGTGTAGATATAAGGCTCAGTTTCACTTTACTAAGATATGTATTATTTAAACCTGTGTGTTTGTGCCAATGTGCAGGGAGTTTTAGAAGGGCAGAGTGCACCTTACAGTTTTATTGCATTATATTAGATTCATATTTTTAAACTTATTTTTTGTCAAAGTCAATCATAAAGCCATCTCCTTACACATGTTTTTAAGCACTAAATAAATAACTAGACATGTTTACCCTCCCATGACTGTATGATGTCCTGAGTAAACCTGGAAAGAGTGACATTGTGAGGAAAGGGTATTACTACATCTTGAATTTTGACTTAGGATGTCAAGACATCAGTGCAGGTTAGGTCATAGAAACTTTATCATTTCTACGGTTTTGTTCCATATAGTCTCTGTATATTTCTCATATTTTTACTGTCTTTACAGTCATTCTTTGAATTCATGTTTGACCTGCAATTTTTTAAATTCCATTCAATTTTTCCTTGTTTAAAGAGCTTTTTTTTTTTTACAACTTTATTGGAGTATAATTGCTTCACAGTGGTGTGTCAGTTTCCGCTTTATAACGAAGTGAATCAGTTATACATATACATCTGTTCCCATATCCCTTCCCTCTAAAGAGCTTTGAAGAAATCTAGCTCAACATTATAGCTGCATACAACTGTATTCCTAATGTTTTACAGGCATCTTTACATAGTCTATCCCATATTTTTGCTTTCTTTTCCCATAGGATAGCCTTGGTAAAGAGGGATAGCTAAGTTTGGTAGTTTCTGAGTTATTGCTTTAAATTTTGCTGTTTTCTTTTCATGTCTACTTTTTTGTCCAGACTGTTTTTTCACCATTACTAGTCTTCAACATCATGTATTCTTTCTTCAGGTGATTACTCTTACTGGTGATTATATTTGTTGACTTTCTGTCCCTATTCTTTCTAAATATTCAAACAGATATATTCCAGCTCCTGTTTCCTCTTTACCCAGGTGCTCCTTAAAATACATGCTTCCATTTCTGTGCTTCATTCCATCCGCCATCCCAAAAATATATTTTGTTTGCTAAGATAGGAGTCTGGTAGGCCCTATTAAAAGTGCTGCTGTAAACAGTGGTTCCTACTGTGTATCTCGGGGCCCTGTGTGGCTTGTGCAAAGTTCAGTGTGCTGTTGGGATCTGTTCAGGTTCCTCAGTTGGCACTGGGCTTGTCTGTGTCTGTGCAGCTTGTGTCACTGTGGCTTGGTTTTTCTTTTTTTTCCTTTTTGAATATTTGCATCCTAACTTAAACTACAGTGTTAAAAGTTCTTTCCAGTAAGATTTATAGCCTGATTGTTTTCGCCTATATAATAAGCTGTTCAAAAAATTTTTAATTTTAATTCATGTAGTTTTTTTTATCTTATTGAAGATTGCTTTGCATTACTTTGCTTTAGTTACTTTAATTCAGAATAATTGGCACTGAGCACTAATATTAAGCATATGACTAGTTTTTTGGGTTTTTTTTTTTTTCATAATACACTGTAGATGCTGAGTCTTCTTGCTCAGTGAGCCCATGACATGTTGGGCTATTTGTTTAGTTAAAACTAGATTGATTGTTTCAGATATTTTTGTCTGATTGTAAAATGTGCATCTGAGATGCTTTTATTTGTGATTTTAACTGTTTCAGTCATCGATAATTTTTTTTAATCTGATTATTTAGGAGTTATTACTTATTTTTAAGTGCTTCATAATTTCCACATTTCTGTTTCTGGTGTCATTAACTTCACTGTATTGAGTACATTCTCTGCAAAGATGGACTTGGGAAGAATAATAGATAATACTTACAGTTTGGTTTTCTTTTTTTTTTTTTCTGCGGTACGTGGGCCTCTCACTGTTGTGGCCTCTCCCGTTGCGGAGCACAGGCTCCAGACGCGCAGGCTCAGTGGCCATGGCTCACGGGCCCAGCTGCTCCATGGCATGTGGGATCTTCCCGGACCAGGGCACGAACCTGTGTCCCCTGCATCAGCAGGCGGACTCTCAACCACTGCACCACCAGGGAAGCCCCTGGTTTTCTTTTTTAAAAGCAGGTAGTTTAAATGCTTGGCAAAGCATATTAAAACTTTTGATAAAAATAACCAGGGCAATTTATTGTGGATTTAAGATATTTATACTTTTATATATATTTATACTTTTATATATCATGCTGATAAATGTAATTCAAGATAAGTTGTAGCTTGGACATTCTTTATTAATGTATTTATGAGATAATTTCATTGGGACACATCTGTATTCTTGAGGAAAACAATGTCTACTTTTTTGTCCAACTGTTTTTTCACCAATTGCCATTGCCCATTCAAAATTGCTAGATTAGTTACCATTGGAACATAATGTATCAATCAGCCCCCCTAGAGAAAGAGATCCAGTAGGATATGTATTTATCTCCGTGCAGAAACACACACTGTGTGTCTATCTGTCTCTCTGTCCATCTGTCTCTCCCTCCCTCCCCCTCCCTTCCTCCATCCCTCCCTCTCAGTTTATTACAAGGAATTGGTTTATGCAATTTGGGGGCTGCCTACGCAAGTATGAAATCTAAAGGGCAGATGCGAGACTCTCCAGAAGAAGCTGAAGCTACACTCCACAGGCCAGATGTGTAGCATTCATCCCCCATCTGTCTAAGGAGCTGAGATCCCCGCATGGGACCTAGTAACGTTTAAAAAATAACCTGTTGATGAATGAGTATATCAGGCTTATGTGTTTTATAAATATTTTTTATAGTGTTTTCTCTTAATTACCACGTTTTGAGTCTTTGCTCCTTTATCTTCACTGGAAATTAACCCTTAGTTAAAGTAAGCTAAAGAGCTATATAAACAAACAAACAAACAAAATCAGTTCTCAACTTTTTATCATTTTAGATCATCTAAATTTAATTAATCACATCAAGATTACATGGGGTTAAAAATGAAAACTGTATAATTTTCACCTTAGCACAAATTTGATTCTCTTAATTTTCAGCAGAAAGAGATATATTCTCTGAAAACACTTTAACAAAGGTATATATTACTAGTCTATCTTTACTTAAAATATATATATATATATATAATGATTTATAGTGTTTTGTAGACCATAGCAGCCCAGAGAAGGAATTCTTTTATCCACAGTCTTCATGAGCATGTAACTACAAAATGTGATTTTATTTATAATATGACTTACAATCTATGTAAACTCCTACACTGGAGAGAATGAGAATTGTGCTCAGAGAATCCTGATATCTTGCTTAGATTCTTTTTTTTTTCTTTTTCCATTGCCTAGATCTATGCTAGAACAGTTTAATAAATATTTATTGAATTTCTTAATGGGTGTACAGATCTCACTTCAGAGGGTAACAGCAGCTCCGTGAAGGAATAAGCCATGTTTTTCCATTTGTGTTTGTATATAATACCTCGAATGGTAAATATATGATAGCCTCAGTAATGCCTGGAAAAGAAATCCTAATTTCCTGTTTTATTAAGTGTACAGTTTAGCTTGAATATTAAGTATTTAATATAGTTTCAGAAAAAGATTTCTAAGGTATTAAATAGATAGATAGAAATGTCAATTTCAGGAAACTTAAAAGTAGAACCATTACGCTCTCAGTCCTCTCTCTATCAAGCACTGGTTTAACGAGCGTCTGTGGCCTGGCCCCAGGTGACCTCTTGAGTGTTACCTGTTACTGCTTCCTCCGCTCCCAGTTGGCTCCAGCTGTACTGAATTCCTTCCAGCTCCCCGACTGTGCCATGCTTTCTCCTGTGTCTCACAGGACTAAATTCTGCTCATCTTGTAGATACCCGCTTCTCGGAAGCTGTCCCTGAGTTTCCCCAGGTGGATGAAGCACCCCTCCCGGTGCCTGAGTGCTCCTTGAGTATCAGGTACTCACCTGTGTCAGAGCATGTCCCCTCTGTTTGGAAATTGAGTTTCTTCCTGGACCCTACGTTCTTTAAGACACATATGATTTCTCGTTCTCCTTCATGTAACATATGTTCTTACTATTAACACAGATATTTATGAGGAATCACTAAATTAGTTATGTATGTATGTATGTTGTACGTGTTATACATGTGTATAGACAAATATACATCTGTATTAACCAATGGTAGTTTATAAGAAATGTTGAAAACAAAAATCTGACATTTTTTTCAAGAACTTTCAATTTATTAAAGTATGTGTCAAAAATTATAGATACAGAATCCTGTATTTAGAATCATTAAAATGGGAAACCGTAAGGAAAAAAAGATAAGAAAATGCTTATTTTAAGGTTCTTATTCCTAAGGTATATAAGAAGCCCCAGAGGGTGTGCCATGATGCAGTTTTGAAAGTTAGCCAGTAAAGGAGATTCAAAGTTAAACTAACCTCTGATGACCTGCCCTAAACAAATTGAAGGGAGATCAGACTAAGAAGAGATTAAGGGCACATAGTCACACAACTAATGATTGAAAAGAGAGTTCTGAAAGTGAAATACCAGAAGGAGGAAAGGCCAAGTGATCCTGATGGATGATTCTGGAGTAAAGCATGCAGCTCAGGCCATCTGTGACCCATATAAAGGGAACAGGACGCTCTACTGCCTTCAGGGGGCCGGGCTCAGAAGGCGACAAGAAGGGCAAAAGAGATCCCCTAGAGAATGGAGAATTTTTACTTAATTTTAGTCTACCTTGAACTGTTCCTTAGAACTTAAAATTTCAAATAATTGAAAGGAATTTAAGAGCTGTGAAAAGACAGTGATGCTTAACTCTGAGTTCATGTTGTGAACCTGTTTGGAATCAACCAGCAGCAGTGTGGGTTATTCAGCAGGTAATCTACTAAGAGGTTCTCTTACTAAAAATCGGTAGTAAGGATATAGTAAGAACTAGTTTTTACAACTTTCCAATTTTTTAAAACATTATAAAGACATGATTTTCATTATAAAACAAGGGAATAGCTTATTTTTGGGTTCTAATAGTAAGGATTATTGACACAGAAAATAATGTGAAATGAAGAATGCTTTGTATTCTCAATTTCTTTTATTTCTTGATTGGCTCTTTTTGTTTGACATTGAAAAAATGAGAAAATTCTACTTCGTAATTTTATTATATTTCTAAGTCATTTCCGCAGCAAAAGGAAACTGTGGTATATCTGGAAGTTTAAGTGAGTTCTAAACTATTTGAGTAGATTATTGATGACACGGTAGGTTTTGGCCAGAGACACCTGGGAGAAAATAGGATGCCATATTTTATTGGGACGTGTCATTTGTGCCCGTCATTTGTAAATAGGATATAAGTTGTTTTGGTGGCAGTCGTGCTGACATTTTTCTCTGATTTAAGTGGATTAGAATATCCCTCACCCCCAGGACTGGTAGTCCATATTTTCAGTGCTGTTGGTTGGTTTTGCTGATATGAACTTTGTGGAGAAGTTCCTTTTTCCGGCAGCATGTGGAAAACAGTGAGCCCACATGAAGCCTATGTTCACGTGGTTTGTGTGTGGACATGTGTAAGATAGTTCCATGACAGGAAGAATGATGTGATGAATTTCATTAACAGTTACTCAAATCCAGTTCTTGAATCAGTGGTTTCAATGAACGTTGTAGCCTCTTCTTCAGTTTTTTATAGGTCCAGTGGTTAAGACTGCCTTCCAATGCAGCGGGTGCATGTTCGATCCCTGGTCGGGGAGCTAAGATCCCACATGCCTTGTGGCCAAAAAAACAAAACATAAAACAGAAGCAATATTGAGCAATATTGTAACAAATTCAATAAAGACTAAAAATGGTCCACATTAAAAAAAATCAGAAAGTGTAACAAAGTAAAGAAATAGAAATTTGGTCAATATTTTATATTTTTATACTATATATCTCCAAGTTATAAAATTATGGTCATCAGAAAGGTATCAGCAAGGATTGTTTATACAGCTAATGACATCTTTTTTTCTCTCTCCCACTCCTAAAATGGCAGACTTTATTTACCCGGAGTACTGCCCCGTTCCATTGCATGACGGTGGGAAGGTCTCTGATTGAATTTAGGAGACCTGATACATGTTTCCACATGTGCTGTTTACTGGCCATGCCACCTTGACAAGTCTCTGTAATGTGTGCATGAATGGTGGATGGTCTTCAAAGACTCGCACACAGTATCCTCTAGTTTGAAACTTCTGCATTGTAGGTTTGCCGTCACACATGGCTTGGTTTGGCTTCCTACGGTGACACTTCTTGACTGGCTTCGGGCCAGTTACTTTGCTCTTCTACCCACAGCGTTCATCTCTAAGTGTCTCCCTTACAGAGCGTGGTGAAGGTTGGTGAGACCCCACGGGAGAATTTCTGAGAGTGTCCACTCCAAGTGAGAAAGTGTGTCTGTGTTCACGCGCAGGGGCCGTGAGCTGGCTGGATGGTGGGTGGGGGGAGTGGAGAGTGACGGGACAGTAGGTGGAGGTGTGGGAGTGGCTGGGGCGGGGTGGCCATAGGAGCAGGTGGACTTTGTGTGTTAGGACTCGCGCTCTGCAGCAGCGAGCAAGGCAGAGCAGTGGAGGTGCCTGGGCGCCCTGCACTCTGCACCCTTAAGTCTTCAGTGCATCCCTAAATGCTACTGGGAACCTACTTAGTCGGTCGGCATCCCAACTAGGTGGTCCTGAGCAAGAGATCGTGGAGGTGATGTGAAGTCTTAGCCTGTTTACCATGTCTCCTCGGGGAAGGAAATGAGTGCTAATTTCCAAAGAGAATAGTGGTAAGAATGAAACCTGCTGTTTGAACAACCCCATTCACGAGCTGTGGAATATTGAAAAGTTGTTGTTGTGTGGCATCTGGTTTCCATTTCGTGCATACAAGTTAACAATGAAAACATTTTACTTCTTCTGTTCTTGGAATATTTTATTAATGAATAAGTATGTTTTTGTCCCTGAAGAGTCAGATCATTACAGAAGAAAATCTTTTGGGAATCAACTGATACATTAAAATTAGAGAGAAAAGGTATTCACATTCATGAAATTATATCTGGAGCTATAGAATAGGTATTAGATGAAAAGAACTGTTTCTTTGAAAGTGCCTTTTGTTGGAAGTTGAAGAATTTTTTTAGTAAAATTTTGAAGTGAATACCACAAATATCTAGCATTTTTGCTTCTTTTACTTAAAGGAGCAAATCTGTTTTATTTGTGCTTTTCAATACTTGAATCAAAACTTATCCAGATATATATATATATATTTAAAACTCTTAATCTCATCTTTAATGGATAGATTTCATTGTTACCCAATTTCCCTCTTCCTTTGATGTATTTCTTCCATAGTTCTTTAGATTTGCTTCTTCTGAAACTTTAGTATGCAGCTCTTAAGTTGATGTTCAAGATGCCATTTTAATCCATGCTTCTCTGTTTTCTGGCCAAGCATTTCATTCTTTTCCCCTTCTTTATTTTTTCCCTACATGCCAATATTCCAGTGCTTGTACCCTACTCTAGGATAGATGAACCCAATACCTGGGTCTAATGTATGAACTCTGAAAATTTTGGCTTTGTTGAATGTAGAAATGTGACTGAGGCTAAGTCTTTACCGTTTATACGTTCTTCCTTGGTTTCTGTCCAAATATAGGCTGATAACGTTCAGTTCCTTGAGGTTTTTGCTCATATGCCATATTCTGCTGGAAGGTCTAACCTGAGCAGTTAAAATAGCCCCACCACCAACCCATCCTGAAAGTATGGTCTGTAAGGCATTTTAGTCATTATCATGCTGCCTGCCTATTCGTGTAGATATTTATTTAAACCACAAATTATTGACACGTTTTAAAATTTTATTGATTGATTGATTGATTGCTGCGTTGGGTCTTCGTTGCTGCGCGCAGGCTTTCTCTAGTTGCGGCGAGCAGGGGCTACTCTTCGTTGAGGTGCATGGGCTTTTCATTGCGGTGGCTTCTCTTGTTGTGGAGCACGGGGCTCTAGGTTCATGGGCTTCAGTAGTTGTGGTGCTTGGGCTCAATAGTTGTGGCTCACAGGCTCCAGAGCACAGGTTCAGTAGTTGTGGCGCATGGGCTTAGTTGCTCCCCGGCATGTGGGATCTTCCCAGACCAGGGCTCGAACCTGTGTCGCCTGCATTGGCAGGTGGATTCTTAACCACCACACCACCAGGGAAGTCCGACACATTTTTTTTTTTTTTTAACAAACAGAAAGTATATATTAGAGTAAAAATGTTAGCTTGATGCAAAAATTAATTATATTCTTTATGTGATTGAGTCCGACAATTGGAGATATGTCCTAAATGGCTACATAGTTATATATTATGCTTATTATATGTATTAAATTGAAATATTTCACATCATCATGGAAAGTTTAGGAGTGAGGCCCATCTAAGTGTGACCCGAACGCAGGGGCGCCAGGCTCTGTGCAAGGTGTGGTGCGTGGCAGTTGGTCCTCGTGACCAAGATTAATGAAACTCAGATGGGTTTTAATTAGTGCAGCTGCAGTCATCAATTATCTACTGAACACAAATATTGTTATATTTGGGAAATTCTTGATTTATTTTATTCCACTGGCCAGCAGATTTAGATGAATGCGTTCTCATCATAAACATTCTGAGAAAAATCGCCGGAGGCCACAGTTTATTATTTAGGACACAATCAGCAAGAGTGAACAATACAGAACAAAACATTGCAAAGTGCTCTCAGCATTAATTTGGAAATTTTGCCGAAATGTTTGGCTTGTACAGGTTGTCAGAAACATCAAGGCATCTTGAACAAAATTCAGAGCAGTCTAGCAAGAAGGGAACGTGCAACTGTTTTAGTCCAGGAGATGATCCATAACGGATGTCAGTGCGCATGTGCTACAGACAGGTGCCGGCCACCTTGCTGTCCCCAGAGCACCTTCCAGCACAGGCTTCAGCAGGAGGGCAGCCGGGTACCCGTTGTGCCGGAGGACAGGAACAGCCAGTGCTTCCTGAGCACAAAGACATCTGTGTTCATCCACGAACCTGCATACAGCTACACTCACACTTGTTTTTGCTGGCTTTATTAATGTTTTAGAGCAATCTATGAAATTTTTAGCCTTGGATTAAACAAGTATAAGAAATAGATGTATAACTTTTGTGGGGAGGGAATATATTGTATAGTTATCTTTTACATTGGCAGTGAGGTGCATAAAATAAGATAATTTAAAATTTTCTCAGTTAAATCTGGAATTATTATTAGAATGAAAAATATTTTATAAATTCATGTGAATTTTGTATATTGAATATAGTAGTAGTTTTTCTGAACAGTTTTTTTCCTCAGACTGTGTAATTTTATCTCCTGAACTTTAATTTAGTGAGACTGCTTAATATTGAGTTTCAGAAATAATAGGTAAACATCAAACATTATTTCATTTTTTAACTTTCTCACAGTATGAAATCTCTGTCAGATTCTCATTTAGCAGAATAGGACCAAGAAAGAAGTGTATTTGGCTTACATACTTGTCTAAATTACTGAGTATAATTTGGTAGCCAGGATAGCTATTCTGAAAATGTCTTATGAGTCATAACCAAGGCCTTATTACAAATCAGTTGCAAATAACTTTTGTAAAGTCTTGTGGCATTGTGTTCAGTTTGTGTGGGGATCTGAAATACATTTATTAAAATGTTCTGAATCTTGTATTATGTACAAGATTTGTGTTTCTTATATAACAATTTAGTGGTAAACTTACAGTTTAATGGAATAGTGAAATTTATTAATATCACAATTTAATCCAAATTATGTTTCCCTAAGTGAATAAAAAGGTGTGGCTACTTTCCAAGTGTAGATGGTATTTGTTTCTGCAGAGGAGATCCACTTTTGCCCTTAGGAAAGAACAAGAAGTCATCAAAAGCTTGCACGTGTTTGTACACTAGATTAGAGTGACTTTCATCACATCTGAATTGTCAGAGTTTGCAGTTAATGCTTCTAGCTCACGAGCTACTGTCTTTGTGACAATTCATAAATACTGTGATTTCTGAGCATACTTTTATGTGGCCTTCCTGTTTTATAGAAATCATAGAAAGCTTTCTGTTTTCCAGTTAACAGATGGGGTAGCTTTTGTTCATTGAACCAAGGTGCTTGGGAGGAGATTTTATTTCCTATGCGTTCAATTATATGTGCTTCTTATATTTTAGCAATAAGAAACAGATTCTCTGAACTGATTGTCCACTTGACCAGAGGAGTCTTGTGATATGGGCCAGAGTCGGCTTCTTAACATAGACTTTGTTATAGATGTTTATTGTATTCTTTTTCATGAGTTTTAAAGGACCCAGTGGGCCACTGGTCTTAACGTTAGACGTTAAGTGTGACGTATCTCCTTCATTTCAAAGAGTACGCAAGCGCTTCTTTTTCTCTCTAGTTCTTAAAACCATGCGCACTTTTGTCCTTTTGCTTATTACAGCATATTGTCCTTGTTGGTTCACTTGTCTGTGTCGCTGTCAGACTTTTTGTTTACTCATCTGTCCATCCAACCATCCACCTACCCACCCATCCACTGACCCATCTAAAAATGAAGGACATAAAACACTCTGAACGTGATGAACAGTGAGAAGGCGAACGTGGCCGCAGCACGGTCAGCAGGAGGTTAGTGAGAGGTGGGGTTGCAGGGGTGAGCGGGGCCTAAATGAGCTCACTTCTAAGAGACCTGGCGAGGAGTTCGGTGTCAGTGGGGAGCCATCGCACAGTTCTCACTGGCTTCCTGGCAGAACTTATTCATCATTTAATTCCCAGACCTCTTCACATTGCCTGTCATGTATGTGATGATCTATAAATGTTTGGTGGCCGAGTAAGTGAGCCCAGCCCAGCTCAGTCTGTGTGGCTCCTTTATTGGATCACCTTGAGTGGTTTCATGTCTTGGACTGGACGTGCCCGCCTCCAGGGCTAAGAGAAATAGGAGGCAGTGTTTATGACTAACAGAGGCCTACGCGAAGGGGCCGTTACCACTGTCTAGCAGTTAGGGACATGAAAGTTCTTAATTTTGTTTTGTCAATTGTAAAAATAAATGTGTTGGATTAGATACTTTTTAAGACTACATGGTATTCTAAAATTATTTGATTACATTGCTTCCTCTGAGAAGTGTCTCTCAGAATTGACATAGGTTGAGCTACTTTTCTGGAGATGAATGAAGTCTTTACGAAATTCATATTTTTGCTGTAACAAGTATGGATAATTTTATAAGAATGCTATTTTTCATTTTCATATCTTGAGTTTATAATATAAATAGTAGCTTATTAGGCCATGAGCCATTTCTGAGCTTCAGCTATTATGACATATTAATATATTAATTTTCCCACAAAAATTTTCAAAAATAATCTCTGGGGACTGTCATACAGAGTGAAGCAAGTCAGAAAGAGTAAAACAAATATTGTATATTAACTCATATATGTGGAATTTAGAAAAATGGTGCAGATGAACCGTTTTGCAAGGCAGAAATAGAGACACAGATGTAGAGAACAAATGTATAGACACCATGGCGGGAAGGGGGGATGGGATGAATTGGGAGATTGGGATTGACACATATACACTAATACATATAAAATAGATAACTAATGAGAACCTACTCTATAGCACAGGGAACTCTACTCAGTACTCTGTGGTGACCTAAATGGGAAGGAAATCAAAAAAAGAGGGTATATATGTATACATATCGCTGATTCACTTCCCTGTACAGTAGAAACTAACACAACATTGTAAAACAACTATTAAACCATTAACAATTAAACCATAAACAACCATTAAAAAAAAAACTCTATTAAAATTTTTTATTCAGATTTTGTTTTCCTCAATTCATTTAGTTCTTTTTATGATAATATATATACACATGCACACTATATATGTCATTATTTTTGGTACTATACTATATGTGGTATCAAGAATCAAGAATAATGATACCGTCACCCATGTAACTCCCATGTAGCGTTGAGACACAGAGCACACCCATTATCTCAGATTACATCCTTTTCCTTTCTCCAAAGGTGACTGCTATCTTGATTTCTGTTAATCATATTGAACATAGAATATCTAAACCCTGTATTAATAATTTATAGAAATATTCCTTCTTAGATTTTCAAAATTCTCAATCAATATTATTTTCCACTCTGTAGATGACATAATTATCTGTCTTAAAAAAACGATTGTAGGGCTTCCCTGGTGGCGCAGTGGTTGAGAGTCCGCCTGCCGATGCAGGGGACACGGGTTCGTGCCCCTATCCCGGAAGATCCCACATGCCGCGCAGCGGCTGGGCCCGCGAGCCATGGCCGTGGAGCCTGTGTGTCCGGAGCCTGCGCTCCGCAACGGGAGAGGCCACAGCAGTGAGAGGCCCGCGTACAGCAAAAAAAAAAAAAAAAAAAAAAAAAACGATTGTATATCATCTTAGAAACAACACTGTTTATGTATTTAAATATGCTTGTGAAGTATCCTATTATCTATAGGTTTTTCCTAAGGGTTTTTGTTGTTCTATTCTGTAGAATAGGCTACATTTATATGGTAACTTTTATTCCAATAGAACATTATTAATTTGAAAATACATAACTTTATCATGCCCAAAATATCTATCTTTGTGGATGCTTATTGATCAGAAAGGAAATTCAAAACCTGACTCCTAATAATAAAATAAGATGTGTTTAAAATTGTTAAACAGTCTTTTGAAAATATAGGTAGCATGGTTTAAACATTAATAATCAGAAAAGCTTTGGTGTTTTGAATATATCATATTTGATTTTTTGGACAATTTTGTCTCTTTGTTTTTATACTCCAAAAAGCCATAATGGTGAAATTACTATTACTTTTAACATTCTATGAATTTAGACATAATTTACAAGAATAACAGTATGAATAAGATGTGCTGATATTTAATACATATAAATTATTATGCTTTTGCAATTTTAATCTTTGGGAATTTTATACGATCCTACCATAAGTTTCTTACAAGTTGTGATGGATTTTGTTAGAATATCAAATATTTTCTAGCATAATAGCCTTCCATATAATGAATGCAACCTAGTGTAAATTAACAGTATTATCTGAAGCTTATTTTCTTTCTTGTTGAGGGTAGCTGTGAGCCGGGAGGGTGGGAGGGAGGGCACAGTAACAGGAGATAATTTGGGGATGGAAGTTAGACTTTCCATCTTGGCTTTCTCCCATTCAGTTCAGCTGGATACACACCTCACACTGAACTGCCATATTATCACTTTGTCCCGGGCTGTGACAAGACCCTCAACAATAAGAGTCTTCCTTTTGTTTATAACACTTGAATGTCTTGGCGATCAGAACTTTTTCCTTTCTTCTCTGAATAAAATTGTTTTGTGCTGACTTTTTTTATTCCAGTGAGGAGAAAGAAATAAAAGCAACCCTATTTCCTATTACAAATTATCATAAATACTGGAGATGCAGATTTTTCTTAGATCATTAGCATATCATGCTGCGACCCGCACCAGAATGCACCATTAACAAAGCCGCCTTCATGTAATTAATGTAAATAATATGGAGCTACAGCTTGAGTTACCCAGTCAGCCTTGGCAAAAAGCATTTGTCATAATGCATCATCTGAGGAGCCCGGCCTCAATTCAAATTAAACTTCATGGGTTGGCCCCTTTATTTTTTCCTCTCACACTGTAAATTTCTGTGAAACATTTATGACTATAAATTTCTTTGAAACACCTATATAAGGGAAGAAAGCAATCAGTAAGCTGAAATTAAAATTTTATTATTCACTATGCTTTTGCTGGGAGGACAATTAGTATCTTCATCAAGCCAGCAATGGAGATGCAGGGGATGCAGCTGAGGGCCTCCTCCCCGTCCTTAGAAGTGTTTTCTGTCCTCTGCAGCTGCCAGCAAATCTAAAGTATGGTTTCTGCCTGCCATTTGCTACTATTGCCCTCTGACTCCAAAACACAGAGGAGCATTGTAAATTTTTCATGAAGAGGCTTCAGTCTGTAAAACAGCAAACAGGAATAATGTTTTAAATGCAATCATTGTCAAGTTTGAACAATGTAATTTATCAAGAGAGCAGTTTGTACTATATAATAAGTTTCATATATTAATACAATTTTTCATCTGATGTCAGGCTTCTGATTTATGAATAGCCCATGATCTAAGGTGATCATTGAATTATAATTCAAGTAATAAGAAGCTAGGAACAAGACACTGGAACTGCTCCCCTGCATTAGCTTGCATGCCACCAAGCCAATTTACTAAACAACCGTGGGCTAAATGATACAGTTTTTCTAATTCAAAGAAGGCACTTGTTAATTAGATAAAGGCTAAAGCTCTCATTATTTTTAAATGATTTAAGAACAAGTAGAGATCTTACAGCTTATACTGCAGCTCTAATAGTTCTCTGCTTACTGCCTTGTAATAAGAGTATTAAAGACAGATGGGCCAGGCCGATTTAAACCAATTACAGCATTTCTTGTACACCAGTAGCAATGACTGTTCACAGGCGCATCAGATGCTAATATTCGAAACGTTTCAGATGGTTGAAACACCACTGATTAATGTGATTTATGAATAAGTTGTTCCCTTCTGCTAATTTTTGGGGAATAATCACACCTCCAGACTGTCTTCAGTAGTTCTTGAGGCTTATTTCATACTCCTCAGTAATACTTACAAGTATGTTGTAGATATTTCACTTTCTTACATACCAAAATAAAGAAAAGAATTAACGTTTTTCAGTTCTGTTTATTGAGCACCTGTTAGGTTCTGGGCACTGGGCTAGGCCCTGGTGGAATCAATGCTCATCAAGTGAGTTTCCTTTTCAATATCTTGATTGCTGTCATGGCACATGAATAACAAATTCTAGAAAAAACATCAGACATTGTCAGTTATTAGTTAAAAAAAATATATATAATGCATATGAAATTCACACCTGAATACTTGTACGGCTGGGAATTTGCTTTACCGTTAATGTCAAACTTTGGAATTATATACAAATTAAGAGTTGATAAAGTAGCTTATGTTTGTGAGAATTAATGAGCTGCTGAGTCCTCAAGGCCTTTGTCTATATGTTGATGGCAGATACGTCGTATGATGTCTGCTTGCGCAGGCATCCATCTCCTTGGAATCGTGCTGCTCGTTGGCTGTTTGTTCTTCCCCCCTTCCTCCCTGCACCCCGCTTCCTCCCTGCACCCCCCTTCCTCCCTGCACCCCCCTTCCTCCCTGCACCCCTCCGTCCTTCTCTTCCTTCCTTCATTCCAGAAACGATGACACATGGCTACTTTGTATCACCCACTTGTCCATAAGTGTTTTCCTTGACTTTAAATAATTCATTGCTATTGCTTACTCACAATATAAATTCCCCAGGATACCTTAAATATCATTAGCTTTGTTTTTTTCCCTTTTTAATCTCCTCATTTATTGTTTCCCATTGTTATTGTTAATACAGCGGTGAGCTTCAAATTCAACCCATTTTATTTATAGGAACATTGTCTTGTGTAGCAAAGAGGTAGCCACACCACCTACCCTGGAAAAGTAGTCATTGGTTGTTTTGCAGTATAGTTTGAATTTGGCAGTCTCTTTGTAAATGTTAAGTCAATATAGTCTTTGAGAGACAGGCACTACATGTATATGCTGTTTCTTACCTTCAGGTCTGTCTGGGGACGGGCAGTGACCAGCTGCTCTGAAACCTTACAGATCGCATGGTGCTGTTTCTTTTTACCCTTGTTTAACCACCTTCCATTTTTCTTTATTTATCCCAATTTTTTAAATAGTTATTTCAAAGTTGTTGGGCATGTGATTGGAAAATCACATGTATAGGAGATTTCAAATTGTTCTATATTTTCTTCTTTGTTGCCCTAATTTAGAAAAAAAATCCTTATCTGAGCAACATCAAGTTATATTATTAATGGACCCTGACTAGGACAAGTTATTTGTTACAGTAACTTTTGATCTGTTTAATAAGTACTCAAGCTGTGTAGTGGAGTTTTTACTGTACTCTGCAGTGTACAGTTATGAAGTGTGGTACATAATAAAATTAAAGCAATAATGTTGATATTTCTGAGGGATCCATCAGAGCTGACCTGAAGCAACATATTTCATCTGGTTTGTCTGGGTATGAATGTTTGAAAGTTATGGCTGAAATTACGAGAGAGACAATATTGTGTTTATGACTTGTGATTATTTACCATGGTAAGGTACCTCACCCTTTGTGATTCCCAAAACTATTTCTATGACAGTTCATTAGTGTTGGTGTCAAGGAACAAATGAAAAAGACCAAATACATTTAGTATTAGGCAATCAGACATTTTAAGCTAAATGTTGGTATTTAATGTGTAGGAGTATAAAAAGCTAACGTGGAATCATTCTGATAGGGAAGAGTACACGTCCTTTTTGTAGTTTCAGGTAGGTTTCTGTATGTGTGTATTGTTCAGGTCCATGCTTCACAAAATCGTGAATGTGACTTGAGTTGGGTCGTTTTTGGAGGCAGAAAGAAGATTAAGGAGGAAGAAACTCTTTTCACTAGAAAAGTGTAGGATAGGTCTTACAGATCATTGTCCTGAAAGTGAGAACTGTTTCATATTGGAAAGGATTGCCATTTGAACCTAAAAAATACATTTATCTGTGAAAAGATAAATTACTACCTTGAAATATAATTTGTGTTTGCTTGTCTCTCTTCCCTATCAGATTTTACTACCTTGAGGATGCAGGCCTGTGTCCTATTCATCTTTGTGTTTCCAGAACACAGGATAGGATCTGGCCCATAGTGGATGTTCGAGAGACATTTAATAGAGGAGATACTTGAATTTTTCTCTGAGTAGCAGCTCCCAAATAGTGTGAGACCAAGGAAGAAAATTAAGAAACACATTATTTCCTAACAATGGAATTAAGATACTCATTAATGCCTTTCAAATGACTGCTGCCTAATTTTCCTTATTGAAAGGAAATTGATCTGTCTTGATCAGCCAGAACACTTTGAATGAAAGCCTCACGCCTTTATTTTTTGAGAAGTATGTAATTATTGAATAATCAGTGTTTAACTCGGGATAATTTGTAAGTGAGTTTCCAGTAGACTGCAGGACCTTGATGATACTACTAAATACTATTATTTATTGCTGCTGTTGCTGCTGCTGTATTATTGCCTAGCAGACCAAAATACAGAATCTCACCTTTTAAGAAAGTTCATAGCATCTCGACAGACACAGTTTGCTCATGTGTGTTTCTTGACTACCATTTTTGTTGCTGCCAAAGTAAGTTTTAAGCCACATTTTCACTTATCAACATTCACTAGTGTGTTGATTTGATAAGTTTTCTTTTGGATATTGTGGTGGGGATAGGAGGAAAGGTGTTAACTAGTGGTAGATTACTTTTTAAACATTTCATTGAGCTCAGTGTTATGGTTTTATATGACCATGATAAGTCATTGGCGTTTCGTTTCATTGCTGGAATGATACAAAAATATTCATTAAAAAAAACACAGCAACTGTAAAAATAGAAATACATCATTTTTATGTGATTGTGCTTTATATTTAATTCTATAAATAAAACCATTAGCTTTAAAGAAACCATTATATACTTCTGAATTATTTCAAAGGTAATACTGTGGATACACACACACACACACACCCTCTAAGTGTGTTGACATGATTTACCCTTCAGTGTATGCCTCAGGAGCAGTCATCAGAAGTAGTTTTCACATTGTCTTTTTCCTCTCCATTGTGTCCACCACAGTTTATATGGCCCAGAATCAGGCAGTGAGAAACCCTGATTGGACCTCCAGGAAGTGCTCTGATGTTCATCAGCCTTGTGTGCAAGACAGAAAAGCTGATAGTCTGAAATTGCACTATAAACTAAGACAGACTGTCAGTTTTTAGGAATGGCGGGGAATGGCCTATTTATGTAATCAGATACTAACCCTGGGAAGAAGCTGTCAGGCACATGCTTGCTGTGTAAGCAGCAGGCAAACTGTGCTTTATCTGACAGACAGTGTGTAAATCTGTCCATGCAAGAACCCAAATGTTTAGTTTGCTCCTAGTCACTGTAATAATCTGCTTATTTTCGTCTGCTAGAGCCGTGACATCACTTAGCAGAATGTGCTGCAGACATAAGGCCCAGATAAGACTGCATGAGTGTCAGTCATTCATTCCTTGATTGGCAAGAAGATAATAGGAATTTACTAGAGGTTTGCTTTCAGCTAAAGGAATAGACAACGTGTTCTGGACAGGAATAACTGGATTTATTAGCTTGGTTATTTTACATCTTGAGAAAATGGATAGAATACATCATGTCTAATTATAGTTTCTAGGAATAAGCAGTGTACCATATCAATAACTATTGAATAGTTGTGTCCAAAGGGAATCTTCTCTGATTTGTTAAGATGCTTTTACTTGCTATATATATTTATTTCATTGACTTTTATGTATTGTTTTCAGCACCCTTTAGTTTTTCATTCTAAAAGTAAATTTTTATTATTTCATTATTTGCTGAGCGTGAATAGTAATGACTTTATGAATGTGGGTATTTAAGAATCTGTAAATTAAATCCTGTTCTTGAGGAGAAATTGAAGTTGTTCTAATCTGAATTTATGACTTTAAACTCAGAGTTAAAAATGAATTCAGTGTTTTCATATATTTGTTCAGTGAGAATATTGTACCTTCCCGTGATTGAAAGATCTATATTATAGCAAGTGTTAATTGTGAGTAGTGTCTTCTTTGATATTCACTCATTGGATGAGCAGTGTAACTTTAGGAATTTTCTTTAAAATTTCTGTAAGATTATTCAGCTTCTTTAAATTTTCATTCAAACCTTCAGTTGGTTTTACCAAATAAATGATTTTTTTGCTAATTGTAAATGATTGGGAACAGTATTGATTGTTTTAAACAATGAGGAAACCTCAATCCTGGACCACAGTCTTTTATGATCAGAAACTTTATGGGACGCATTTCTGAAGCGAGCAGCAGTCACGTTGTACTGAGTATAGCAGAGGCAGCCTGTGGGTCCCCAGGTAGATGCTCTCTTGCCCTGGTACAGGTGGCCACACATGTCTGAGAGTGACCAAAGGCTTTTTTTATAAGAATTTTAAGAACAGCAGTAGGAGAGAAATAAAAAGTATACAAAAGCATACATATCTAACACACTGATATCAGTCCTGAGGCGTAAGTGCGTAATTGTACTTCTGCTCTGTGTGCTGTAAAGTTGTAGTCGTCTTTGTTTTGATGGCCTGAGTACCAAAGTACATATATATATATATATTACTTTATTAGCCCATGATAGTAAATTCACATAATTAATCAAATTCTGATTGGTTTTATTAGTCGTCAAATTGCACACATTTTAAAATCAACTTATTTAGAAACATAAATCCTAAGGTTTGATAATTGAGTTCTTTAATTCTACCTCTTTACCTCTTTTTCCTCTGTTGCCAACTCTGTCCACCGTATTAATCCCTGGTCAGATCTGTATAAGCTCAGGTAAAATTTAAAATTCATTCAGAGATCTTGTTTACTTGATAGCAGTTAAAATCTGCTAGTATTTTCACTTTTGTTGTTCCCCAAAGGAAATTTCCCTAACTATCTTTCACCCGGGCTTTAATTCTAAGTACTTTTCTTCTATCTCTCTTGCTTCTAAGTGCTCTGTGTATACTTCTTAGTGCTCTATTGCGTATTATTTTTGAAGAATAGTAGATACCAGTAATCAATATAAACTTGGTTATTATGAAAAATGTTAGCGATATTTGGAAATGTACAGCACAATCTCTGGATGTTCCATGAGGTGATTTGTAAAAATGAGGACAGGTGTCTCTTCCGTCTTTGGGCCCCTTTTCTTTAGTTCTTAGGCACGTTTTTGTGAATATCATCATGTACATTCCTGTGGAACGCTTCATCTGTATCTTCTGGTTATATATAGGAGCCTCTTTTTTTTTTTTTTTTTTTTTTTTTGCGGTACGCGGGCCTCTCACTGCTGTGGCCTCTCCCGTTGCGGAGCACAGGCTCCGGACGCGCAGGCTCACGGGCCCAGCCGCTCCACGGCATGTGGGATCTTCCCGGACCGGGGCACGAACCTGCGTCCCCTGCATCGGCAGGCGGACTCTCAACCACTGCGCCACCAGGGAAGCCCCAAGAGTCTCTTTTTATTCATCTTTTATTGTTATGTTTTCAGTCCTAGTCTGTCAGTTTTAGTCACTAACATTCCATTCAGTAACTGTTTGAGCACCTGCTCTCTGTAAGGCATTAGAGCAGCTTATTTGAGGGTGTGTTCTCTGTTCTTTTGCTGTTATTACTATCTTACCTTCCCATACCTGTACGTCTGGTTTTGGATTGTTATAAAGCTATAATTTATTATTATAAAGCATAATTTATTAGATTGTCACTTTCTGTTGTTTTGTTTTACTGTCTTTGACAAATTAAAGAATAGAAAGCTCAAGCTTCTGTCTCCTGGAAGTCGGCCTTTTTATTCCAGTGGAGAATTAACTAGCATTTGGACTGCACATAGACCCCACAAATAGAAAGACAGGGCCTTTCAGGAGATAGAATCTCTCATCAACAATGATGGTTGGTTGATCCCAGACAGATACATTTGATTGACTCTTGGCCTCAGAACCCTTCTTTCCTATACTGGAGAGGACAGCTTTTGGTAGCATCGCTTCATGAATTTGGGTCTTTGGGAACACATCCTTAGGACCAGACTAAGTGGAAATTTAATTGAAATTAGACTTGTAGGGTTTTATGGTTGGGATATATTTTGGAAGTATTTTGTTTGAATTCCATTGCATGTGACATGTGTAGAAATTCCGGCTAAAAGAACAACCAAAGCACTGATGTCTCAGCTAAGTTGGTGTCAAGGCGGCTGTTTCACTTCTGTGGCATGGCCTCCTTCAAGCAGCTTTGTTTGCAGTTTTAAACATGTCATTGGGAAAGTCATTTATCAGAATACTTCTTGCCGTATTTTGAGCCTTCAATAAATTTTAGTTATATATGATTATTAAATGTTTCTTAATACATCACTTTCCTGCCCTTACTACTGTGAAAGATATCAAGAATTTGAAAATCTAATGTCCCTGGATTGTTTTGGGTCTTTTAGGGAATGTACGTAAATGAGAGTAGTAAACAGTTCAAAAGTCAATATGCGTGAGGTGGTGTGGAGTCAACTTGTGAGTGGCACATAAGCCACAATAAGATCAGGACTCTTGTGTCACAGAGAATTAAACGAAATGTAGAATAAGGGTAGGTCTTTAGTGTCTGGTCTGACTGTCTCAAAAATGTGATAATATCTTTCTATTATTGAATACCTAGAACCATCTCTTCCAGAACTGTGACTATGTGGTTACTCATGGCAAACAGAAGATTCTTCAATTACAGTGAACAGTATCTATGATTAGCTGTCAGCTGTATGGTATTCACAGTGTAGGCTTATAAAATCATTGAACACTGATGTCTGAACTATCTGAATACAAATATAGTGAGGTTTTTTACTTCAAAAATTGAGAAGAAAAAAATGTCTTTCTTTTTAGAGATCTGATTTTACACTGCCTCCATAACTATCTCAACTCTTGTTTCTCTCTGTGGTACTCTGATTGTTTCAGCTATGTATCAATAACATTGTGTGTTAGTATGGCATAGAAAAGCCAGTGGTGGATAAAATTAGTGATTCTTTTAAATTTTACTTAAAAATTTATTTTGGCTAAACCTGTTTGTTTTGAATTATGCTTTTAAAACTCTGTTTGCTTACATGTATATATTTTTAAAATGGAATGTGTGTTGGTAAATATTTTTAATACAGTATTATATACGGTGCTAAGTAACAGTTCCCTTCTCCCACATCGATGCCTTCCTCTTCCTCCAGGCTTCCTCAGCCAAGTCTTCGTTCCCACCAAGGTTACTACTGTTCACAGTGAATCTGTCCCTACTGTTTCTATTTGTCTGTTCATACATATGTATACGTGTGGTGTGGTGTGTGTATTTTTGATATGTGGCGTATTAAAATAAACTTAGTTCTGTAAATTTTGACCCTTTACAATATTTAATTAATTCATCATTTGAGCAGTTATTTCCTGGGTACCCACTATGTGCTAAGCCCTGTGTTGGACCCTGGGGATAAAGCAGAAAATGAAGCAGGCAAATGTTCTGCTGTCATGAGCTTACATACCGGTGTGGGGAGAAATTCAACACACAAAACTGAAAGTCCAGCATATGCCAGTATTAAAATAGTGGTGATACAGTAAGGGAAAAGAGGGAAGAGCCAGGAGTGCTGGGTGGGGTATTTCAGCTCTCCACAGGTGGCAAGGGGAGCCTCTGTCAGAGAGAAGGTGACAAGTGATCTAGACCTGATTGCGGGTGGGAGAGGGGCCCCGTGAGTCTTTCAGGCAGGGGGAAAAGTGCTCAAGTGTCCTGAAGACGACTGTGTGGGGCGTGGCCCAGGGCTGCCAAGAGGCCGCCGTGCCTGGGCTGTGCACAGGGTGGGCATGAGGATGTGATGTCAGCCCAGGCCATGTCAGGCTCTGGAGGACCACGGACTTTGGTTGTTTCCTTCTGTGTGAGGTTGGAGGGTATTTAACAGAGGCCAGGCGCCGTCTGACGTACGCTGTAGCAGACTCGCTGTTTGCAGTGTGCAGAGAATAGACGCAACGGCAGGAAGGGAGGGGTGGCGATGGCAGAGGCCGGGAGCTCTGCTGGGCATTCTCGCGATGATCCTGACACGAGAGCACGGTGAGTTGGACCCCAGTGGTAGCAGCAGAGGTAGATAGAAGCGTCCAGACTCTGCATATATCTGAAAAGTGCAGCCCACAGGATCGACCAGTGGATTGGATGAGATAAAGGGTAACGGATCACACCAAGGTTTGGGCATGAACAGTGAAGGGAAAAGGGAAAAGGGAAGTCACGTCATTAACTAAACGGGCAAAACCACTGTCAAGAGCAGGTTGCGTTGGGGGAGATTGGGAGCCAGGTTTAGACGCGGGACATTTGAGAAGCCTGTCGGCTATCCCAGTGGAGACGTTGTGTGGGCAGCTAAATACCGACTAGACCTCGGATATAAACGTGGATGTCATCAGAGTAGAGGTCACCAAAGGAGTGCGGGTGGGTCATCCAGGCTTCAGAAGGCAACGAGGAACCAGGAGGGGGGCTGCTGAAGATCTCGAGACTCTCATGTTCTCAGCTCAAGGGAGCGTTTGCGGTCAGCTGCTGGCCTGCGTAGGTCAGGTCTTGCTCTTGGGCTGCATCTGATATTGATTGCAGACACCTGTGTGCCAGGCTTGGCAGGACGCAGGATGTGGCTGAGTTACAGGAGAACAGGGTGTCTGCAGTCCCTGCCTGCTGGGCACACGTGGCTCCCCTCGCTGCGCCCTTTCCAGGCGCCTCTGCTCAAATACTGTCCCCTGGACTCTGCTGGCCCCGCCTGACGCCCGGGGAGATCTGACCCTCACGGCACCTTCACGGCGGCTCCCACTTGGCCAGAAGCCTCCTTGTTACTGCCTTACGTGAAATAATTCTTGGACTTTAATTCAATTAATTTCCATGTATTTCAGTCTGAAGAATCTTTAATAAAAAATGTAGTAGTGATACAAAGAGTTGAGCAGTTTTGTTTTCTTTGTATCATAAAGTCTAAACTAGCAACCTTTTTGACTTTCATTTTTATTCCTTCCCAGCCCATAATTGAGAAGTCTTTTTTCGTTGTTAACGTCATTTTGATAGCTTCAGTTAATTCTGTATTTTAGCTTCCCTAACACTATAGTTGCTCCAAGTATAAATATATTTTATCACCTACATCCTTCCAGTTGTTTTTGCTTATGCACTTAATTATATTAGAAGGAAACTTAGTTTAATATTGCTGGAAGGTATATAATAAATGATAATGTTATTCCACATAGTCTTTTGTTTGAGGTGTTGAAGATTTGAAAAATTAGTATAAGTGATCTATATGCAGTGTTTATAGATGCCTATCTGAATTTATCTTTTCAAAATAATTTAGAATATATGAGAAGTAGATGAAATCCACAAATCTATTTTGCAGAAAAGAATTCCATAGCTGTACACATCCAACTTTTTAAGTAAATAATACTCTTCTGTATTGAAAGGAAGCTAAATTAATTGCTTTGCCCCTGCATTTAGGAGGTTGTTTCCACCCAGATGTACCTCATATATGTATGCACTTTCTATAGTTTTATTCCTGTTTCATTTCAGGCTACTTCACACCCATTGTATGGTGGACATGTGTGAGAAATGGTGGAGAGACTTCTAGTATTTAACTACTTACTTAGTATTTAACTACCTACTCTCAGTTGAATCACAATAACTTTCAAATTCTTTAAAAACTTGTTTTTTATGTTAATCCAATTTTAGCACTTTCCCTTGAACTTATGATTTAGAGAAGAACAGATCAAATCCCTTGCAACATGATCTTTCTACATATATGAATGTCAGAATATTGTGATGTAAATAAAGCAAGTGATGATCCGTATCAGGCTCTACAGTATTTACACTGAATTCGTCTTCTGAACTCACATCATGTCTTGATGATGCTCCAGTGCACAAATGCTCCAAGACATTTACTCTAGAAGTGTACTGTAACTGCTGCTCTTCGGACTGAGGTCTCAGAAAGGGTCAGTTTCGTACTGAACTCTGAGATTACTGGGCAATACATCTCAACCCTTCTAGCTAATCTTACCTTGAGTTCAAATGGTTCCCTAGATCATCCTGACATGCTAGAAGGCCGAGATGATGACAAAGGCCAGGACAATGAAATACCTAAGTTTGGAAAGGCTGCCTTTCCTGCTTCAGCAAATCACACAGTCACCATCAGGGTGGACAGCCCTTTCTAAATCTGGCAAGTCTATTCAAATGTCTAGAAATTCTGTTTCCAAAGTAGATACATAAGGACCTACAGGATAGAGTGTAAACATCCCATATTTGCTAGTATGTAAGATGCACGGGTCTGTGGAACATGTTCCAGTATTATTGTTCAAGAATATTTTTTAGTAAAAAAATATAATTTTTTATACATATATCGAAGGTGAACTTAAATTGTTTGGTAGAGAGAAATACTATTTTGTACATTTCCATTTAACCTACTGTGTACTTGAGTCCTGTATGAAGTCGCATTTTGGATAAGTAGTGATGGTCCACTGTCCCTTAACTAATGTTAATATTTTAGAGAATTACGTACACTGGTGTCAGTTGCTGGTTCTAATAGTGCTGTAGTATTAACAGATTTAAATCTCCTATGTTAGGGGTGTAACCCAAGCACTGCTTATGATCAGCCTATTGTCTTCGGCTTATTAATTTTGTTAAGAAAACTACTACTCTTTTTAAAATACTCTGATAGTTCTTCATTGGAGAGTTGGAGCTGACAAGGGTTGCCGTAAGGAATCCAAGTAGGAAACTATGGCTTTCTTATTATTGCTGTTTTAAACAGTTGTGAAATAATAGATAATTCTCATGATTTACTATTTATAGAACACCAGTGATCTACACTGTAATATAAAATGATGTCTTGTGCTCAGTATTTTTAGAAATATTGACGTGAATACACACCAGGAATAAAAATTACATGGTCCTACTGAGGCTCAGAGAGGCTGCCCAAGGCCAGACACTTATTAACTTCTCTTTCCCCAGCAGCATGAATATGTGACCCCAAATATTATTTCTGAGTCAGTGGCATGCCAGGAACTGAGCAGTTTTATTCATAGGAAAGTGTCAGCTTTATTAGCGAAAGGGGATTGGAATCATCCATTCTATACAGATGCCTGATGTTCTTTACACTGTATATTTGTCCTAGTAAAGTTTCATGTAGTAATGTGAATGACACATTTTTTGGCATAATAATATAACACCATGGTGTGAAGACCTTATGACTTTCATAAAATCCTTACAAGTCGTAGTTTCTTGATGAGTGGGACTGTGACAGATTGTCTGAATTGGGACAGACGTTTTTGTTTGTACTCAGCTTCCATTAATATATCAGTTGTGTTTAATGTTAACATATTAAAAATTAAAAGGAAATAACTTTAGGGGATTTTGTAGTTGATTTTTAAATTCGTGCTTCTTTCTATAAGCCTGTTTTTGTTCTTATTGGTAAAATCTGTCTTATTCATATTTACCAACCAATTCATTCTAATACAGTTAATACTGGAACTGGCAAGGGTAGCATCAGAAAACATAGTAAAACCTTTTTCCATTGACTTGCAACTGGTACAGTCTGTGAGGGTCTCAGCTCTGAAATAACGTTTTTATGGCATCCATAGGTATATAGCTTGACACATAGCAGTCTTTGTTAGTGCTGACATGCTGTTTGTAAGATTACGTGTTATTTGTCCCAGTGTATGAATGAGTTTCTCATGAATCTCAGATGTGCACATTGTTATGGTAGGTTTTTTTCCCAGACATGTACATATTTGTGGCTTGTATACAAGTGTACTGTATCTTTTGGATCATGGGCACTTGTGAAGGATAAAGCCACATGTAGCTCCTTAGAAAATTATAGTCAAATAATTGTGAAAAACAAACAATGGAAGGGAGATCGGAGAGGGGGAAAAGAAAAACAAAAAATAGATTGGTGGTTCCTTTTGTCATATCAAAGTCAGGTTTCTCTGTCTTTTTATCAGGGCCATTTCAGTCTGACTCAGCTTAAAGGATGCAACTTTATTTCCCCCTTCTGTGCAGCCTGCTCCCCACTCCCTCCCCTACCATGATCAGCTCAGGGCTCACACCCACAGCACCTTCCCCACCTCTGCCTGTCCCTCCTCCAGGCTTGTCACTGCCTGCCGCCTTTGTTACCGGAGTCTGCCCTGTCCTTTCAGACTCACCTGAAGCTCCACCTCATCCATGAAGCCTTTCCAGCTGCTTCACTCTATATTCACCGAGGCTTTTTCTAAACATCTTTTCAAAAAGCTTTTTTAAAAAGTCCAACAAAATGTGGTGAGCTTTTGTTCTAATTATTTCACTGACATTAGTGTCTGCCATTGAGGCACAGGCTCCTTTTGGGGAGGCGTATGTATCTTTCCTTCACTTATAGGTCTGTACATACATGAATCATTGCTAGACACACAGTAGATTCCAATGCATACTTAAAAAAAAATTGATCAATTGATATAGAAGTAGCTGAGCTATTATAATTTGAAGATTGTTAGGCTTGTATGTGAATGTCCAAAGACTGAACATCACTCAAGACATTTGGGGTGAATGTGTAAATGGGGTTTGAAATGCATTTTGTCATTTTAGCTCAAATTATTTATATCAGTAAGAGCAATGATTTCAAAGAAATTCTCTTTATATGGTCTTTAAACAGTAACATTAGTCCTTTATTTGTAACTGCTGTTTTAACCTTCCTTGCGTAAATCCAGTGTTTTCTTACCTAACCTGAAGCGATAAAATTTCATTTAGTCCAGACTAGAGGATTGTGGCAATTTAATATATGTCTTGTTCTCCAGGACTTGACTTCTATGGTTAGTTAAAATTATTTCAACTTTGCAAGCCCTCCAGCTCTGTGACACACTTGAAAGGGGGTAGTTTGAAAGGACGGGGCAGCCTGCACTGAATGGGTCTCATATGCAGTATAATTCCTTCCACCTGTTCTTCTCATGTTGGCGTTTGAAAGCCCTGCAGGAAACATGAACTATTTCAGGATTGAACCAACTTCTCAAACCCTGTGAAGGGGCTTAGTGGACCTTTGTTTGCCAGCAGTGCTTGATTCAGATTCTTTTACCCTGTACAGATCAGGATGCTTTTGGGGGGTGCAGGTGGGGAGATGCCACCTCACCTAAGCCAGGGCTTGGCCGACTACTGTCTGCAGGCCAGATCAGGCCCACTGCCTGTTTCCGTAAATAAAGTTTTATTGGAACACAGCCACGCTTACTTGTTTATGTACTGTCTACGGCTACTTCTGTGCTACCAAGGCGGAGTTGAGAAGTTGCATCGAAGACCTGAGGGCCCACCGAGTAGAAAATATTGACAGTCTTTTACACAGAGCCTTTCCTAACCCCTGTTGTGCTGAGGAGTTTTGGATACAGCACATGCAGTGGAACGGGCACAGTTCCAGTCAAATTTAATAGGATGGTTTGGGGTAGGCCAGAGTTTACGGTCTCTTTGACAAAGAAAAATTTCATGGGAATGGGATTTTGAAGGATGAATTCAATCTTGAGGGCATGGCCCTTGTAATCCTTGAATGTTTTTCTTTGGAATGAGTCATTCTCTTGGTTCTTAGTAGACTAAGGCCACCAGGGATTGATATTCTGCCAGTGCTCCTCCCAGAAGTAACTTTGGCACAAAGCTTTGCAACCTTTGGAAAGAACTGAAAGGGCCAGAAAACATATTTCACAGCTTCTAGAATCTGAATGGTACCTTAAGAGGTTTTAAAATGATGGCTTCAGCAAGAATGAGGTTAAATTTCTTTTCCAACTAGTTAACAAGGATCTAGCATGTTAATTAGGCGAATTATCACCTGTTCAGGGCAAAAAATGCACTCAAGACTCTTGGCTTAAGTAGCAGGCTCCCTTGCGTGCTGTATAAAAGCCCTCACAGGAGGTTTCCACCTTTCATCTGTAAGCCACACTTGATTCTGAAGAGTTGAATTCAGTAAATGAAACCTTTCTAATCTTAGGTCTTTGTGGCTTCTTGATATAAATCATGCTCATGTTTTATATATAATCAGGAACAGGTCACTCTCAAGAGTCCAGCCTAATTTAAATAATCTGGATATTAGAGTTATATATTTTTGGTTTCAGGATAGAACTTCATTGATTGAGTCAGGTTTTTTTTTGATCTAGTACGCATGCATGCGTGTGCATGCGCACGCACACACACACACACACACATACACACACAAGTATTTGGAAGGAGGTGGCCAGAGGAACCCCGAGTGTATTCCTTGTTATTACTCACCTGTCAGTGTACCTTTTCAATTTTCAATTTAGAGAAAACAGAGATTCTTACTTTCCATGCAGTTTAAAGTTGCATATTTTATTTAAACATATATATAGATATAGATATAGATATAGATATAGTACTTGAAACCTCATAAAACTAAGATGAACAGGATTACTATGGAGTAATATTGGGGTAATTAATGTGGATTTAGTGCCTGTTTTACATGAACAAGTAGTTTCAGTCTAAAAACAGTATTGTATGTTTTTCCTCAGATGTTTCCTAGGCCAGAAACAGTATAGGCATCTCACAGTTCCAATGCGTATAGGTATTGGATTTGTTACCATGGCAGAATTTCTTGAACTTCATCTTGCTTTGTTATCTTTTGGATACTTTTTCAGCGTAAGACTCATGTGAATTAACTGAGATTGAAGTTGCTCTTTAGTGGTTGTCTTTATATGCCTTTTATGTGCCTCTTTGTTCAAGAAAGTGGTTGTTTCTCAGTTTTATTTGCAGCTCAGCAGAAATTTATAAGGTAGCCCTACTGGGCAAAAGACCCCATCATATTCTATTTTCGTTTCATCTCATAGTGTATTATTATGTAATTATTAAATTATAATAATTTTAAAAGGAGGCTGTTATCCCAAAGAAACAGCCTGCATATTGGTAGTATCCGAGTAACCTAGAAATTGTTGAAACAGATTCATTAGTATATTGGACTGTTTTGCTAGGAATCATACAAACCTTGTATTGTTTTCAGTTCTGTGTTTATTCATAAAGACCAGCAATACCTGTCAGTTAAGGTTTTGCAACATCAGTTTACTGTTAAAGTAATCATTTTGAATCAGCACCTTTGTTTCAGAGCTTTGAAAGATAATAACTGCATGATTATTTAATGTTTTAATAAAGTTTAGCTCATTTCATTTGTAGCAGATCTTGCTCATTGCTGTTTTTTTTGCAGATATGAATTTGTATGATTTATTAACTTGACGTGACATGTAGAAAAGAAATTTTGGATTACTTAATTAAAATATTCACTTCGAATTGTGAAATTTTTCAAAAACGATGAAAGCACTTTTTAAGATGTTAACATATGACCTTGTTTACTTTGTATTCCTTTTAAAAGCAACAAAAATGTACAACTGTAGTTAGCTCTCTAGCCCCATATGCATGCCTTACCCCTCTTCTCAGAAACAAGCAGTATTCACAAATTATGATGTCATGCATGTTTTTGCATGTGGACCTCATATGTTTAGATTTAATATTTCTATGCTTAACTTGCTTTGTTTCAACGCAGTTACCTTTTTTGAGATTGTTTAACCCATGCTGATAAATGTAGCTCATTGATTCATTTTAACTTCATTATGATATTCCATTTTATGATTAAAGTCATTATTTTTCTACTCCCCAGCTGATGGATATTTAAGATTGTTTACATCTTAATGGGGATACTTTTTTTGTTTTTTTTTTTTAAACATGTCTATACTTGAGTCTGAGTTTCTCAATCATGTTAACCCAGACTGGGCTTTCCAGGAGAAAGGCAAAGAATATCTACAGCTCTAAAATGCATCACTAAAGCAACTGTATTCCAAATTATTCTGAATTGGAGAGATTAGAAAAGAACATAAAAATATACTAGTGGCTATTCTTACTGTATTTCAAAAATCATAAAGTAGGGCTTCCCTGGTGGCGCAGTGGTTGAGAGTCCGCCTGCCGATGCAGGGGACACGGGTTCGTGCCCCTATCCCGGAAGATCCCACATGCCGCAGAGCGGCTGGGCCCGCGAGCCATGGCCGCGGAGCCTGTGTGTCCGGAGCCTGTGCTCCGCAACGGGAGAGGCCACAGCAGTGAGAGGCCCGCGTACAGCAAAAAAAAAAAAAAAAAAAAAAAAAAATCATAAAGTAATAAAGCATCAAAGTATCAAAATACTTCTATCTTCATATGTAAGTGGGATACGTGCAGATTTTTTATTAATTTGCGAATAAATTGACTGAATAACCCACCTAATAGGGTTTAAAATTTTTAAATAACATTTAAAAGTATAATTTGAAGAAGATGAGTATAGACTCTCTGGTTCGGATACTTACCTTGTGTGTAATATGGAAAGATAAAGTTAGGAGTGCAACTCAAAATAGAAGTGTTATATATTTTGACAAAACTTATCTGCCCTTTAGGCGTTCATAAACAGACAATTGCTCTAACACAGTCTAAGGCAGAAGGATCTATTAAGATAGTACCATTGACCATATAAAAATAATTCAGCTCCCTACTAATTCTTTAGTTTAACTTTGTATGTACATAATGCCTCGCAGAACCTCCATGAAATTTTAAGATTTGTTATATGTATAACAGTGAGGATATTTAGTATTGTCTCTTCAAAATTTTAAGTCTAGAGATGTGGGTTTCAGACACGACTCTGTTTTACAAGTCATGTCATGAATGACTTCAGAGAAGAAGATCTTCCACCGGTTTTAACACAGAGAACACAGGCTCGGAGCCATTCCGCGTGTGTGTGTGTGCGTGTGTGCATGCGCGCACGCGCGCGCGTGTGTGTGTGTGTGTGTGTTGGAGTGGTGGTGCTGGGGATAAAACAGCACATGTAACAGTAAATAAACATACTGTAAATATATTGAGAGGACTAGAAAAATGCTTAGAATTTAATCCAGGAGCCCTTATTTAATTTAGGAATATTTCGGAATTTACATTCGAAGATGAACTCTGAACTGACTTTTACATGACAGTTACCCACACGAAAATGGGTTTTATTCCAAAAGTTTTAGCAAAAAACTGGATAATAATCCCTGGAAGCCAGGAACTTTGTAATGACAACACCTCTTGGTAGGAACCACTCGAAGGTGCAACGACACAGAACATTCTGTGTTACTTAAGATCACTGCCCGCAAAATGATCAAACCATTGCTACGTTGTCTTCTAATTCCTGCTTTGCTGTTGAGAATTCTGGTACCATTTTAATTTACTTTGCTTCTGATTTTTTTTTCTTTTGAAACCTTCTAAGATCACTTTATATCCAGTAGAAACATCTAGCGCAGACTGAGGAAAGGGGAGGTGACAAACTGCCCTTTTTCATTACAAGTCCATAGCACTATTTGGCATTTTGAACTTTTTATCAAACGTTATAAAGTAGTTCGATTACATCAGAGCGGAAATGATGTGGACCTCCACCTGCTCTCCCGCAGACGTGGCCTTCTCCTTAGCACCTTTGCTGTCATTGTGCTATGGCCTGCCATACCATTTTTCTTTTTAATTCAGTTCATAAATATTTAAATTTAAAAATTAATTAAAAATGTTTAGAATACCAGAGGAAGGATATGAAACAAATATGGCAAACATGGATATTATCATCTGGGTACATAAACCTTGGTGGTAGATGTGCATCTCTGTCATTTTCTGTATGTTTGAAATATTGACATTTATAAAATAAACACAAATGCTGAGGAAGGAGAAAAGACCAAACAGCATGAGGCTTGGAAGCCCTGGGCAGCCTGAATGACCCCTGTTGCTGTCGTGTACGGATCTCACATTCCCACTCTGAGTCTGGTGAAATTACGTAAGGAACGAGACTCTTCACCACCAGTTCCCTTCATCCCATTGGTCCAAAGTTATTTATGGAACAGCTCTGGGTACCAGGCACTTTTATGGACCATAGGATATACGGTGAACCAAACACCATCATACTGTTGTGTGCTTATCTTGTTCGCCCTTTTAGGTTGTACTTTTACGTGGTTGTCACTCATCGTTGTACATCCTTCAACTGACTGACTTTGTAACTCCCTGCACAAAAGGAGAGATGACTAGCGAATTTTATGCCAAATAGATCTCTTTTTAGTATATTGTCAATTCCGTTAAACCAGAAGTTTCTGATGGAAGAACACCATGTGGGGATATAGAAAAGCATTTATATCATTTAACCCAGTCTAATGTAGGTCCCGGGGCTTCACTGCTCCCTGGGAAACTGGACGGCCATCCCCCATTGAGAGGCAGCAGCCGACAGAGCCACAGTTGACACAGCCCGTCGGGGCCCGGAGCTCCCACCTCGCTGCCTCTCCCCGCACTGCCCCTCACCCGTCCTCCCTGCTGGCTCTGCATTGCCACCTGTTTTCCAACATCTAAAGTAAATGCCATCTCTGGGAAACCTTCTTTAATCCTCCCTGTCCCATTAATTGCTTCTTCTTTTAAATTTATGATGGCCTTTTACGTTTTTTCCTGGCATTGAGGTTATCTTTGTGAAGGATTTTCCTCACGTAGGAGCCTGTGATTTTCCTGAGAGCCAAATCTGACTCTTTTCCCTCTTTGTCTCTACCGTCTCGAACAGTGTTTGTGGTGTAGTGGGTGTTCAGGTCTTTCTGAAGTACATGCAGAATACACAGTGATACCTTTTCTTCTTGGGTTCTCGTGGCAGAGCAGCACTGCACATTGTCACTTAGGCTCTGTCCTAGTGACACATCCAGGTGGTGGGCTTCCTGAAGCCCCCCAGGAGAGCGGATCCCTTGGATGGACGTCGTCCTTACTCTTTGCATGGTGGCAGATAGTTTACAGTGTTTGAGGCTCAGAATTGTGCAGTTCCAGGAAACCCCCCACTGATGAGTAGGTCTTAGTCTTTATAAGGACACTTCACATTGGTAACATTTCAGGTTCTTTTCAAAGTACCAGTGCACGCACTTATTTTCATAAAGCAAATTGTAAAACACGTGAGGTTTTCTGAAAGTCAAGCGGTGGCCTTAGTTCTTTGTTATCTGGCTTTTGTCATATCATGACAGGCTCTAAGCTCTAGTTTAACATTTTTATTATGTATGAATAATAGAGTACATATATTGAGGTTTCATAGATGTAATTTTGTTAAATGTACATCGTGGTAGATTTAAAAATGAGGGATTTATTTTGTCATTCATAAAGTTGTAATACAGTCCGGAGTAACTATTTGTTAAAAGATAGCATCTACTTAACCTCCTTATTTATTTCTTTTAGGAGAAGGTTAGATCCACAATAAATACATGAAGAAATAAGTAGATAGGGGAATTTATCTTGGAAATAAGATCCCTGTCATGGTTTTGAAATGTTAAATTCATGAAGACCCGTCAAAGAGATATACGGACATGATATTTTTTTACAGCGCACTTCGAAGTATTTAGTTATGTTTGTCATTCTCTAGTACCAGTAAGCAATGATCAAGTGATACAGTAATTTCAAAGTCGGTCTGTGTTGAGGGGTGTAAATACAGTTTCTCTACACATACATTCTATAAATATATTAATTGGCAATTTTAATGTTAATGAAGCACTTAAGATATTTTATATGACATTTCTTAAATATTTAGCAGTTTTTACTTCTGTTGAATTTAAAATATAATATTATAAAAATATTACTACATATAACAAATGAAGAGAGATTTTTATAAAAGGTAATTTCATAATTCGATTCTTAAGAATTTGTGAAACCTGAATGATTAATTTGTTAAAGTAATCCACATTTGCCTCCAAATGAGAAAATTAATTAAGTGGAGCTTGGAATTTTTTTTTTCTACCCTTATGGGACTAAGAAAATTTGTAAAATTTTAGTTAAAAGCATTTATGTAAAGAATATAGTCTTTATATCTCCTTATTTATATCATAATTTAAAACACAGATATTATAATCTTATTTTTTAAATTGTATTAACTTGCTGAAAGCGTAGACCAACTTATGATAGTCAAATCAAGCTGCCATAGTCTGTCTTTTTTGTGGCATTGTGCTTATCAACTTATTAAAATATTTTAATTTTGAATATTAGGTTTTAATTTGCTTTTATTTGACTGTTCATTATCCTGAACTAATTAGCTGGACACTGCTTTATTAGTCACAAGGATTGCTTTAAACTAAATTGTATTAGAAATAAAAAGTAAATTTTAGTGGTGATTTCCTGAATGCAAGTGACAGGGGACAGAAGCTCGACCAGAGAAAGTATTAAAGTTTTTTTGTTTATGGTTCATGTTGCCTGGATTAGTAAAGGTATTCAGAGATCTTTAACTGGGAACTGTGGGGCTGAAATATTTTCTGACCTGAGTATTGATTTGTTATTGTCAGTTTTCATCCCATACAGGAAATAATTGAGGTTTCTTTTTCTCGAAGGCATACTTTATGAAAAGTTGTATTTATAATCTTATTTTTATTCTTATCAAAGGGAACTTTTTATGTACCTGTGTGGTAACCCAGGACACCTTGTTAGAAAGGAGACGCCCCTGGAGTGTGCCTCTCCTCCGAGGGAGCAGTGTGGTGTGCGCCGTTCCGGGCGGGCTGGGCTCTGAGTGCCGCCAGGGCCCAGCTGCCTCCGCCTGGTAGAGAGCAGGGGTGTCGGAGTAGTTCAGTACGGATAGCTTTTCATTTAGCCTTTGCTCTGAGAGCCCGTGCCCTGGATAAGTGGTGTAGGCCTATACAGGTGAAATCTATTCTCACATTTGCCTCAGGGGTGACTGGACTGTAACAGAATTTTTCAAACCCGTTGGGCCCAACCGCAAAGCAGAGAATAAATGGCTGAAGTGCCAGGCCTGGACAGAAAAATCAATGCCTGGTTATACAGACATGACAGACCAGGCCCGCAGTTCTCCTCGCGACACCCTGCACTCGCCACACTGCAGGGCTGGAGCGGCACCTGTCTGGGCCCGAGGTGCTCCCCTGAGGGTAATATTTGCATCCTTTTCTGTCCACTCCATGCAGGAAATTTACATGCCGCCTGTGTGATAGAAGTTTCACAGAGAAGTGGGCCCTGAACAACCACATGAAACTGCACACGGGGGAGAAGCCATTCAAGTGCACCTGGCCTACCTGCCACTACTCCTTCCTCACGGCCTCCGCCATGAAGGACCACTACAGGACGCACACAGGTGTGCCCGTCCACCGGGGCCCAGTGGCGGTCGTAGTGGGGGGTGGTCGTCTCAGCAGCAGTCCGTAGAAAGGAATCCCTGTTTGAAGAGTTTAAATTTGTGGTAATTACGTGTTAAAAGGCATGGCATCATTTCTTTGTGTTTTGATGATGCTCAGCATAATTTTTAAGTGACATTTTAATATTTGTGTGTGTGTGCGTGTGCACACGTACATGTGTTCACATAAAATAAGTTTCATATTTCAAAGCTGATTTATGTTGTGTGTGGGTACATATATGTGTATGTGTTTAAAGGTATCTTTTTAGGTGTGATCATTATAGAAGATCATTTGAGGAGATTACATTTTCATAGAGAACTTGTCTTAGATTTGTTACTGATATGGACTCCGTGCCATAATGTTTCTGAACATTATTGAATCTTGGTTTATATGTACCACTTGAATTTTTAAAATCAATTTAATATTTCTCTTAAGAGAATACTACCAGATCCAAGAGTTTTTGAAATTACTACAAAGAGACTAAACTGAATTTAGCTAGTATAAATTTTTTAGATAATTGAAAAAGTACAAATTCACATACATTTTAGATCAAAACATTTAGTGGACTGTTTGGAATTTAAACCAACTGATAGTAAAAGCAGCACACAGAATACATCTGTGCTAGGCACGGTCCTGAGACCTCTCAGTTTGGACCTTCATGAACATATTTCTCCTACCTGCCCTGTGGTTCTGTTCAGTGTATATGACTTGCTTTTCATTATCGAAGGACAGAGGGCCCCTAAACTCCTTACAAGTGTGTAGTCGAGTGCTTGCTTATCTCACTGTGGCGAGATGACTGAGAGCTATTTGGTGTTTTGTGGTCTTCTTCCTCTTTACAGCTCTCAGAAAGTATTTTGTTTCAAGGAAAAACTAAATTTTAATCAGCATTCCCAAATGTTCTTCTGATTGCCAAGAACTCTGTATTATTGTTAGAAATTATAGGTTAAAAGTTCTTCTGAAGCAGTTTGTGGGAAGCCCAGGCCTCCTTAGCTTCCTTGACAAGGGCGTTGACGATTTAAGGTCTCCAGCCTGCCCTGAAAGATCACTTATATCGAACAGCAGATGAAAAGCCAGTGCAGATGTAATTTATCGTTGGCGTTTCCTTCTAAAGAATAATTGTGGAGACTTGGCTGGATCAATAATATGGATTTTTGTAGTTAGGTCTTGTAGTCTGCACCATAATGAGAGATAGGGGACAGTGGCTGTTTTCTAATAGAAAATAAAGGATTGGTTTCCGTGTCTTTCTACATTTGAAAGCAAAATGGCACACTTGAAACTAATTCAAGTTGTTAAGAAAAGTCTCCTATTATATCTCTGCTATCATATAAATATGGCATGTTAAGTGAACCCCCTTTTTATTGAGTATATTACATTTCGTTTTTTCTTAAAATTTTTTTTCTTGAAAAATACTCAGTTGCCCACTATCCAACCCTAACTCCCCCTACCCCCTTGGAAAAAAAAAAAGGGCAAGTGAAAATTGAATTTAGAGTGACAAACAAATCAAGCCACCAAGGTAAATACGACATACAATACATTGCAGACTAACATCCTAGATAAAAATCCTGCACATCAAAATATCAAGGTCACTAATATATCTAGAACCAAATCACATGGAAAATTGATAGTTTTGTCTTTGTGCCTATGCATATCTTAAAATAGGAAAGGGAATAAAACTTAGTATATACATGCAGCACATATACCTGTAAAAATGTAAATTTCATTACATGCAGCACATATACCTGTAAAAAATATAAATTTCATTAGGATTTGTCTGTTAATGTTTATATCTTACAAGACAGATATAGATTGTAAAGAAGTTCGTAAATGAGGGAAAGGAATCATAGTCTGCTTGAGTCCAGAAATAGTAAGAATACTCTTTCCTCATCAGGTATTTTGCTGGCTGGGTAGCATAGCACCAACCTCTTCTCCACCACACACCACCAGATGCATAGGTGTGTGTGATCTTCTGTGTGCAGGTGTGGACCACAGTACACACATTTCCGCGCACTCGAAGGGGTTAATGCCCACAAAGCTGTGGTGATGAATAAATTGTAGAGAACAGTTTTGTCTCAACACAGAATAGTATGTTAATATTAACGAGCAAATTATCTTTTGAGATTTTTTAAAAAGTCCACTTTCAGTGTTATTTAATTGATAATACAGCTAGTTAGAAAGATTTATATTTCAAATTGATTAAATAATTAAATGAGTGATTGTAATTAAACTTTATTCTTCACAGCCCATCTACTCTATTCTTTTTTTCTGTATTGATATAATGATGCCAAGGAGTGAACTTAACCCCAAAATAGGAAAGTAAAGATAGGAAAAATACTTAAATTCAGCTTTATTTATAAATGATAATAATGAGCATTTTAACGTACTATTGGGAAATAAGATTAAACATAATTTGGTTAAAACTCTCTTTATTAATATGTTCATTTAAATTAGAGAAGCTAGTATTGCTCTCAGGTAAAGGGAAGACTCTTTCTGATTACGGTAGTTAACTCTGCCTTCCTATATTTACTATTTTTTCTAACCTTAAAAAGGCAATTACCATTTCCACAACACCTCAAGCTAAATTTCTATTGTGATACACCTAAACATTTTAGAACAGAGCAGGCTGACATGGGCAAAAACCCTTGAAAGACTTGTTGCATTAAACATTCACATGAGTATAGTAGATAAAGATAGATAAAATGGTTTGTTTTATTTTTGAAAAGTATTTTATAATTTCACTGACTCTCTCCAAGGTGTTAGCATTTTTATTCTCCATTTCTCTTCTTTGGGAGCCTTATGGGATAAACTGTCTAGGTGCCAGCACTTATTGGCCAAATATGCTGTAGAAAAGAGAGAGATTGCATTTATAAACTGTAGGGCAGAATGTTAGCTTGTGTAAAAATGTTTTTTAAAATGAGCATTTAAACATTTTTAACAAATCTGCCAAATCTGACTCTAACTGTTGCAGAGTTTTCCAGTCAAGAGTTATCACTAAGGATGAATAATAGGAGTTTTTATACAATTTCTTTAGCAACCCCTAGACTTCCTTTTTTGTACCATGAAAGTTTGAGGAATATAAACAGCACTGAATTGAGTAACGTAGATTTTATTGTTACTTGGGATCTTCAGTATATTCAGGGAAACTGTTTCATTCATATTGTTAAGTAGGAAGTTATTAAAGAAGATGCTGACAGAATCAGGTAAAACCGATTCAATATCCTTCAGTTGTTAGAAAATTCAGTATGTTCTATTTAAGCAGAATCGTGTATACTGTATATTAACAGTTCCAAGCAATCTTTAGTCAGCTCAGAAAGTCCAGATGTATGGGAATTGTAAAAAATCAGGATATGCATAAAAACTGTTCAAGTGCATAAAGCAGCCCCATCTGGAAGACATCTACCAGAAATGAAGTTGTACAAAACCATTCCATTGATAATAAAGCTAATTTTTATGGGTCTGACAAGTATGTAATTATGTTCAGTGGTGCTTTTCAGATTTTATCACAGTCAATAAACCGCAGTGGTAATTTCATTCCCATTTGACATATTTACATGGAAACATTTGATTGGAGGAATTAGTAACCCTGAAAGCCTTGATAGATATGTTTTAATGATCTGTGACCTCCGCAGTCCCTCATCTGTTTATTGTTGCAACAGGCGAGAAGTCGTTCCTGTGTGACCTGTGTGGCTTTGCTGGCGGGACCCGGCATGCCCTCACCAAGCACCGCAGGCAGCATACAGGTCAGTCCAGCCACCCGGCCCTCAGCCTGCTGCTCAGGAGGCAGCCAGTCCAGGGGGGCCCCCCACATTCGTACTTGGCCCGGGATTGCCTGTCTTTTCGATTTTTGTAAACTCTGTGCACTTGAGGGTCTACGGAAAATCATGCTTGAATAATACAAGATTTTAATTCGTCTGCTTTTACGTATTTATAAAGTAAGCCTGCTGCATGTCTTATGGATCAGGTGTCCTGTAAAGTCGTGTCAAGCAGTGGGAGAACAGGGTCTGGCCTTCTGTGTGCAGACATACCAGCTGCTTCTCTGTGGCAGAGCCCTGCCTTGGGGGTGGTCCGTGAGCTGTGGTGAAGCTGGGGGACCCGCCTTCCTCTTAGTCAGTCCCTCCCCGTCTCCTTTCCTGCTCACACCACCTTTTAGCTGCTTCTCACCTGCTTACCAGCAGCCCTGCCTTCCCATCTTTGTCTCAGCCTCCGGAACCACCTGACTCTCTAGCCAGCAATCCCTCTGTGGGTTGGAACCAAGTAGATGTGGCTGTAGCTCAATGCAGCTTCAGGTGTTTTTGCGATTAAGAATGGAAAGCAGTTGGGACTTCCCTGGTGGTCCAGTGGTTAAGACTTCGCCTTCCAATTCAGGGGGTGCGGGTTTGATCCCTGGTCGGGGAGCTAGGATCCCACATGCCTCACAGCCAAAAAACCAAAACATAAAACAGAAGCAATATTGTAACAGATTCAATAAAGACTTTAAAAATGGTCCACATCAAAAAAAAAAATCTTAAAAAAAAAAAGAATGGAAAGCAGTGAAGAGGCAAGTTAAGCAGATAAGGACATTGAAGAGAATCCTTTTTTTTTTTTTTTCATGATGGGCATCCTTGGTGATTCGACAAAATAGACTAGATACCTTGGTTAGGAACACATAAGGATGAAAAGTTTTAAACATCTATTAAAGTTGATTACCTATTGATATGCTGTAATAGGTCTTACAAGTAATTACTCTAACTTCTGAATTACATATACCTGGGACAGTGCTGATTTTTGGTGATGTTCCTCGTAACTATTAATAGAACCAATTTTTACCCTAAAAAGTGTTCCAGTTTAGGTGATAAATCATATGGTAACAGAATTTGTAACTCATTGTTAGACTTTTACTTGGGTTCCATGAGAATAGTTGAGTTTGGCAGTTATACTCAAAATGGCATAAAGGTGAAATACATGACATATGTTGTTTATGGTACATTTTGATTCTTGATATGCTATATTTAGCGCTTAGCTACAAGGAGCTTTAATGCCCATTATGGTATTTATATGATCAGTGAAAATTAATGCTAGCCATTCCTTTTGGATCTTAAGTTTTTATGATTCAGATTTCTATATGGGATAAGGATTATTATTGAGTCAAGAAATATCCAATGTTAATATAATGTTGAAAACTCAAACTTGGTAAACATAAAACTCTCTTTTAGTTTGTAGTAGCAACCTGTGATCACATTTTTTTAAATCCAGTGATTTACAGTTTCGGTGTAAGAGATGGCAGAAGAGCCCAGTGGATGTCGGTCATCCTTGGCTACTATGTTGGACAAGTTGGGAATATGTGTGGTAAAGTGTGTTCATGTGGGGTTTTCTGATTCTTCATGTTTCAGTTTATTGATGCCCAAACTGTTGCCATGCAGATGGTGTCGCCCTGGCATGGCCCTGGGCGTCAGCAGACTCCCCGGTGCCGCCGTTGGCAGTGTGGCCGTGCTCCCTCTTCCCTCTGCCAAGGGGCCGGTATTGCTGTGATCACAGGCATTTACAGGTGATCGATCATGAACCTGCATCGAGCAGGCACAACTTTATATTTTATGTCAGGTCCAGAGGCTCCTTATTACTTTGCTATTAACTTTATACCATATAGGACAATGTCTCACAGACAGAGGCATCTGTCTTTTTGGCATTTATCTGCCTCTGTGGCACAAATCAAACATGATTCTTTAATACCAAAGTCAGTTCAAACAGCTTAGCCAAACAGTACTAAGCCAAACAGCTTAGTACAACTCAGTCTAGGCCCTTAGCTTTTATGCTGGATTTATAATATTTAAGCAACACATAACTTTTTTTTTCCAAGGCCAGATTTGTTTGGCTCATTTGAAATCTGTGTTTTTCTGATGTATTCCTCTTTGACATGGTTTACCTTTCTACTACAGAGTGCCCACCCAAACTACAATCAGCTTGGAAAGAGATAGGTATCAAAAGTGTTCCAAATGGCGTAAATAATTCCCCACTGCAATACAGACTGTCTAGGGGGCTGACACAAAACATCTTCCACTTCAAGATTTACTTTTATCTGGTAAAAGGGTCACCTGTCAGAGACCCTTGATTCAAGGGCACAGGAGCAAATCCTCACATGTAGTTGAAGAGCCTTGGCCGGCTTAATGACCACCAGCCCGCCCAAAGGAATGCGGTGCTAGCTTCCAGGAGAAGGGCTTGGCCCGTCTGACAGATTGTTGACACACAAAGGGCACCTCTCTCTGTCCATAAGCCATGCTGGTGCTGGTGTCCCTCCTCTGGCTTCCTTTTACTCTTCTGTCACGGGGACCTCAGGTGCAGAATATTCCTCAGTGGTTATTTTCGCCAAGATTACCACTTGAAAAGGAAAGTATGAAGAACACAATTTAAGCTACTGTATACTCTTATGTGAGGGAAACAGGCAAAAAGGAAATTTCACCAGCAGGGTGTATGCAGGCAGCCCTGTTGACTTACAGATAGCATTATTCAAGTGTAGTTAATATCTCACTCATAGGTTTATTCATCCTTCTGGCTTTAGAATGACAAAGAATTCAGAAGGACTGTTCCCAATGCACCAAATCAGTCTGATCACTCCATCAAAAATTTTTCCTTAGTAAGTGTGTACACCTCCTCACGTAGCACCTATCTCATTTCATGCAGTTAACAAATATTAGGAAACTGAAATTCTTGTTTAGCATTTTTAAGATTTTCTTTCAAATTTAACAATCTAGAAGTTATTTATTTATCGATTTATTTTGCTATATATTGAGACTAACAAACAAGAGCTACTTCTGTATTTCTGAAGTGTGTTTTCCTGAAGAAATTACCTGAAATTTCCCGAAGAAATGATCGCTTCTGGATAAAAAAGAGATACCGATGAACATATTCAAACAATAGTATTGAACATGTAACAGAATTGAGTTACAAATTAACTATTATGCACAGATTGAATAAACTGTAGTCTGTGTAAGTTGACACAGAGTTCTTTTCCATCAAGGGCCCAGACATGCTTGAGCCTTCCTTTACTTAGTGGTGGTAGCTTAGTATGTAGCATACTTTGGTAGCATTATATTTTTTCTCTGTCAGCCTATAGATTTTTCACAATTTCTTAAGACTACATAGTTTAATCTGTTGTGTTGTCAAGTTAAGAATGAAATGACAATTGATAGTTTATTACAATACGATGTCAGCTTGACATGAACTTCAAATTATTAGAGTTATAGAGAATCTAAATGACATTATTCTTTAAAAGTGTTTTTTAAGTTTAAATTGTGTCACATAAAAATGCCATTAAAGTTTAAATGAAATAAGATTGATACATTTACCATGTTTTTTAAGTGTTTATTTTAAACCTTCTCACCAAGAAACTTAACCTTGAGGAGCTTGGATGACCTTTTATTTATATCACTGACTCAGACAATGACTCCATAATGTTACCCCTCTAGATTCCTGCCAGATCCATGAAAAATGGATAGATTAACGATGTCTACCAAGGCTAAAAGAATAAACCAGTTAGCAGTGAGTCTGATGCCAACGTACTTTCAAACACTTCGTTTGAATAGAGTAACGAGATGTCGGAATATCTTTGTGAATTTGCTTAACGAAAAACATCTTTAAATTGTTTGACCCCTTAGATTCATGATATTAAAAGTGGAAGATTCAAGCTACCTAATTTGAAGTCTTAGTATATAGTTTCAATAGTCATGTCAGTACTGTATTGGCATAAAGATCTCCAGGTAGATCAAGGGAGCAGAATAGACTCATGCATATATTTGTCCATTGTTTTTGACCAAGGAACAACCTTTAGAGATAGATTTAACAGAGGTTGTGCAAAACCTCTTCATTGGAAACTTTAAAATATTGCCAAGAGAAATTAAAGAAGACCTAAATAGAGCGATATCCCATGTTCATGGATTGGAAGACTCAATGTTGTTAAGATTTTATTTTCTCTCACATTGATCATTTCAAATCTCTCAAGCATTTTTTTTAAAGAAATTGACAAGCTGATTTTAAAATTCATATGGAAATGCAACAGTGAAATATCAAACAACTTTGAGAAAGATGAACAAACTTGACTTACACAACCTGACTTCATGACTTATTAGAAAGCTTCAATAATCAAGTCATTCTGGTGTTTTCACCAAGGTAAACAAATACATCAATGGAATGGAATAGAGATTACAAAACAACCCACACCTACATGGTCAACTGAGCTTTGACAGAAGAGCAAAGACAGTTTAATCTTTTCAATACATAATGCTGGAACAATTGGCTATCCATATGCAATCAGAATAAACTTTGATCCATTGATCATGTCATATACAAAAATGAACTCAATCTAAATATAAAACTTAAAACTATATAAATTCTAAAAGAAAATTTAGGGGAAAAATCTTTGTGATCATGGATTATCAAAGATTTCTTAGATACGAGCACATCAAAAGCCTGATTCATAAATGAAAAGAATCATAACTTGAAAAATTATAAATGGAGAACTTGAAAACTTTGTAAATTATTAACTTTTCTTCAAAAGACACTGTGAAGAGAATGAAAAGACAAACCACAGACTGGAAAGAATATGTATATATCATAACCCTTATAAAGGATTTGTATCTATAATATATAAAGTGCTCTCAGAACACAGTTTTAAGAAACCAACCAACTAAAAAAGGGTCAGGGGCTTCCCTCGTGGCGCAGTGGTTGAGAGTCCGCCTGCCGATGCAGGGGACACAGGTTCGTGCCCCGGTCCGGGAAGATCCCACATGCCGCGGAGTGGCTGGGCCCGTGAGCCATGGCCACTGAGCCTTAGCGTCCGGAGCCTGTGCTCCGCAACGGGAGAGGCCACAACGGTGAGAGGCCCACGTACCACAAAAATAAATAAATAAATAAAAAATAAAAAAGGGTCAAAATATTTGAACAGGTACTTCACCAAAGAATATAAATGCATGGCACATAAGCACATGAAACTGTCCTCAAATCATCATTAGAGAAATTCAGGTTGAAAGCACTAAGCACACTGAATGTTGGTGATGATTTGGAGCAATGGGAACTTCTGAAGCATAGCTAGTAGGAATATAAAATGGTCAAATCACTTTGGAAAACAGTGTGGCAGTTTCTTACAAAGTGACGTATGTACGTACCATATCAATGGATACATGTGGCATTCACATAATGAATACTACTCTACAACTCAGCAGCAAAAATAAATCAAGTATTTACAAATCAAGTAACGGGAGTGAAGCACAAAATAAAGCTGAGAGAAAGAGGCCAGACAGAAGAGAAGTACATACTGCATGTTTCCATGTGTGTACATTTCTAGAAAGTACTAGCTAATACATAGTGAAAGAAAGCAATGAACATTTGCTTGGGGATGGAACGAGCAGAAGAAAGACAGGGCACAGGGACACCTCTGTGGTGGTGCTTATGTTCGTTACTTTGATCGTGGTGAGAGCGCCATTCTGCCTCCTGTGTCAGGTCTAGACGGGTGATGTCAAGTCACTGAAGTAATTAATAATGAGTGTTTTCATCCAGGTGAGTGCTTCCCTTTGTGTTTCTGTTTTCCATGTGAACTATTCTTTGACATCGGTGTACAGTTAAGATACTCTTAATTGAATTTAATGAGCAATTCAGTCTTTATAATGAATGAGGAAGTTTTCAGATATGCTTGTGTATGAAGGTTTATATGTTTCTATGACATAGAATATTCCTGTGTCAAATGTGAAGAGATTGCGCGATTTTATTTTAACTGTCAAATGTGAAGAGATTGCGCGATTTTATTTTAACTCTATGCAATTCGAAGATCATGTCTTATCCCTCAAATAAAAGCAAAACCTGCCATCATCGTGAAAGTTATTTTTTTGTATAAGTCAGTTCAGTACAGTTGAGCTGTCTATAGCAATTTAAGTGACCTGACCAGCGGTTTAGAAACTGAGAACAAAGTTATTTAGGCTGACTCTGGGTGACCACTTGATTGGGGTGTAATATACTGGAAATGGCTAAAAGAGACAAAAACCCCTCTCAACTCCAAGATTTTTACTCTGCTTTGTATACGGTCTTCTTTTTACAAGAATAAGTCAAATATTCCCTGGTAGGATCTGTTAAATGATACCTCTATGTCAAGTTCACTAACTTTGCGAAGCCATTAATTATTTTATGTATATTATAGGTTTTTACTTTGTTATTGGTTATGAGCTCTTGATGAGAGCCATTTGTGTGCTGCTTCTTTTATCTTTGTGAGAGTAGTTTGCAGTTTCCAGTGTTTAGGCAGTCCTGTCCCCATAATAATGAAGCACTGGTTATTGGGCACCCTCCGAAGTATCTTACCTATGCCTTGTCTGCTTTAATCCTCACAATTATCTCCATGTTCGGTGTATTATCCTCCTGATCTTGTTCAGGGGTTTACCAGGTAGGGAGTGAAATATGGCAAAACCTGGATTGGGATTGAAGTCCTTTTGGCTTCTTCTAACTGCTGCCCTGGGCTGCAATGACAGATAAAATGCCATCAGATGAGATGTCTATGCATTCAGTAAATATTACTGCAGTTATGGGCAAAGCCATATAAACAGGCTTAGAGAATGTAGGACAAATTTCTAAACGTTCTGATTTTCAGGGCAGACATAGTTTTGTTGCTAGTTGAATAGATGTAATTTTTTTTTTTTTTTTGCTGTATGCGGGCCTCTCACTGTTGTGGCCTCTCCTGTTGCGGAGCACAGGCTCCGGACGCGCAGGCTCACGGGCCCAGCCGCTCCGTGGCATGTGGGATCTTCCCAGACCGGGGCACGAACCAGTGTCCCCTGCATCGGCAGGCGGACTCTCAACCACTGCGCCACCAGGGAAGCCCCTAGATGTAATTTTAAACCAAGATATTTCATCCCTCATTTTCTGTATGTTAGTATACTTATAAAGCTATTACAAAAGCATGGGAAATAAGTAACAAAGTGGAGTTACATATGTAAAATTAATCCGTCCTATGTGTAAAATTTCTCAGGAAAAATGTCTCTTGACAAGAGTATTTCTGTATATCACAACTGTGTTTTGAGGAAGAGGTGGTGAGGTTTTCTCTAGTTCACATGTAATGTGAGCTATACAAGTATTTTAAGTTGCCTGGTAACCATATTAAAAAAAGGAAAAAGTAATAGGTGAAGTTATTTTTTATAAATAGATAATTCAAACAAATACATACAAATTATTATCATTTCAACATGAAGTCAATATAACATCATTACCAATATTTTATTCTCCCCCCTCCTGCCCCCAGGACTTTAAAATTTGGTGTGTATTTTGCACTTCCAGCACATCTCAATACAGAGGCCAGATATTTTATCTGTAATTCATGATCTGTATTTAGGTTTGATAAAATTTACTTGTCAAAAAGTAGATTCTCATTCCCAAGCTGTTCTAAACTTAAACAGTTTTTTCAACAGGTGAATTCAGTATCAGTTTTTAAATTTACATCAATTAAAATTAAATCACCCCATCTCAGGTGCTCACCAGCCAGTGCAGCTAGTGGAATTAAAAACCAGTCAGACCTGATTTCTTTGAGTTTGTGTGTGAAGGAGAGAAAGGTATTGATCAGAGGGCCGTGAGTCCTGGGTAGGTCCTTGAACCAGCACAGGGGTGAGCTGTATGTGCAGAGAGATCAGGTGTATATACACAGGGGAGATGGAATTTACAGGGCTGTTAAATATTATTTCAAATGTTTCTTTGATGCCTCTTTACCTTTTACTCAACTTAGTGAATTATAATTTCTCTTTACTTCTAACACTTTTTAAATTGGTGTCAATTTATCTCTTGGTTTTATTTTTTCCTTCATATTTAACTTTAAGATTTTAATAAGTTTTACACCGTGTGTTCAAAGTATATCTTTGTTACATACTTTTCCATGGTTTTAACCTCACTGAGATTTTTATAATGGCCCTAATCTAACAGTTTGTTAAATGACTCAAAATACAGTGCTAAACCAAAGCTGATATTTATGTTTTTATCTGGATGAGTGCTTCACTGTGTGTTTCTGTTTAGATTAGATAATTTAGAATCCTGTTTGTATAAGTGACACGTGAACTGCAAAATGTATATCTTGCTTCTGTTCTCATAGAGAAATAAAAATCAATGGTATCTTCTAACTTTCTCACTCTGTGAATAAATATTCAAATATCCTAAGTACGTGTAGTCTTAAAATTTTATGGAAATGAGTGTCTTTTTAATTGTTAATAACAGATTAAGCCCTTCATTTCCAATATTTGTAATTATTCATCTACAACTCTTCTTGATATATTTCAGGAGAAAAACCTTTTAAATGTGATGAGTGTAACTTTGCCTCCACGACCCAATCTCATCTGACACGGCATAAGCGGGTACACACAGGAGAGAAGCCCTACAGGTGCCCCTGGTGTGACTACAGGTAACGATCCATTATGAAGCAAGTGGAATCAAGTGGGTCATCATGGTGGGTGAAAATCCTGTTAAACTCACCATAAATGAATTGTGTTTTTGATTAACGTGAATTAGCATGATTTAAAGCATGATTCATATATTCAGAGTGGGAGTTTATTACACCACCTAATTTTGGTGACTGTTTTTAAAAATGTGAAATACTTTTCCATTTTTTACAATCTTAACGTTTAGGTTTTGTGGGGGTTTTTTTGGCTGCATTGGGTCTTCGTTGCTGTGCGTGGGCTTTCTCTAGTAGTGGAGAGCGGGGGGCTACTCTTCGTTGTGGTGCGCGTGCTTCTCATTGCGGTGGTTTCTCTTGTTGGGAAGCACGGGCTCTAGGCATGCGGGTTTCAGTAGTTGCAGCACGTGGGCTCAGTAGTTGTGGCGCATGGGCTTAGTTGCTCCAAGGCATGTGGGATCTTCCAGGACCAGGACTCGAACCTGTGTCCCCTTCATTGGCAGGCGGATTCTTAACCACTGCTCCACCAGGGAAGTCCCACATTTAGGTTTTATAATCCATTGGTGCACCTGACTTTCAAGTGATTGTAAGGAACCATCCAATAATCAGTTATTCAATGCATATGGCATCTCATCTACTATGAGTGAGTCACTCATTTAGACAATGAAGATAATGTAAGAAATGCTACCTGCCTTTAAGGATATTGTAACATAATGGGTGACTTGTAAAGGTAATGTTAGTAAATATTTATAGTACAGATATCAGTGGTATTTAAAAATGCCAGGGTAGTGAAAAGAGAAAGAACAAGATCAGTCCTGCTAGAGGAGAGAGCCTGTCAGCCGTGGCTTAAAAGATGGGTAGCTCTCAGTCACGTGTGTGTTCTGTGAGGATGCAGGGAGGTGATGGTGCAGCGTGTGGCACTTCTGTGCTGAGAGCAGGTTGGAGGCCATGGGTGCTCCGTCCACTCGTGGAGGCCACAGCGGCTAAGTGACCTCTGCCAGGTTGCAGAGTGACTTCACAGAGGCCGCAAAGCACAGGGGCAGAGAAGCAGGAGTGGGGAATGATCCTGTTTTATTCTGTGACAAGGTCTGCGTATCCTGGGCCTGGTGGAAAACGAAAGGCAGCTGTAGGTTGCGGCTCGATCACGCTGTGTGGGGGGCCTGTGAGCATGAGTTCAGAGCTCACTGTGGTCTGTGAGACACCATGGGATGCGCAGGCAGCTGAGGGGCATCTTCTTAGGGCCTTGATCAGCCCAACTGTGGGGCTGAAGGTCTCATGGGCCCTGTTGTGCATGAAGATGTGGAAACGTTGAGGGTAGTTCTTCAGTGCAGCCTGCCTTTGTTACATATCAGAATGTATACCTTAAACCTGAAGCCTTCATTGAAAAATAGAGTTTTGTATTCCTGTGGATATAGCCTGTGCATTCAGTAAATATATTGCCATAATCTCTATTATTTTCCTCATTATTGCATTAAGTTTTATGTTGAAGGTCATCTAATAGTACAGACATATTACGGGTATATTTCATTCATCAATTATTCATTCATTCCACATTTTCTCAGTTCTGTCTTTGCCTAACACTAGATTGGTGTTTCTTTGAGATTTAATAAAATGGTGATCCAATTAGAGGTAGACATAGAAATTCTAAGGAGCTGATAATACGAATTCTTTAAAAAACAAACGTTATTGAATGCTCTTTTTCCTTATTAGAGGTCATACTGTAGTTGCCTTCCCTGCAAAACACAGGAAAACAATTACAAATTTATAAAAATTTCCCTTAATCATCACTCTTAGCTGTTAAGATTATATTCTTTCAGTCTGTACTTTATGCCTGTTTTGAATCATTGTTTTTTTGGTGGTTTCTTTCATTATAAATTTTATTTTTCACACCGAACAGATTGTATAACCACCTTATGTCATTAATCCTGTGTAACTGTGGTTCTCAAACTATAATTTTTAAGTCGTAGAACTGTTACTTCAAACAAGATCTTGTACAGACCCCATGTATAAAATAGATAAAAGTGGTATCTACCAGTTACAGATTTCAGAGTTACAGTCTGTAAGTCACTTATTATAACACTAACGAATATCATATAAGACTGTTTGACAAGCAAAAAGTTTTCAAGTGGGAGAAGTTCTTGCTAACAGTCACTGTTGGATTAGCCTTGGTGTCCAGTTTATGACTTTGCAGGGAGCGCTCAGCAGGGGCGGGTCGTCAGGAGCTCAGGCCCTTGAGGCTCACTGCAGCCGTTCAGCCTCTTCCTCTTTTACAGAAGACAAATGATTTGGGTGCGAACTTCAGGAACACTGCCGACGTATGGTGAGGAACACACTAGATCACTTATCCAGAGCTTGGCTGTGCACATCAGCCCTTGTTTTCACTCTCATCTCAGGTTAGGACTTCAGATGGTTGTAGGTTTTACTTGACCTGACAAACCTCAAGGTACTGTTCAGTGAGGTAATGCAAGAGTTTCAGTGCCTTGAAGGTCTTTAGTGTCTGAAAATTTTAATACATGCCATGATGGATTTTTTTTTTTTTACAGTTTTTGAAGTTGTTAAAAAAAAAAAAAAAAAACCCAAATCAATTGTTAGGTAATTACTGAAATACCTTAGAGTTTCAGAAGGCCTAGTTTGAAAACCACTCTTTTCTTCGATGTAATTTTAATACTTGCATGGCCTCTAGTTAGATTGATAAACAGTAATAACTTTATTAAATTTTTAGACATTTATGCCATTTTCAGGTTTTTACTCCAAAAATACTTTTACCTAAATCTCTGTGTGTGTCCATGATTTTTTTGGAAGAAATTCATAGAAGTATGACTTAAGGCTATTAATAGTACTACTACAAAGATTGGGATGTGAATTTTGTTTGGCTGATCAGTACTGTGTTTTGGTACACTCAAGTCTCTGTATGCATGACATATTTCTAAGTATTTCAGGTTTTCTGGGCTTGAAATTGTATCATACTTTTGCGAAGGTCGAGGTCATGTTACTTGTCCCCTATCCAAGTTATCACCTTGAAGTAGCATCATGTCCGTTGAGCAGTGCGTTTGCATCCAGCTGAATCCCGTCTGTATCAGAGCTCTGTGAAGCACTGTCGTGAAAAGGAGCTGGTGTTCTCTAAGATTGTTGTCACTCTCCTATGAAGTAATACTCAGGATGTTTACATCTAGTGATTGCTATCAAATTTCCTGTTGAAATGCTTGAAGTCCTTGATAAAAGGGTGATTTTATCTTTATTTAAGCCTTTTTAATAATTTGAATATTATTGAAAGTAAATAGTTTGAACACTTTCTGTTCACAGGACAGTTTTATCATTCTGCGTATATACAAGGTTGGGTTTGCTTTTACTAATGAACAAAAGACAAGTTAACTTGACCAGGAGTATGAAAAACTTCCAAATATATGAACACTCCTAAAGTTAGTGACTAGAATGAAACGTAGAATTTTCAATGGATACCTTCGTTTTCTTGTTGAGGAGAATAAGGTTTTTAAGGGAGCAGATAGTTAAGTTCATAAAGCTTGTTTTGGTTGCATAGCATGGGAAGAACAAACTGCTTACCATATCTACCTTTACAACAACAAAGTATCTCCTTTCACAAGGTAAAGAAATTGGAGTAGGTGTGAATTCTGTAGAGTAAAAGTATGTATAAGATGATCACATATTTCCTGAGAAAATATGCTCATATTTGTCTTATCAGTATCTTTCCATAATATTTTATTGCTTAAAATAGTTAAATACTTTTTCCATATTTAGATTTTTGTCTGCTTAATATAAATAGATAAACATTATTCCTGTAGAATATTCCTGTTGTTGTCATTATTAACACTTATTTGCAGGTAAATTACCATCATTAGAAACTGAAGTATTATTTAAATTTCATTTGAAAATATATTTTTCATTTTATAAATTGAACATTAGTGGAGAAATTTTAGTAGTTATAATTATTCATGAAAAAAGTGAATATAGATTTGTTTACAAAAGAATTTTATAATTGGTCTTTTGAACCTGGGGCTATTTTTCAAGTTTGCATTATTAATTTAGGCAGTGACATCTCATTCTGTTTAGATGTAAACGTGTACCCTTTTCCTAAGCTTTTACTGTCTAAAATATCCAAAATTCTAATCCATTATAGATCAGTATATTCCATCATTGCTCCAAAACTTTTTCACTATTAATTAGTATTCATTATAATTTCGAAGCATAAATTTAGATTCATAGCACGCTGTCCTACCATATTATTTATGCAGCAAATTCTTTAGATTTTTTTCTACCTTAAAATGGAAACAATCTAACATTTTTCTATACTTCTATTTTTTTGTTATGTTTTAATTGTCACTTCTCTATTAAGGAGAGAAATAGAAAAAACTTTAATATGTTATAGTAAGTACCCTTTCTAATAATGTAAATCCTTATTTCCCCATGGAGTTTATTAATATCAAGCTGCACTCTGTTCCACTGATGACACTGGCTTTCACATGAGATTAGATGACTTGCCCTAAAGTTGGCTGTAATTGGGCTTTCTTTTATGTGAAATTCACCTTCTCATTGGCTTCCATTTTTTAAGGTTAATAAATGCATATTAAACAGTAAACCACTGATAAGCCATGAAAAGTAACACAAAATTCTACCTGCAGTATTAAAAATATTAAGGATAATCTTATATGACACTTTAAATGTCATTTAGTAAATCAAAGAAAACTAAAATTCAGCCCAAAGTCTGCAGTTTGATCATTTATTTATTGCGTCCCTATTATTGATCTTGGAATACATTCATTGTTCCTTAAGACTGAGATTTTTGCTCAACTGCATAATTGCCTTAGTACTGCCAATGTTACACACACTCTTTTTTTTTTTTTTTTTTGGTGTGGTACGCGGGCCTCTCACTGTTGTGTCCTCTCCTGTTGCGGAGCACAGGCTCCGGACATGCAGGCTCAGCGGCCATGGCTCACGGGCCCAGCCGCTCCGCGGCATGTGGGATCTTCCCGGACCGGGGCACGAACCCGTGTCCCCTGCATCGGCAGGCGGACTCTCAACCACTGCGCCACCAGGGAAGCCCACACACACTCTTTTAAAAAGTTGTTTTTACTGTTCTACTTTTCATTTTATTCACTATTCTTTTTTTTATTATTTGAAATTATAACTAATTAGAAATATGACATATCATAGAGCTGAGGAATAAAATTTATAAATCCTGCCTCATATAAAAGATTTACCCCCATTGTTTTGCTGAACTTGGAAATACACTGATTCTTTTCCTTACTTGATGGTTTACTTAGCTCTTGGCCAGTGTATTCCATAGAATCATTAATGCACGAGGTTTTGATCTCAAGAAGGGTTTTCATTCCTTTTAGATGAGGGGAGGCTAAGAATATTTGATTTACCCTTTGACCCAAGTAGTGGAGTCTCAACAAAAAATGTACTTTTTGTGATATTCCCCAATGTCTCCTTTATCACTCTTCTAAATATTTTGTTTAGTATTTCTTATAATCAGATTTGATAAGTTTTTACACATGTGACTAGACTAGGGAAAATTTAGTGTTTGTCACAAGCATTTGAAATATGTGTGTGTGTGTGTGTGTGTGAGTGTGTGTGTATCCTAGAAAACTTTTGTCAAAGAATACTTTTAATTTACTTGAATTCTGTCTTAACTTTACATGATGCTGGAAGCATTTTTAGGATAGTTTTAAGATGTAATGATAAATAAATTATAATAAATCTTTATTTCCCTTTAAAGTTTGTATGAGTTTCTCAAATACGTATTTCTATAAAGTGTCTCAGTTAACGAAAACTTTTTCAGGTCTTAGATAATAGTGTGCCTTTTTACATAATTTTGCTGTATAAACATTTTATGTTTATTAGGCTTTACTAAACAGTAAGGCACCAAGGCCTCAGTATAGGATGGGATCATTGTTCTATCTTCCATTGTCTCAGCGGCATCCTGACTTGGGGACTGACTCTGCAGGGGATAATTTCCTCCCTGTGGATGATCTCCCCTGAGGGTTCCCGCTTTCCTTTGACTTCCTGTGCAGGTTCACAGGTTGTAGCAGGAGAAGCAATAGATGGATCAAACTTGGGTTCGCCCTGAATAATAACAAGGAGAAAAAACAGATTTTGTCTTTGTAGCAGAACATCGTGTATACTGAGAGAGAAGTGAAATTATACATAAGGAAATGAACAGCACACATTTCTTTTTCTGAAGAATCAAAGATAGCATTTATTTCTTTTGGGTGATTTTGAAGTTCTTGAAGAGTAATGACACTGCATAAAAATAATCAAATGAAAATGTCTAATATTAATTTATATTTGAAGCAATTTGATTGATGCCACAAGCCTAGTTATATCAGAACAAAATTTAAATTCAAAACTTCTTGTTCTGAAGTAAGCCAGACAGAGAAAGCCTAATATTGCATGATATCACTTGTGTGTGGAATCTTAAAAAAACAAAAACAACAGCAAAAACAACAAAACGGTCAAACTCATAGAAACAGCAGAAGAGTAGTTGCCAGGGAGTGGGGGAAACAGGGAGAGGTTGGTAAAAGGATACAAACTTTCAATTATGAGTAAGGTCTGAAGAGCTAATGTACTACATGGTGACTCTCACTGATGAACTGTTTTGAATACTGGAAATTAGCTAAGAGAGTAGAACTTAACTATTCTCACCCACAAATAAACAAGTAAAACATACCAGTCAATATTATTTCATTAATATCAAGTCTGTTTGTTATTGTTTATATTCTACTCTATTTTAACTGCTAATCCAGTTAATGGAATAAAAAGCACATGTCCTAGACTGAAAGGTTAGTTTGAAAGTCTCGAAGCCCAGTTACTTTGCAAACTTTTCTTGGGATAATGATGATTCCAAGGCTTTCCTCCGTTTGTGGTCAGTTTCTTCTGGGAGGCAGATGTGTCTGTTGTACTATGTTTGTAGTACTTGTCCGGGTAGATGGCCCCTTCCTGCTTGCTACCCTCACACAGTTCAGCGAGCCACAGGTAGATGTCAGTATCGTGGCTGGTTTGTGGAACCGTGTTTGGTCATTGGCTGCATAAATATTGCTTAAGAAGATTCTCCTAGCAGGTGTCAAGATGGTACTTTATGGAGTTGTACTATCTTTCACGTAGAGTAGATGTTTCTGGTAAGTTTCCATGGGATCTTTTGAGGGGTTCCCTAACAAAAAACATAATTGTATTTTCAGGTTTTTCTATCCTAATTATGAAAGTTGTACTGTATGTAAGTGTATTTTTTATTCCTAACGTTTATGTTTCAGCAGAAATTGAATTCTTTCTGAACAAATATCTCCTAATTTTCTCTGATCATTAGTGAATTTCAAAAAAAAATCTCAGTAATTCTAATTGTGGTTTTGATTTAGTTTTGTATTTTCTATGACATATATGTCTAATGTTATGTTTATTTGTAACATATTTTACTCATACTTTTCTTCTCTGCCCTGAGACACCCAAGCACATAGACTTTTAAAAAGTTTTGTTTAAGCCCATGTGCTAATATAGCACAGTACTTATGTCAGACCTTTAGTTACTGTTGGTAAATTTTCATCTTACAAAAGTTAGTTAACTAAAAAAAAAAAAAAATCTGTAGACTTGAAAACAACTAGATTCCATAGCATTAAAAATTATAAATTGGTTCATATGTCTTTAAAAGGGAGAAAAATCTAAGATAATTTGTTTATGACTATAAGTAAATTGTTTGTTGATGTAGCTGAAATCGTCATTGAGATCACAGATTCATTAAAAGAGCTGTTCTGAACACAAAGTGACCATACATTCCCTTTGCTATCTCTTAAAGTAGAATCTAGATAAACGTGTTTATTTAACCTGCTGTTGTTGAGTCCCAAATCCAGTCATTATAAAAGGACCAGCACTATCTTTGGGGATGGTCTTTCTACAAGGAATTACTATGGACAGTATATATTGTGGTAGAAAGAAAGGCCTTAGAGATGAAAAAAAATAGAAAAAAATTTTTTGGGCAATAGTCTCTTGCATAATAAGTTATTCCTCAGACACTAGAGCTATTATTACACAACAATACACTTTACTATGTAACTATCTATATCTCCCAGCATTAGAGGCTCATACAGTGTGTAGCTTATTAGGAAAACTCTGTAATCACCAGGATTATCTAGAACAACAGTCAGTGGAGCTTCAGGCACACCCTTCTGGTTATATGGTTGAATTTCACAAGGTCAGATGTGGGGTTGAGAGAAATAATAATACCTTTGAAGTGTATAAAAGTTTGACCACCTGTCATTAGTTCAGTGAGAATGCTAAGATCTTAGTTATTTCATTTTGTTTTTGGATCCTTTGTTTCAGTATGTTCTGAAGTATTGCCTCTCTGGGGCCTGTAAAAAACTGGAAGAAGGAAGGAGAAGGAGAGAAAACCTTGGAATGTTTAGGCAGTGGGGACCCAGTGGTCTGTATGAGACAGCTTCTCTATCAGTGTGCCTTCTAGACCTCAGACCCCTTCAGTGGAATAAGATGCTGCCTTCCTGGTAGCACCTGTGTATGTTTTGGCTTTAGGTTAAGAATGTTTGTAAAAACAAGATTACATCTTTTCTCACTTACACGTCTTTATTTTCTTAATTAAGGGCATGTAGCACAAACCCTTCGTTGACTTTTTCCTATTGATGAGAAGTACTGTGCTTGTGAGAAGTTCTATAACAAGAAGTACTCCCGAATGTTTTCCTTTTTTGGAAAATGGTGTTGTGCCTTTCCTTCCTGCATAGTGAGCTGTACTTGAAATAAACCGGAATCTGTTATTCAGTAACATAATATGCATAATATGTGATGTGATACTTTTCCCTACAGGGAATTTTAACCTAATAATTAACCTTCCTCTTACCCCTTAAACTTTAGTTCCTTCCTCTTAATTCTTTGGGTTTGCATCTTGCTAAACAACCCTACTCTCTCATTCTGTATCTTTTATATCAGTTGTGACTCTGTTTGGGGATCTCTCACTATTTAAGTTTTGAATCATGTTGATTAACTGAACTCGGTCATATCTTTCCTGATTGTTTTGGTTTTTATTCATCTTAAATTACAACTTTTAAGAAATATGAAATGAAAATGAAATGTCATAAAACAAATTAGAATTTTCCCATACAGAGAAAATGTGGTAAACTTTTCGTGCTTATGCTTAACTAAATCAGTTAATCTCTTGGATTGAATTACTTGAGGTAAAAAGTGGTTGACACTTAAATTTGAGAAATTTGTTTTGTTCTAAAAACCTCAGATACCTTTAATTTTAATTAAAAGTAAGATTCTGTCCCACTTTCCACTCCCAAATTATACTTTTCATTTGATTTTAAGTTATCTTCTCATGTCAGCAAGCCTGGATCGCAGGGCACATGGGATGATGTGGTGAAGGGGGGCCAGAAGTCCTGTGGGCCATTTAGTCCATGCTGGGCGGTTTGAGTTTTACCCCAAAGGCAGTGCGTAGCCAGTGGAGAATTTTAAGGAGGGAACTGACATATTCATATTTTGCTTTGCGGTGATCACTGGCGCAGTACAAATGAAGAGGCAGAGAGGGGCACAGCAGGAGTTGGGAGAGCATTTAAAGGACAGTTGCAAAGGTGCAGGCAGAAATGAGTGACTAATCCTAAATAAACTAACACGGTAGCCACGACAGATATAGAGAGAGGCTGCTTCCAGTGCTTGTTAGGAGGTAGAATGAATGAACACAGTGACCAAATGGATGAATTTGGGGACAGGGTGACAGAAAGATGCATGCCATCCTTTAGATGCCTAGGCTAGGGCTGCTGAGTGAGCGGCGGTGCCATTCACCAGGTCCTCACTCCCGGAGGAGAGATCCCTTTAGCAAAATGACGGTGTGTGTGGGTTGGATGCATTGACTTTGAAGTGCCCATGGACATCCACATGGAAATGTGCCAGTAAATGTGTAGGTCAGTGCTGGTGTATGTGGAACTTGAAAGCATTGATACGATTGGCATTTCCCTTGGAAAATGTGGAGAACGGAAAAGCAGAGGGGGCAAAGAGAAGTGTCAGAGAGACTGAGAAGTAGCCTCCTGATATGGAAGGGGCCTCCGGGCAGCAGGCAGGCAGCACTCAGGGCAGTGCACCCACCACAGCCACCCAGATGGCACGGGTTCTCTGGGGAAGCCCGGTCCTAGCACAGGGGTAGGAGCAGAAAGCACGCGAGGGGTCAGAGGTGAAGACGTGGTGAGGACACTTGTTAGCTGGTCTTAAAAGGAGTGTCTTGAAGGCTGCTTCCTGAAAACGCTTGGGGAGTTGGGATAGCTGCCTGCACAGAGAGCTGGATGCACATTGTATTTGTGTGTTTGTTTTCATCTGTTTGCTTAAGATTGCTTTTAAAATTTTACTAAAATGCTTACAAGCAGAGGTGAAAGAGCCAGCTGAAATAATGAAGTTGAACAGTGCTTTTACCTAAGGGCTCAGAGGGTGCATGTCAGGTGAGGGTTTTGTGACGCATCAGGCGTGCTGATAACGATTTTGAAGAATCAGCAGTGCCTCCCTGTTCCCACCTTGGGACCTCTCGAGATGGAGAGCTACAGCTTCAAACCTCTGAATGTTTACCCTCCCACAGTTTGGGAATACTGCGTAGCACCAACTTCTACCTTTGCTGTGTTCAAAGTTTTGAATCAAAGGACATAGAGACTGTGTAATAGGACTGTTCTGCCCTCCCTACATACACATTCAAACACTGGAATTTTATTTGCTTTCTATGAGGAATTTACTTCCGCAAAAGATTGTATTACTTTAACTGTTATACATAATTCAAAAATTTGCTTGGCACTAGCAAACAATTCAGGGCAATCATTTAACAAACACTCATCTTAAATGTAATCTTTTAAAGTGTGACATCTTTTCTATGACTTATTCTAAACAATTTTTGCTAATGTCTTAGGGTTTTTCTAAGACCAGTAAATCTCATGGGCCCCTCTAGTGACATCATAAGCCAGTGGAAACTCACAGACGTTTATTGTGATGACACCTGACCCCCATATATATTTACAACCCTTGCTGTTTGTTTTACCTACCTTTCATTTGTGTGACTTCTTCCAAATAATTATAGGTATGGTATAACTCTTTTACCAATCACAGCTTTAATTATACTTCTTATGTCCATTTGTACTAAAACTTCTGTTTCACCGTTTTAGATTGACCCCTGCCTTCTTCAAATTGCCATATTTCTAGAAACATATACTCTACTGGAATGGTCCTACCAAGAGAAACGTTAATAATAAGGACCATGTGGGTACTGGAGTTAGTGTGTGTATAGTACGAAAAGAGAAAGCAAATATATCACTCCTTAGGGTGAGGTAGGCTACATGATTTGTTTTCATGACTTAAGGTATATTATAACTGCTGAGTGTTGGTGTCAGTTGTACTAAACCACTAAAAAGTGGAAATAAGTCATATATATTGCCCCACAGGTTGATGTATGCTTTTCTTTTGCATTCACTAGCATTTTGTATGGATTTCCTTTGATTCTATTGGAATTTTTGCTGCTTTGTTTCATTATAAATTACGGTTACCACAAGACGGTTATGGCTGCCTCTCAGATTTTGGTTTTAGCTTGTTTCTCAACTTTAAAAATGAAAAGCAGATTTCCCTTTGCAAATTGAGATAGTTCTGTACATCTCGTAACAAATTTTTGGCACCATTTCCATGAGTACAAATAAAGGTAGTAGAAATACTCACCGCAGCATCCCTAAGGTAGGTTCATTTTAGCATTGGCTGCAAGGTGTTATTAAAACAGTTGGGGCAGCTTCCTTTCTCTCTCTGCTAACACAGCTTTCTTAAGGAAGAAGGCTCTCAAAGACGCCACCTAGGAATGGCAGTGAATAAGTGTGTCATTGGAAATGTACCCTCAGACTCAAGGAGCTATGTGCCTGGGAAATATATGGACGATATCAGCATATATATATATATATATATATATATATATATATATATATATATATATATATATATATAAATATATATATATAAATTAATTACATGTTCCTTCCAATTAATGATTTCTGTATGGCCTGTGAAAATGACATTATGAATGTAATGATTACAGAATCCAAATCCTACCTCTTGTTATGTGTACTTGTTTTTAACTACACACGCACACACACATATTACCTTCCTTGCATCCCTTTTTAACACAACAATCTTCTAAAATGTTGTGGGTTCTGATGGAAAAGAGATTCAGAGCAAGGCTCCAGTTTTATTTTTAAGGGTTTTCTTTTTTCTTTTTTAGTTTAAAACTGGAAGCTATGTCTGCTTTAGCTGTAAAAGCACAATCAAGGCACCATGATAAGTGAGTCGGTGCTGTAAAAGTAAAACGAATTTTGCCTTCACTCACATGAGCTATAGAAGGAGGAAGCTTTATTGTCCCTGGGAAAGTGATAAGGCAGAGTAATTGTATATTATACTGTCCTGGAACATCTGCCTGAAGACTGTTGGAGCAATTCATCCATCATGGACGATACAGCATGTTTTGTCTTTCTGCTTTAACCCGTCCCCACTGCTGGCCTGCGCAGAGGTTTTGATAGGGACTGCGCCTGGGCCGGGGCGCACATTAATCAGTCCCCTTGTTCAACACTCCAGCTGACATAATTACAACCTGCGCACAGCAGTTATTCAAGTCGAGTCCTTGTCACTCGTGGTGCGAAACTACACAGCTCCGATCCCGGAGGAGATTGCCTTATCACACAGAACAAGGGCTCGCAGGAGTCGAAGAGAATAGAAATGGGAAAATGTCTTCCGGGAGTACTGTATATTCCTTTAAAATAAGACGTTTGAGAGACTTACAAGGGACAAAGGGAAGCATTGTGTGCAGTGACTGAAATGAACCAGTTATGATTGTTAAATGGGTTACCTGGAGCATTTCTGTAAAAATGGACGTAGATTATTAGATAAGTTCGCTGGCCCCTCGTAATCAGTGATTCACTTAAGTTTTTCTTCAAAAGTGATCACATAACTTTACAGTTATAAAAGGTTTAAACGCTCCTTGTTAGGACTCAGTTTTACAAAATAAAGTACGCATTTTAAATCTACTCTAAGTATACACTTAACTCAGAGAGCTTTGTAAGGAATAAACTTAGAGCCATAGAAAGAGCCTTTCAGGAGACTTTCAAAGACAGGGAAGTTCACTGTTTCCTGTGGCCGGAAAATAAACTTTCCGCCTTATTATTTGCCACACCTCCTCGCTCTAATCCTGGTGGCTTGCTGGCCAGGCCCCTCCAGTATACCAGGTGTGAGGGATGCACTCTCCTTTCAGCCACTTAAGAAGTCTTTAAAATTTTATCGCAGCCCCTCCCGTGCCCCTAATAGACCAAGGGAGTCTGTGGGCATGTAGTGAATTATTGTGATCAGGTCTGCATACCTCCCCAGTGAACTGTGCTCTTACTCATGTGTGCAGAAGCTGTGGGTATTTTAAATCCAGCCTTTTAATTTTTTTTTTGTCTCTTTGACATTATAAGATTGTCCCAAGTAAAATCAGGTGTGGCCCAGGCTCTCAGAAATGTTGTGAAATGTATTTTTGGTTCAGTAAAAATTTTACTTATATAACCTTAAGTTTGAAAAGCTTTCAACTAGAAAAGCTACAGTAAACTACTACATATATTTATATCTTCAGTTGTAAAGCAGTATTATTTGTAGCTGACTGTTTCAAGCCAGAGCTCGGTAAGCACACACCCGCGTGTAGTTCAGGCCCTGGTGAGCATCTCTGTGCGCCTCTCTGCCCTCCTTAGCCTCCCCTACAACTGCGATTCCAGTGACTGCTTGGACTTAGCAGGAGGGGCAGCCTGCACTTGCCTAAACTTCATTAAAGATCCTTTTTTTCAGAAGGCCTCTCGTCCACGTGCCTTTCCTGGTTTCACAGCATTTCACTTTGCTAAATTAGCTAGTTAACAGAAAAGGAGAGACTAACACTGTGCTGTAAGGATGTAGGTTTGTAGAAATGAAAAGCTGGAGTGGGGACTCTGTTCATTTCAAAGGTCCAGTATAAAAAGAGTGGCAAGATAACAGCGGAACGGATCTCCACCAGCACTCACTGCAGCCGTGCAGAAAACGCGCGGGAAGACGAGCAACCTGTATGGCCAACGTGGGGTTCTGATTTCGCCAGTCACAAACTTCAAGCGGCGGTGTTATCTCAGCCTTGAAAAATGTTTCTGTGGTCAAGTTAGTTTGAGAAACACTCTCTGTATTGCACCGCCTTCCTCAGACGCATAATGAACAGCATATTAAAGACTCACGGGATTCCTGCTGTAAAGAAAAATATACAGGGACCTCCCTGATGGTCCAGTGGTAAAGAGCCTGCCTGCCAGTGCAGGGGACACGGGTTGGATCCCTGGTTGGGAAACTAGTCTCCCACATGCCGTGGGACAACTAAGCCCGTGTGCCCACACGCCCTGGAGCCCGCGCGCCACAACTAGAGAGAGAAAACCTGCATGCCGCAATTGGAGAGAAGCCTGTGCGCTGCAGTGAAGACCCGACGCAGCCAAAAAAAAAAAGAAAGAAAATAAATGAATATTTTTAAAAAAAAGATTCCAATGGTATTAAAAGAATTCCAAGCTGGTGATTAAAATATATATATATACATATATTTCAGTTACACACAAAATTATATATATAATTTTGTGTGTAACTGAAATATGTGAAACGTTGGCCACCAAGGCCTTTTCCCTGAAGCCCTGTAGGCATCGTGCTGGACTAATTTGGATGCTGGAATATTTCTGTTTTGTTAAAGGATAGGCCACCATTAATGTCTGCTATGCGTTTTTACCTGAGAGAATGGGGATTTGTTTTCTCATAAGCATGTAGGATACGGCATCTGGTAATTACTTAAACTTACTTATATAAACTTATAGCCTGTTGTCTTCATGGCAGATGAAAGTCTACTAGGTTGCACTTTTCTCAAAGCAAGTTACCTTCTTCTAGACTGAGAATATATATTCAGTGTATTAAGAAGTGAACAGTTAATGAAATTATAAGTGTCTTTTCCTCTTTGGGCTAAAGAAGAACCAAGGAGAAGTCAAGGTTCTATAGGGCTTGCACTGGTGGGTGGCCCTCCTCCCTGCACATGCCACGGAGGACAAGCCACGTCTGGCCACGTGTTTAAATCAATCTCCTGTTCTACAACCACACAAACTGTGTGAGTGGGACTATTCTTGAAGCGTTAAATGCTAACGAAATAATTGGGGTTTCTAACAGAGACAGAGCTTACCGTCACTTCCTACTATTTCTTCTTTGTGAATCTCATTGTTCTCCAGTAGAGTGGAAAGTGGAGCAGGTTGTTAAATGCAAAGCAGCTTATTCCTCTTACTGGTTGTAGAAACCGAAACGAGCAGAGACATGAATAGAGAAGTAATTTAAGTGGATGTAAATGTGGGAACGTGAATGGTGAAGAACAGATGGGAAGTTCTACCTCCTTTTGGGAATAGAAGGAGCGGTAGAGCAGTGTGCAAATCCTGTCAAAGGCAGTGGCCTATCCATAGGTAAGTGTGCAGTTAATCAGTGTTATTTGAAGTCAGTTGAAGTCAGTCAGGCATTTTGAATAGCATGGAAACAAGATAATTTTAGGCCATTCTCAATTAAAGATGTCACTGAAGGGGGCGTGGCAGTCCTGTAAGTAGACAGGTGGAATTTTCAACCCTGTTTCAAAATTAAGTATCGGGCTTCCCTGGTGGCGCAGTGGTTGAGAGTCCGCCTGCTGATGCAGGGGACACGGGTTCGTGCCCCGGTCCGGGAAGATCCCACATGCCGTGGAGCGGCTGGGCCCGTGAGCCATGGCCGCTGAGCCTGCGCGTCCGGAGCCTGTGCTCCGCAACGGGAGAGGCCACAACAGTGAGAGGCCCGCGTACCGCAAAAAAATAAAATAAATAAATAAATAAACAAAATTAAGTTTCATTTTATGAAGCATGGCCTTTTGTTATGGTTGTTGATGTACATGGCTCAACTCTCCTATCACATTGCATTCTCTTTGAGGATATAACCAAAATGATTCATTTTTACATTTCTTTTAATGTAGTAGGCACTAAATAAATATTTGTTGAGTAAATTCATTTCGAAAATAATAAATCAATACCTACGAAAATAGACTTTTCTTGTAATCATAGACTTCCCATGGAAATCATAACGATATTTAGGCTTAAATTACTTCTGTTCTGAAAGACCTCCCAGTGGGTCTGAAAGGCTGGCCTTGCCCTGTGGCTTTTAGACCAGCACCCAGATGTACAGGTGAGCAGAGCCCACGCGTGGGTCACATGGACCAGCGCTGTGGCTGCCGTGTGGCGGCTTCTCCATGAGCACGTGGTAGTGGTAGCTGCACTTGGGACGGGGCTGTGAATACCTGACAGCAACATAGCGGCAGAGCCCAGAACCTGGATCCTTCCAGCCACTGGAGAGCAGTGGATGGAGCACGGTCAATCAGGTGACCGTCTTCATCCACTCCTGTGCTAACTCACGGGCTCCTTCTTCTTGTGACACACTGTTCTGTGTTATCATCGGATGACGCACATCCCCTTATATCACATAACAAATGTTAACATAACTATAGCTGAGAAATGGGGAGAAAAATTAATGTACATCAGTTTTTATTGTCACAGCAATTGATTTCAAAGAATTGGGATTTATGAAGAACAGGAAACAATGAGAAGTGACCTGATAGGAATTGTCCTATTTAATAGTTAGCCACCAGTTAGGAAAAAAGAAAAAGAAAATTCGTAGAATTTAGAACAGGGTGATCCAGAAATTGTCCAATTAAAATTTGATATTGCAGAAAATGTTCAGAAGATTGTGTTTTGTGCTTACTTCTGATTTCTATAAATTTTTTTTGCCTTAGAGTTTATAGAAATGGTGTATTTCATTACTTACAAAATTATGCAAAAAAAGAAACTTTGGATAATTTTGTAAGTAATGAAATATACTGTTATTTTTAAGTATCTATTTTACTTAGATGCCTATAAAACTTACTGTTATTGTATATTATTTTTACTATTTGAACTTTATCATTTGAAAAGTCAGAGTCTTACTATCCTGCCCCATTCCAGGTTCTTTTCATGCCCTGCTCTCCTGATGTAACCACTTGTGATCATTCATATTTTTGTCCTGCTAAAGATAACCTAAACACTTTGCTGATTCTCTGTTTCTTGGTTTATTTTTTTTTATTTTTTTTTTTTTTTTATTTTTTTTGGTGGTACGCGGGCCTCTCACTGTTGTGGCCTCTCCCGTTGCGGAGCACAGGCTCTAGACGCGCAGGCTCAGCAGCCATGGCTCACGGGCCTAGCCGCTCTGCAGTATGTGGGATCTTCCCGGACCGGGGCATGAACTCGTGTCCCCTGCATCGGCAGGCAGACTCTCAACCACTGCGCCACCAGGGAAGCCCTGTTTCTTGGTTTATAGGCAGCATCTGGTTGTTGTCACAGATCAGGAAGTTAGCTCAAGTACCCGGTTTACCGCTACACCTCTGCTCTCTCCCCTATTTTTTTTTTTTACTGTATTCATTTTGGTTTTCTAAGTGATTACCTTTACAACCTGACTTACCTTACTTAAATCTTTTACTTGATTCATCAAATTGAATTATGTCTATGTAAGCATGAGAATCTTTACACTTGATTTTCATTTCTATTACCAACTTATGTCAGCTATACTGTTGTATTGTTTATGACATTTACATTCTGTATAATACTATCCAATCCAGTTGTTTTTAAACTGCATGTTTTGATCATATTTGCTTTACATGAGTAAAACTTAAAGATGTTCTCATGAATAATCCAAGTGATCCAAAAATATACTGAGCAAATGTAGAAGTTCCCTCTGCCTTGGAAACCTTTCCATAAATATAATTACCATCAATAGTTTGTTAGGCTTTCTTTTAATACCCATTTAATGCATTTGTATACCTATATGAGTATATTGTATAGTTTTAAAAAGTTGAAAGGATTGTTATATGTATTTACCTGGGACTTGCTTTGTTTTTTTTTAACTTAACAGTGTGTGTCTTGGAAGTTTTTCCATGGCAGTACATAAGGTGTACCTTATTTTGTTCAGTGGCTTTTGTCCAACAAATAAGGATGAATGATGAGCTGCACACACACACACCAGGGCTTCCTCCGTAGCATTTGAGGGAGATTCAGAGACAGGCATGTCATTGTTACTCCTCCTCTCAGCCTGTCTCTGTACCTGTCACATCTGTGGTTCTCTGGACCCACACTCAGGGACGTTGCAGTGCCTGGCGTCAGACTGGGAAGGGCACCATGGAACTGGTCAGCTCCACGGCTTGGGGAGTCCACCCTGGATGGCGTGAGGTCAGGGCTGTGTGGGAGCAGTCGTGTGGCCTGGCCTACCAGGTCGCTTGCCTTGTTCTGGCACCACATGAACACTCATGGTTGGGGGGTACCCTTGCTTTTCCTGTGATCAGGCTGTGCCCTCCCAGCATTCTACCAGGATGTAGTTGGCTTCCATGGAGCTCTGTAGGAGACCAGCTCCTCCTCTGGGAAGCAGGCATGCAGGGTAACCCTTACCTCTCAGCAGTATGGAAATCCATAGTGTGGATCATTGTAAATTAACAACTCATTTCCTTTGTAAGCAAACATCTAGTTTCACATTCTCCCCTAGTGTTTAGCCATAAATAATGGTTTAATGATTCTCCTTGTGGATAACTTCTAGAAATGAACTCCTAAGTCCAAGAGTATGTGTGTATTTTACTTTTGAAGGCTATCATCAAACGTCTTCCCAAAGCCTTTGCTAACTGACACTTACCAGTGCCATTCGTTTCCCTTACCATTCATTAATGCTACCAGTCTTCTTAAATTTTGCCCTTCTGTTAACTTAGGTTTTTTTTTTTTTTTTTTTTTTTTTTTTGGCGGTACGCGGGCCTCTCACTGTTGTGGCCTCTCCTGTTGTGGAGCACAGGCTCCGGACGCGCAGGCTCAGCGGCCATGGCTCACGGGCCCAACCGCTCCGCGGCATATAGGATCTTCCTGGACCGGGGCACAAGCCCGCGTCCCCTGCATCGGCAGGTGGACTCTCAATCACTACGCCACCAGGGAAGCCCTACCTTAGGCTTTAATTGGTATTTCCTTGGTTACTAGAGTCATTTAATGTTTACATAACCATTTGTAGATCTCCAGTTAGGAATTTTTTGCTTATGTTTTTTATCTAGTTTTTAAGATTTTTATCTTTTTTCTTATTAATCATAGGTACTCATTTTGTTATCTGTATATTAATCATTTTATATATGTTTCATATATTTTGTCCATTTCTTTGCCCTGTCTTTTAACTTTATTTATGACTATTATGCTATATAGCAGTTTTAAGTTTTATGAAGTGTTTTTGCTTCATCTTTTTATAGCATTTGTGTTCTGAATTTTATTCAGGAAAGCTCTTTCAAATCAAGATTATAAAAGTATTTTCTTGTATTTTCTTCTAGCACGTTTATAATTTAGTGTGCTTAGGTTAATCTTAAAGTCCAAATGGCATTTTTTTTTGCTTGGTATAAGACCACAAGAGTCTACCTTATTCTTCCCCGTGTGATAAGCAATTGACTGAACACCATTTGTTGTATAACCCGTCATTTCCTCATTGATGTGAAATGACATCTTTATCCCTTGTATACATTGGTCTTTGTGTTCTTTGTCCTGGTGATGTATTGCGTTCAACACTCCCAATGACATTCATCTGTTTGCTAAACATCGTTGATAAAATGTTCCATTTTAACCAGAGGAATATGAACTTCTTTATTCTTGTACCCTCTAACCAATTTTAAATTTAACCAGCACAATGTTTAGTACTCTAAAATTACCAGGCTCTTTCTTTATGGGTCCTTTAGTGAGGACATAAGTGGCAGAGGACTGTATCCTGGGCTGTGTTATGTAAATTGTGGAAGAAACCCTGAGCTGCTGTATTGGTTACTGCCTGCCACCTGCAGTGACTCGCAGCTTTATTTTCTTCTCCCTTGGAGATTTCCCAGGCTTTCTTAGACTCAGTTTTTGCTCAGTGAATTTATAATTAAATACTACTGGTTAAAAAAATGTGAAAACTTCTTAAATTTAGTTTACAAAAAGACTTCCTTTGGATTATTCTTTATTCATTTTGGATTACTCTTTTAAAGATACAGTAGAAGCCTCTTTCAACTGAACTTTTAGATAAATATGTACTATAGTACACTTGTTCCAGTGCAAACTTAACTACAGAGTAATTCTTTTCAAGGGTATTAGTTCAAAAAGTATATTCTGAACAGGCAGAGAAAGAAATCGCATTTCTAAACATATATGCATGCATGCACTATATAACTGTTTGGGGAATCTATTTTTCAAACGAATTGAAATTGCCTTTCATATACAGTGAGAAAAATGCTAATGATGATCCAGATAGTTGAACTGTACTGCATTTAATAGAAAGACTAGCAGTAGTAATCAAAAGCGAACTGAGTACCTCCTGTATTTTCTGAACTTGTTTAATATCATTTACCTTAACCCTCATGACAGCCTTATGAGATACATATATTATTCCCATAAAACAACAACAACAACAAAGTACTCCATGGTCAGAAAGTGTGGAAGGGAGAATGTTAAAGAAAACTCACACAGTTCTTTAAGTAGAGCTTTCAGAAGATTTTAATGTCCGTTTACATACACAACCTGTCAGATTATTAGCAGTAGACCAAGACAGTCTTTAATTTCACACAGGAGTTTGGGAGTGTTGAGGCAGATACATAGCTTCCCTTGGGGAACTAGGAAAGGAATGTTCATTGGGATGTGTGTGCACGTTAGCGCATGACATCTGTGCCCGCTCTCTCTGCATTTCCTTTTCTTTATCGGTAAGACAGTACTACCAGTACATGTTAATAAATACATAGAAATTACCTGATTGTGTCTTAGTGACACTACTTTATTCTCTCTGTTTCCGTAGTTAACTTAGGATGTTTGCCACACCAGCTCACCAGCACAGTCTTGTGATTGGCGACCTGATGGCTTGGGTGGGAAGTTGTGACCTGGGAGGAAAAGGAGCAATGCAGAAGGATGAGTTCTACCAGATGTGAGCCTTGTGCAGCTTGGTTCATTGTAACAGAAGGGCGCAGGCAGAGACAGACCAGCAGACTGTGATAGAAAATCCAGAATTAGCTTCAGATAAATAAAATATTGATGAAGGTAGCATTTCAAGTCAGTGGGGGAAAGGTAGACTATTAAGATGTTGTCTTGACAGCTCTGGCTAGCAGTCTGGATCCACAGTTCACACCACACTCTAGGAGGATTTTGAAAGGGATCTAATATTTAGTGGAACATAATGAAACTATTCAAGTACTAGAACCAAATTTGGGACAGTCCTTTTATGACCTCCAAGTAAGGAAGCCATAGGACAAAAGATGAACAAAATAAAACACTTCTGCTTTTCAGAAGATGCTGTAAGCAAAGTCTAAAGGAAACTAAGGAAGAAATATTTGTTACTTTTGTCATAAAGTATCTACCTCCTTTATGTATAAGAGAATGACTAACAACTCTTAGAAAAAAAACTGATCAAAAATATGGAAAAGCAGTACAGAGAAAAGAAAATGCATATGACATTTCAATATTCGAAGAAACTTTATTCGTTACAAGAGAAGTGCAGATGAAAACTTTTAAAGGTTAAAAATTTAAACCCCAGTGAGCTACCATTTTTTACCCACCCAGTTGGCAAAAATTTGAAAGTTTGGTAACACAACACACTACAGTGGCACGAATGTGCAGAAACAGACTCTCTCAAACATTGTTGGTGGAAGTGTAAATTGCTACAACTCCTCTGGAGGGCAGTTGGGCAGCATTTATCAAAATTACAAAAGCATATGCCCATTGCCATTGGAAGCAATTCCACTTGGCATCCTGAGATTTTCTTGGCATCCTGAGAAGTGGAAAGTGTTTCACAAGATGATTCATTGCAACCTTGTTTATACTAGCAAATGATTGGAAACAACCTAAATGCTCATCAGTGGAGGGTCAGTTAAATATAATACTCTCTGTCCTTACCGGGAAATACTGCCTGGCTGTTAACAAAGGAAGGAAAGGAGGCGGAGCAGAGGGAGGGAGTAGGGGAGGGTAGAGGAGGCATCGGGAAGGAGGACCCTCTGCTCTTACATAGTCCCGTGGAAACAACATCCCCACGCCCTGTGGTTAGGGGGAAGAAGGTGCTGCTGACACGTGTTATGCCAGCAGATTTACATACAACAAGAGGGGAGAAAAGAAGGTACAGTATGTTTGTGGATTGGAAAAGTCATTCTTAATTCTCCCAAAGGATTGATAAGAAGTTAGGAATCCCGGGTCCCTGGTGGAGGTGGGGGTGATCCGCCCGAGCCGGAGGAGGCTTTACTCTATCTGTCTATCACTAGACTGTTTGATGTTCGAAATACGTGAAGGTATGTTTCTTCAACTTCAGTGGTGCATTATTTTATAATAACTGAAATAATGTGCATCAAAAGAGGAAAAAATATTCACTAGGATTCTTTTTAAGCTTCCTTCTTATTAGGTTAAATAACATAAATTTAACTTGCTTTTGTGTTAATAGGCAGTGAGTGTGTAGTACTGACATAATCTTGTGGCGTTCTAGAAGCACTTGTGGTTTATTTTATTAATTTATTATTTTAAAATGCATTGCTTTTGAACTGAATAAAATATTTCCTTTATTACATATTTTTTAAGAAGCTGTAAAATTAGTCAGGTCGCATCTCTGGTCCTTGCTAATTGCCCAGCCCACACTTTATATATTTATGCACGTACATATGTACATATATCTAAAGCTGCCTCAAGATTTTCAGCATGTCATATTTCAAAAGTTCATTTGCAATGTCCTCATAATTTAGAATGCCTTCCTCTTAACCCAGTGCTTGCGCTCGTGGGCGCAGCAAGTCCGGCGTGAACCCCTGCTCCCCACAAGGAGCCTGCAGCCTTGCGCTGAGGCATCTAACTTCCCATGGAACTGTCTTGATTACTGTTGCTTCATAAGTTTTGAAATCAGAAAGTGTGAGTCCTCAACTTAGTTCTTTGTGAGATTGTATTGAGTCTTCTAGGTCCCATGCGTTTCCTTGTGAATTTTAGAATCAGCATTTCAATTTCTATAAGAAATCCAGCTGAGATTTCGATAGAATTGCACTGAATCTGTACATCAATTTGGGGAGTATGGCCATCTTAATAATATTAAGTCTTCCAATCTATGAACATGGGACTCTCTACCTTAGAAATCAATGTCCAACTGAAGACATATTCAGTCACCCACTCCTAATGATTGTATGCCCGCTTGGTTTAACTGCTGTTGATTCCTGACAGTCTAGGTCAGACCCTGCTTGAAATAATGTCTTAGAACATCCTTTTCTACTTTATTTTATTGTTTTTTTGGCTATGCCACATGGCATGTGGGATCTTAGTTCCCTGACCAGGGGTCGAACCCATGCCCCCCTACCGTGGAAGCGTGGAGTCCTAACCACTGGACCGCCAGGGAAGCCCCTAGGACATCCTTACTTCTCCTGCCTGAGCTGCTCTTCATTTGTCCCTCTTCAGCTTACCATTCTAATTACTACTTGGAAGTTCTGTTTGGGGGAAGAATATCATTTTGGGGCTCAATGTCATTCAGAATTCCGTGGCTAAAGTTACCCAATCTACTTATTGTTCACTGAATCTTATAACGTTGCTCCATAGTCAGCTACCTGTTTTAGGATAGTCTCAAGTATAGGGACTGCAGTCTGCCCCTACTCTATAGGTGTTCTGCTTTAAATGATGTTGATATAATATGTTACAGCTTTTACTTTTTAGGCTTGGATTCAAATAGTTTGATTTTGTAGGTGCGAAAGGTTCCTTTTGGTCTCAGTATTTTTAAAAATTTTATGTTGCATGACATTAGATGCAGGACGAATTATGATAGTACACAAATACGCTATTACCAGCGAAATAGATGAAATGTATCTTTTCTATTGCGGACAGACATTGACTATTTTTTCTTCTTGTTTGCATATATTTAATGTTTCTTATATGTGTATATAAAACAGAATTATATGTATACACACAGATGTATTCTTTACATAAAAGATATAAATAGTATATATATCATAAATAAAAATAAATAGGTATAAAATATATGTATGAAACGATCCTTAACCTGAAATACCAAGTTCCACACCACTTCTTTCTTGTTTTTAGTCTATATTTTTAAATAAAAAGAAGGCTCTCGTCTTTTTAATCCTCCCACCCCACTTTCACTTGCTTCAGTAATAGTCCCCTGATTATTAGATTCCACGTGCTATTGATGCACTAAGGGATATTGCTTTATTTTTATCCAAGATACACACTTCTTAAAAACAAAATATTCAGTTTTCAAAGTCATCTCTTTCTTCCTTCACTGAAGGTTAGGATTTGTTGCTTATATCGTCCCCCGTTTAAGTAGGCATCATACACTGAAATGTGTGTACTTTGGTAATTTTAACTTCCTCACTTGATCAGTGATTGTCTTTGATGACTCTTTATGCCTAGCTTTTTCCATAAGGAAATAATATAGGTGGCACCAAAGACTCAACAGTCCTAATAGACAGTAATAATTAAGTACAGTAGTAGGTTTTGTTCTCACTCCCCGATGTCAGTAAACAGTGGTGAATTTAGCGGGTGTCTGTGATGCCGTGGAAAACAATTGGGAGATCCATTGACTTAGAGAATGACTTGGAACAGTTCACCCAGTGGGTTCCCCACCTGGTCCTCTTCCTTTTCACTAGCACAGAGTGGACATTTGTCTCATCTGCCTTCAGATGGTTTTCTGTGTTACTTTCTGTCAACTTGATGCAGAGCTGTTACGTTATTTATTCTAAGAATATTTATACACTTAAGAGACTCTAGAACCCCACTCTTTTCTTAGAATGTGCCAGTACCTTTGATCTGTACTGAAGGAGGGCTGTTGTGTGCTTGAAATGCCCTGCCCATGAGCACAGAAAATCAACATTCAGATTCTGTCTTAACCACTTTCTAGCCCTGTAGCCGTTGATACTCATCTCCGGGATGGTCCCTCAACAGTCTCTGCCACGGGGTCCTGGGACAGTGTCAAAGTAGCCAGGCCAGTGGCAGGCACACAGAACACGTGAGGTTCTTACCCATCATTACCCTATTATAGTGCTTATTAATTAACAGTAGGGAATTTATATAAAAAGCAAATTTGATAATTCAGTAGTGACAAGAAAGAGATAAGTTGTACATGCATATGTTCACTAACTGTCTTATGCAGATTTAGTCTGAGTTCTAAGAGAGACTTAACACAGAGCATGACAGAGCCCTTGCCAAGGGCAAAGTGCACATAGCTGAGAACACCTGTGCTGCGCCCGTTCTCGTCCCCCTCCCCCTCCCGCCCCTCCCGCCCCTCTTCCTCCTCCTCCATCTTCTTTGGTGGTGTTTAGGTTTTTTGAAAAATATGTAAACATTAATATGTAAATCATTAAAGTATGTTTGGAAAAAAAAGAAATGGGCATTGCTGCATTGGGCATTAGCGTCCTGGTGTGTTTCTTTCTAGTCTAGGCTGACAGAGGTCTGATTTCATCTTCCTACCCATATAGAGCCGATGTGTACATTTGATGTCAGGCCCTGCCTGGGGATGGGGGGAGGTAGCAGAAGCTTTTCCAAAGGAGTGTCTCAGGTCCAGCTGTAGGACTGTCAACATAGCGTAGGCCGCCATTCAGGAGGAAGGTGTTTGTAGATCAGCCCATCCACGTGCTGGAAGGAAAGGCCGTCCCTATGGGGCACTGTTCCCAGTGCCACGGTTGTGAACGCTGCTTGCTTGGATGACAGACACTGCTCCACCCTCCTCTGGTCCTGAGTGAACAGCTAACGTGTCTACCAAGTCTTTGGGTTTCTGAAGTTGTTTGCTGCCTCTACGTATGAGTGACACCATAGCTACTCTAAAATTTGGGGTTATAACCATTTTTGTATTCTCACCAGTGCTCCCAGGGTGCGTTCCTGGGTGCAGTTATGTATTACACGGAAGCATAATTCCACTTAGAAGGGTTGTGGCCGTGCGGAGCCACAGAAAGCTTCGTTGGGTAGCCCTCATAATCTGAATCAGTGCGTCGTGAGATGCGTTTGCTAAATACCTACCATGTCCTGACTTTTTCTGGACATGGAACCTTTTCTTCAGACATCGTCCTACAGGATTTTGTTCTTCAGCAATACCTGCAGGGAAGACTGATAAACATAGTGCTTGATTTTCTTTGGGCACTTCATTTCGCTCTGTTGGAAATCTGAGGCCATCTGATTCTTTGTTTCTTTCCGGTTGAGTACCTCACCCCCGACACACACACACACACGCACCCCTGCTTGAATCTGTGTTGGGCGCCTTTTACTCCTGTTCTAACAGCGACAGAGACTGGAGGGAAGCAGCTGCACACACGTGTGGACGGGGTCTGGGGGCACAGTCGCAGTGCCTGTGCTGAGAGGGCTGGGAGCAGGCGGTGAACAGTTTGCCTCATGAGCAGTTCCCTGTGCCCAGGGTTCTGGTCATTTCAGGCCTTGCATTTCTGCATCTGCAGGAAAGCAGTGGGAGAGGAGCCTATTTTCAGGGACAATTTGGTGGGAAATATACAGACCCTCAATTGTACTTATTCAGTCCATCCCTCTTCAAAACCTACACCAGTACAGGAAGGAGCCTCACTGGAACTTCGCACATTGCCCAACTGTGGGCTGAGGGGCTGTTTCCAGCTACTTTTCTATCGTCAGACTATCTTAGAGCCTTACTTAGAAGCAGCTCACTTGACAGGTCTAAAAGTCAAGGCATCTTTTTTTTCCTTGGTGCTCCAATTTCAGTGGAGTGACAGAGCTTGCCTTGGTATCAGTACTCCGTGGTACAAGGTGTGTTCTCGGGATTAAGGAAACTCCTTCACTGCCCTCAAGTGGTACCAGAATAATTTGATGTTAAAATCATAGAACTTGGGACTTTGTGTTTCCAGTTCTGCATAGAAATGAATCGCTCAGGTAAAAGCCAACCTAGAAATGAGCACCAAGGTTACAAAAGCTCCCAGCCTCATAGGATTCATGTTAACTCTTACAGAGCACAACACTTACAGCATACATAGCACCTGACACCTGTGAGGTCTACATGAGTGGTCACTGCCATCATGATCTGTGGTCTCATGTTATTGATTTGACCTTAATTCCGTTTACTTTTCTTTCTTACTTGGTAGGTCAAACTGTGCTGAAAATATCCGCAAACACATTCTACATACGGGCAAACATGAAGGGGTCAAGATGTACAACTGCCCCAAGTGTGACTATGGAACCAACGTCCCTGTGGAATTTCGGAACCACTTGAAAGAACAGCATCCTGACATCGAAAACCCTGACCTGGCCTACTTGCACGCTGGTAAGAAACTAAAACTATTATATAAGATGCTTCACTCATCACAACAGTTATTAGGCTATTTGTGCATTACCAGCATTTATTTAAATGTAGTAGCATGTGTGATAGTATCTGCTTCAAGACATAAAAAAGAACACTTGGTCTTATCCCCCTCAACCATAAAAACAGGTCTTTTCAATTATATTTCATCAAGAGCAAATATGATGAAATAATCATCACAGGACAGCAGAGTTATTAATAGCAAATACTCAAAACACGGTTGAGCTGAAACAGTAGTAGTTGTTTGAGCTTCGTATTTTGGCTAATTGATACGGTTTTTAATTTTGTTCAAAAAATGTTTGTGACTTAAAATGTTATGCCTGCCCTATCGCTTGTACCACGGATTTCCAGTAAATACCTGGAAAGGAGAAGAATGTGACTGAGGAGAGCAGGAGAACCTGGATGGGGTAACAGAGTGCCGCACGTGTCCCCAAAACTAGGAGGGACCGTCATACGGGTTTCAGGGAACGTTGTTTGACGGCAGAGGCCGCTGAGATCACTCTGGCCTTGTTGGACTGGCCGTCAGATGCTGTGGAAGTATCAGAGATGCAGCACCAACTGCAGGGTTAAGCACAGTGACCCCTGGAGCCCAGCCTTTTGTTTAGTGAACAAGGGGGCCTGAGTGCAGAGTGCTAACGTGCAGAGTAGCCAGGTGACTGGTGGTGAGTATGGGACCTGTCAGAAGAGATATTCCCCTGCAGGACGTTTGCCGGAAGTTCCAACTGCAGCCCAAGCAGGACTTTATTTAAATAACGCCAGAGGATCCAGGGGATGTTTCAAGCAGGTGCTTTAGGAGCAATTGGAGCTGTATTTAAACTGTCCTCCCCGTCCTGGCTGTGTGGGTTGCAGGCAGGCTCATCTCATCACCTTAGATTTCTCGTACGTAGATCGATGTGGTGGGATCTATTTAAAGGGTTGTTGTGAGAATTTAAAAGATCCTGGCTATGAAGCTCTTAGCACAGGACTCTCGTGCCGAGAATGATCAGTGCAGAGGACTGTGGGTGTTGGTGCTGATGCTGGCGAAGTGACACTAGTGTTTGAAAGTTGTGTGAAATCCCACGCCCAATGCAAGGCTGCCTTTGCAAAATATGTAAATGACATTGGTTCATGTAATGTCTACAGTGAAAGAAACAGGACTTGTTGAGTAATTTGAGGTAGAATAATAGTCCTAATCCATTTGACACTGCATGTAAGGTTATTACTTGTTTTCTGCTGATGTGTTCTCACATTTCTCTGTTTATACTCATCAGATCGACTCTTTAAAGTCATGGTAAAACATCTGATGTAGTCATCTCTGTTGTACCCACGTCTGTTTTTGAAAAAGAAAAATGGGGGTCAATATTCTTTGCATTTTGGTGAGGTTGTTACTGAAAAGGTTTTGAACTAGACAGTTTATCAGCTTTAGTTCACAAAAACAGATAAAGTCAAATTGAAGTATCTTCTGGCCATGAGTACCTATGGATTCTTTATTAATACGAGTGCATGACAATGCAGATATCAGAAATATTGCCTGAAAGCTGGTGCTTCAAGAAATGGCCAGGCAAAATGATCTAAACTGATGGTAGGTTGTCAGCCGAGTACCATTTTCAAGGTAGTTTCACTATTTCAGCTTCTCAAGATGCAATATTGACGCATTCTGTCTCTCTCTTCCATTGCACCAATTAGACATTAAAAGTAGGTTATTTTCCTAAAATAAGGTGTCTCTAGCTCTTAAATGAAGTAAACAGCAAAGAAAGGGGGAGGAAGCTAACTGCAGACCAAAGAAACACATGCCTTTTGTCGTTCTGCACAGAAAGGACAGACGCGTCGCTTACGCCATTGCTGCTCTAGTCACGCTGAGAGTTCTGTTCTGAGATACCATTTATATAAAATCTTTTTTAGAAAAATTATCCTGGTTTCACTGTGTATGTGTGTGATGCTCTTGTGCATAGGATCCTAATTTTCTGTTTGTATTTTTATGATCCTTTTGGAACCTTTTTCTATATAAATGACAGTAGCGTTCCTCGGTATTTTGACAAACGAAATCCATGTGGTACATGTGGGGTGTCACTTGTTTATTCCCCCCGTGCAAGGCAAGATCTCTCTTCAGTCATATATTTGCTTTGATAAACTTAGCTCAGTTAAGAGGAAACTTTAAAACGGCAAAGTTCTTAGATGGACTTTTTCACCTTGTAATTCTGAGTCAACTGTAATACCTTCATGACTGTGTGGAACGCGCCTTCCCCGTGTGAAGTGAGATAGTGAAGCGGGCTCTTGCGGCTCTTCCTTCCATGCCGTCCGGTAGAGGAATTAGGCAGCACAGTGGATGAACCCCTGATGGACGGTACTGTGCGGGGTCAGGAGGTGGCCTGAAATCTTCAGAGTGGTTTATGGCCCAGACCTGACGGTGACTATCAGCTGCCTTCTCTGCTATCAACACTATTCATGTGTTGAGAAATCTGTAATCGAAAATTCAGTGAAGCATATGAAGCAGTTCTTTTAAACTACCCCAGAACAAATAAACAGATCCACTCTGGATCTGACCTGGCTCTCCCATGTAGATCAAACATCTAATGGTCTCATGAGAAGGAAAACGTTAAACAACAGCAACAGAAAAGATTGTAAATAATGTCATTTGGGGTATTTTAAATTTTAGTTAGGATGATATTTGGAAATGTCTATGTTAAAATAAGGTGTTTAATTTTTGTTGTTGTTGGAAAACAGTTCTGCAGAAAGTGGTTTTCCTGTGGTTGTGCTTCCCCTGGGGGCCCTGCAGTGATCCCCGTGCCGTCTCTGAGGTCCCTCCTCACTGTAGCATCCCGTGTTTCTGTGTGCATGGCCTTCAGGGCAGGCTGGGTTTTAACTTCAGCTCTCATTCCCCTGTTGAATGACTTTGGAAACCCTGTTTTAACTCTGTGGGTCTCAGTCTTCCCCTCTGTAAGCTGGGGGTAGTGATGCCTACAGCACAGTTTTCATATGATCTAACCGAGATGGTACAATACGTAAACTGTTTGACGTGATAATACTTAGCATCCATTGTTGCCCAGTGTTCTTCTCTGTTGGCTTCCATTGATGATTCATTGTCTTCTTTCTCAGTTGTTCTTGGGAACTAGAAGAATGACTTTGATATCATTTTCCGTTTCATACTCCTGAAAACTAAAGGCCATATGTGAGCTTTAATTTTGGTTGTAGCTTTTGTTGAAAAACAAGATACAAGTGGTCATTTTTTTTTAATAAAAGTGGATTATTTAGAAATGTATTTGATTTCCAGGCATTTGGGGATTTTCTAATTATCTTTTTGTTAACTACTGAAACAGTAATATAAATTGATTTCTAGCTTATATCTACTGTGCTTACAGAACATAGTCTGAATTATTTTAATCCCTCAGAATCTGTGTATACTTTCTTTATGCCCAGCATATGGTGAGTTTTGGTAAATGTTTGAGACATACTAGAAATATCGGTGTTGTTTGGTGCTGTATTCTGTGTTTCCTATATGTCACTTACCTCATTTCTTTACTGTGTTGTTCAGATTGTCTGTATTCTTACTGATTTTTTTTTTATGCTAACTCTATCAGCTATGGTAAGAGAGGTATATTAAAGTTGCCCACTATGATTATGGATTTGTCTGTTTTTCTGTTAATTTTGGCTTTACATATTTTAAAGATAAATCACTGGATACTTGGAACTTTAGGTTTGTTTTATACACATACACACCGAAGATAAAGAAAAAATATAGAATTCTCTTATAATTGTGAAATGTTCCTTTTTATCTGCAGTAATACTTGTGGCCAGCATTCTGTGTTTTCTATTGTACAGCTGTACCAGCTGCCTTAGAAACAGCATATAGCTGCATTTCGTTTCTTTTATCTGCAGTGACAACTTTAATCTTTTACTTGAAATAGTCCTTTACTTTATCATTTATACTTGATAATCGATATACTCATCATAGTCAAAACCCAAAACTACTCGAATGTCCATCAAGGAGAGTGTAGAAAGGTTGCCTATTTGCCTAATGGAATACTCTACAGCAATGAGAATGATTGAACTACAACTAAAGCGACAATGTGGATAAATCTCACAATCGTATCATTGGATGAAGTTAAGCCAAACAAAAAGGAGTATATTCTGTATGATTTCATTCTTTATTAAATATAAAAGCAGCCAAGACTAATCCGTGGTATAGAGACCAGGGTCTGTTTCCCCTTGGGGACAGCAGTCCCTGGGATGAGGAGAGGCGGGGCTGGTTCTCCTTCTTATCCCTGATGTTGGGACACAGTTGTGTTCAGTTGGGGAAAATTCCTCAAGCCTTCTCTGAGTTGTACCCTTTTCTGTAGGTACTTCTCTTTTTAAAAGAACAGGATTCCCTTGACCCCTAAACTTCTAAAGAGGTTCATTTAGGTCCACTCTAGATCTAATATGATGAGATTATACAATCACATTAGTCCCGCAAAACTGACGTCAGATTGCAAGTGGCCAGAATCTTTTCTGTCATTGTACATTACACTTGTTCTCTATTACGTGAAATCCATTTCATCTCAAAAGTGTTCTTTATTTGAGCTTCATAGTTTTAGCAGTTGTATTTCTCCCATCTCTCTTATCCATGAATAAGCTTTGTGTTCATTCACTACACCTTGAGAAAGAATTACACACACTTTATGTTTGCAGTACAAGTGACCTTCAATTGGACTTGGGTGGTACTATCTCAGAATACTTTAAAAATAACCTGAGGATTGAGATGGAGAGGGCCAAGGAGAGAGTGGAGGGGGTGTGCCAGTGCTCTGCTGCTTGTGCCTACAAAGAAGATGTTTTTTCTCACAAACTGCAAGAGACAGACTCCACGTTATGCCTCCACGGCTCAAATTGAAGCTATGCTCCCTGCACCTGCACAGATGCGCCCGGAGGGCCCAGGCGTGGAGTGGCCACATTCCCGCAGGATGAGCGCTGCGTGGAGACTTGGAGGTTGGCTTAGTTGTTCCATATTCTATCTGAGAAGCTGGGACTTTAAATGTAGTAAATGTTTCTGCCTTTTCCAAAGGTAATAATCAAATGGTGTTCTCTTGTTAGGGGAAATTAAGCATTAACTGATGGGACGGTATTTTTCCTAATTTCCTTAATTTTTCTACTGTCATATTTTTCATCATATTTGTATTGATTTGATTTTCATTAGTTCTTATATATATCAATACTTAATCATTTACAATATACATTAGATTATTGCCTGTGCAGGATGATAGCACATGAATCTATCAAACCCCCTTCACAGATTAGAATTTTTTATTCTCCTATAAGATAGTCAGTTTTTAAATTCTTTATGACATGTATTATTTAACTTCATTCCATAGCATTTCTCTTACCCAGTTATAAGAATAAGAATGTGAAAATTTGACTCTTATCAAAATTCCAAGTCCTTTTTCTTTCTAATGGTAACGAGTAACCAGTTCAGTACCATTTAAACTATATTTAACTGATTCCTTAATTCTTTCCAAGTGCATCACTTTATACTTAGGCAGATTAAGTTTCATATTCTACCTCTGAGCCCATTTGCTTAATCTGTCACGGTTAAGATAAAACAGCCATAGCCTTTTGTCTCTTAACCATTCCCTCTCATTTAGTGGTATATTCAGATTTCGTAGTATAAAAGGTTTTCTTCATCATTAATTAAAAACATCAGTGTTCTGATATATAGAGAGCCTTGCAGAACACAGTCTTTTCCCAAATTCTTTGGCCCTCTATTTTTAACCCCATTACTTTCATCCCCTTTTGTTAGTTGGGTGCCCTGACACATGTCATGACATTTTGTACAATAATTCATTTTATGAAAAGGTCCAAAAATCTCAGAAAATCCTGACAGTTTCTCATTGGTTCTCCCTTACATAAACCAATTATTACTTCAACTTAAAAAGGAACGAATTTTTTTCTGACATGATTGCCTTTGGTAAATCCATGCTGACTCACTCCTATTAAATTGTACTTCTCCAAATGTATTATTAAGCTCATCCATAAGTATCATCTCAAATTTATTTCCTAATATAGATGTTAGACTTACAGCTCTATAATTTTCAGCCTCTCCCCTCTTTTCTTTTTAACCTTCAGACTGGAGTCCTTGTTTTCCAGTCTCCTGATACTTCACCACTTAACAAAAGACCTCCTAAAATAATTAACAGTTCAACAACTTGATTCTTTAACCTCAGACATCATCCATGGGTTAATTTACTATTTTTCGTAACTGCTGCTAAATGTCTTTGTTTCTTTCAAAGCCCTATCTACATAGTCTGGTGCCTTCTGTCCGTCATGGCACAGCAGATTAGGTATTTTGCTAATTGGCCTCTCTCTCCATGCTCTCACACTCTCACTCCTGTTGGAATTCCTAAGTTTAGGACTATCTTACATTCTTTGTAGTCAGTGGGTGAGTAATGTCAAAGCACTATTTTTCCATCAATCTCCTTTTTTTCAGTAATATAATCGCTCTCCAGGATGGTCTCATTTGTGTTTGTGTGTCAGTAAATGTGCTGTTTTACTGGTGAGTTAAGCTGACTCTGAACTCATCACCATTTCTCTTTTATTGGTGTAATATACTGATATATTGAGTAATATACTGATATAGGTTTTTTCAAAACTTTCTAATTAACATTCTTAAACATTTTAAAATTTAATCTCCTGAAGAATAAATATGTTCTCTCTAACATGTCTTCAGTATATGTCTAAAAACTTCCTTTATCTACTTAACACTGTGGAGCAGGCTTAAGGAAATATTTGCCCCGTGTGTCTCTCTGGTCCACTTTCTGCCATTTCCTTCCCACAGTCCTCCAAACTGTAATATGTATGGCTTCCTATTTCAGATGGTTAGTATGGGGAACTAAAGAACTCTATCATTTTGCACGTTTTGCCTTTTTAATTACAAAGAAGGAAAGAGGAAGGGTAGTAATAGTGTCTGTGCTGAACTTTTCATTAGGCCATTAAATCTTCAAAGCAAAATTCTTTGGTAGGTGTTATTCCCAATTTAATGATTTGAAAAAAGAAGGTTAACTTGCTGATTGAAATCCATGCCTGTTTGTCTTCAGGAATTTTCCAATTATATAATCCTGCATATCCAGGAGCTTTAAAAAAAAAAAAAAAAAAAACATCTCCCTGTCTGGGAAAAGCATGAGGAACTTGTGGAGAAATCAGCAACTTTTAGAAGGTGGTTGCTGTCATCAGCCGATGCTGGCCTTCAGCTGCAGCATTTCCAGCCTCCAGCCGACCCTGCTCGCTTCAGACCGGTCCCCACAGTCTGAATTGGCTCTGGCCAGTCCATCCTGTTACTGTTTGTTTGTCCTGAAGGCAGTGGTCTCTGTATACTGACAGACTCCCTCGGTTTGTCTCAAGTCTGAAGTCAAGGGGAGATTCTGTCAGCAACCAAGGACCTCTGTTCAGTCCTGAATGGCAGGTTTTTCCTCCAGTTCCACGGTTTCTTCCTATACTTGGTCCTCCTAAGTGTATAGTTATACCACCCCTTAGATTGTCTCGTTGGTGAATATATTGTGCAGTGTTAAATACATTGCACCCTTAAAGCTGTTTGCCCATTTTGTCTTTGTTTAAAAAATCTGAACAAATGGCTAGCATATACTTGAACTCTTGGTGAAATTTAAATGTTAATAAAATAGTATACCCCCTGCCAAAAAAAAAAATCAGCATCTATGGGTTAATGAAATTCTTATCATGGAAACCTTAATATTGAGTTTTAAGACATCAGATAATCTGAAAACGTGTACTAGGAAGTAGCATGGTATAATATAATTTTTAAAAAAACCCACTAGGGTAAATGTTTTCACAGTTGTACTTCTACTGCCTGGTACAGAATTTGGAGGATGGATGGATGGGTGGATGGGTGGAGTCAAATGAACTAGGTTTTAGTGTCCTGACTTTATTGCCAGTGAGATGTGTGACTTTAAGCAAGTCTCTCAACCTTCTACATGTGTATTCTCAGCTGCAAAATGACTAACAATGTTTAGCCTTTCCTTTGAATATGAGGTTCAAATTAAATACATAAGAAAGAGCTTTGAAAGTTATCATTGATATTGAGATTTCTGTAGAAATAAAGGTATTGGGCTTTTTTTATTGCTGTTTTAATACTAAGAAAGTAGTAGGAGAGGACTGGAATGTATTTTGCATTTATTTGAAGTTGTTATTGAGAGTAATGAGTGTCATAATTATATATGTGTGTGTATGTTTTATGTGTGTGATACATATATTAGCATGTCAGTCTGAGCATATATCCAAAGTTAGGGCTAGAAAAGGTCTATATAAAACTTTTTTTTCAGAGTAAAGACTTATTATTTGAATTATTTTTATTCTTTGTATGTTGCGTACTATATTTTTAAAACGAATATGATCTTGAAATAATGTCCTTTCTAGTGTATATTTTAATGTTCTTAAATGGCACTGAAGTCCTTAATGGCATTCACAACATTTAAATAAACATTTAAAATAAAGTCACAACATTTAAATTTAAATTTAAATTTAAACATTTAAATTTAAAATAAAGTCACAACATTTAAAATAAAGTCAGAGTACACAAGTAAAAGATGGCTTTTGTTAGTAATACCTAATAGAATTCACTGAAAATATCTAAAATTCATGTAAATCCATTTAGTTAATCATTTTTGATGGATCTCAAGCCTTAAGAGCACTCAGTCTCATCCCCTAACTACATAATCTTAAAGAGAAGTTTTAAAGTGATGTTTAATTTTTTTTTCCAGAAAAAAAAAAAACTCTATCCTTGTCTTTCTTGGATGCCCCCCCTCCCGCCCGCTAAGTGTAATTAGCCTGTGGAATTCAGAGCCACATTGAAACTGTCTTTTAGGCTGCTTTCCTCGCTGCCACAGGTTATACAGGCACATACAGTATGGTTACCTCATCAGCAGGCAAAATTGTGATCTTATCCCCCCTGACAACTTCATTTATCAAAATTTTTAAGGGAAAAAAACTGATTGTGGAAATTTATAGTAGGGGCAGTATGATTTTATCAGGTAATTGATGTGGCTTTTATTTTTATAGAGACCTTTTATCATCTGATTAATTCAATATAATTTATAAATTTTAAAAATTTACACACCTTCCCAGACGTATCTTGACCCCAACTAAAATGCGGTTTTATATGAGGAAACAAGGTAGGTGGTGACAGGTCCTACTGCTGATGCTGCAGCACAGGTGGCTGTCTCCAGCAAAGGCATTTAGTGAAGAATAGCATCACAAGTTTTTCAAATTATGAGGAAAGCTGAGGTATCTTGTTTAATTAGCTTTGAAGTTTAGTTCTGAAGATGTAAAAATGCATATTATTATTCATTTGCAATTTCACTTATTTCTATTTTTAGCAAGCAAAATTACCATTTAGCAAGTTTTCCTTGTTTTAAGTTTTTATTTTGAAAACACTTGCAGAAAAGTTGGAAAAATAGTACAGAGAGTTCCCATATATCCTTTACGCGGCTTCCCCAAATGATAGCATTATATTTAACCACAGTGCAATTACCAAAACCAGACATTAGCATTAGCACAGTACTGTTTCCTAAACTATATTCTTTATTCAGATTTCACCAGGTTTTCCATTCTGCTGTTTTTCTTTTCCAGAATTCAGCTCAGAAACCAACATGCCCTTCTGTTGTTGTGTCTCCTTAATCTTCTCCAGTCCATGGCAGTGTTTCATTGTCTTATGTGACCTTGACATTTGTAAAGAATATGGATTAGCTATTTTGTAGAATATTCTTTATTTTGCATTAGTCTGATGTTTACTCATGACTCAGTTGAGGATTTTTTAAGAATTTCTCAGAATAGATGTGGAGTGTATCAGGGGTACGGTAGGGCACATGATGTAGCCTGGACCAGTTGAGTAAGATGGCATCTCTGTATTTCTCCACTACAAGCTTACTGTTTCCCCTTTTTAATTAATACATATCTCAGGGGAGATACATTCAGATTATGCCAATAGCCTGTTTCTCCTTAAGCGTTTAACCACTAATTTTGACATTCATTAGTGGATCTTGACTGCAACAAGATCTGTGGAGCTCTAATGGTCATTTTCTCTTTTCCCCATTCCTTCTACATTTAATTGGAATTTTTCTTTAAGGAATATCTGTCCCTTCTCTTCCAATTATTTTTTGTTCTATTAATTTTTACCAGCATGGACTTATTTTACTCTGTGGCTTATAATTCTATTATATCATTGTTATTTATTTTCTTGCTCACAGTTCTTCAGCTTTGGCCATTGCAAGCTCTTTCAGGTGGACTCCTGTGCCCTTTGATGTGCCCTCATGCTTTTATGAGCATCTGTTTACTTTCTGGCACAAAAATGTGATCCACGTTCATCTGGTGGTTTTCCCTCCCCTGGTGGTAAAATCAACCTCTCTTTCAGGAGCCTTAGTTCCTTTTATTGGTATTTAGAAATCATGATATATATACCATATGTATTCATTGCTTCTGTGCACCCTTTGCTTTTTGGCCTTCTCAACAGACAGAACTAGGAAACGGCTGTGTGCATACTAACCCCTGCATTCCCATAAATATACGTTGTTTTATTTGTCCAAAACATAAATTATCTTAGTTATAAAATCCTTAAAAGAGAACATATGAACAAATCTTTGTGACCTTTGGTTAAGCAATGCTTTCTTGATTATGACACCAAAAGCATGGGAAATAAAAGATAAAAATAGATGAGTTGCACTTTACCAAATTAAAATAATTTTGTGCTTCAAAGTACACCATCAAGAAGATGAAAGGAAAACCTATAAAATGGGGAGGGAAATTGCCAATCTATCTGATAATGGACTTGTATTCAGAATATATAAAGAACGCTTGTAATTCAACAATATCAAGGCAAATAACCTGATTAAAAAATGGGCAAAGAATCTGAGTAGCTATTCCTCCAAACTATATATATATATATATATATATATATATATATATATATATATATATATGGCCAGTAAACACATGAAAAGATACTCAACATCATTACTTGTTGGGGAAATGCAAATCAAAACAACAGTGATGGGCCTTAAATGAATACCACATTTACTCTTCTTGGCAATTATGAATAGAGGAGCTATGAACATTCACATGTAGATTTCTGTGTGAATGTAAGGTTTCATTTCTCTTGGGTAAATAAACACCTGGAAATGAGATACCTGGATGATATGGTACGTATATATTCAATTTCTAAAGAAAACCATTGAACTGTTTTCCAAAGTATCTACACATTTTATATTCCCACCACGCTGTTTGAGAGTTACCGTTGCCCCACGTCTTTGTGAGCACTTGTTATTGTCAGTTTTGCTTACGTCATTCTAATAGGAATTCAGTGGGATTTCATGGTTTCAGTTTGCATTTGATTCCTAATGTTGTTGATTATCAATGCTTATTTGCCTTCCTTCTATTTTCTTTGATGAAGTATCTTTTGAAATATTTGCCTCTTTTTCCCTTGGATTATTGTTTTAAGAATTTTTTTTTATGTTTCTCTCCTTTTTATTAATTTTTCAATAAATTTTTATACATATATGTATATATGTAGATTAAGGTATAAAACATGTCCATCACCCTAGAAATTCCTTATTCCTAATACCAGTGCCCCATTTCCCCAGAGGTAACCATCATTCTGAATTCTGTCAACATAGATTAATTTTGACTATCCTTTATTCACATAAATGTAATTGCATAGTATATATGCTTTTTTTTAAACATTTTTATTGGAGTATAATTGCTTTACAATGGTGTGTTAGTTTCTGCTTTGTAACAAAGTGAATCAGTTATACATTTACATATATCCCTATATCTCTTTCCTCTTGTGTCTCCCTCCCTATCCCACCCTTCTAGCTGGTCACAAAGCACTGAGCTGATCTCCCTGTGCTATTCAGCTGCTTCCCACTAGCTATCTATTTTACATTTGGTAGTGTATGTATGTCCATATATACACAACCACTCTCTCACTTTGTCCCAGCTTACCCTTCCCCCTCCCCGTGTCCTCAAGTCCATTCTGTAGTAGGTCTGGGTCTTTATTCCCATCTTGCCCCTAGGTTCTTCATGACCTTTTTTTTTTTTAGATTCCATATATATGTGTTAGCATACGATATTTGTTTTTCTCTTTCTGACTTACTTCACTCTGTATGACAGACTCTAGGTCCATCCACCTCACTACAAATAACTCAATTTCATTTATTTTTTATGGCTGAGTAATAGTCCATTGTATATATGTGCCACATCTTCTTTATCCATTCATCTCTCGATGGACACTTAGGTTGCTTCCATGTCCTGGCTATTGTAAATACAGCTGCAATGAACATTGGGGTACATGACTCTTTTTGAATTATGGTTTTCTCAGAGTAAATGCCCAGTAGTGGAATTGCTGGGTCGTATGGTAATTCTATTTTTAGTTTTTTAAAGAACCTCCATACTGTTCTCCATAGTGGCTGTATCAATTTACATTCCCACCAACAGTGTATGAGGATTCCCTTTTCTCCACACCCTCTCCAGCATTTATTGTTTGTAGATTTTTTGATGATGGCCATTCTGACTGGCGTGAAATGATATCGCATTGTAGTTTTGATTTGCATTTCTCTAATGATTAGTGATGTTGAGCATTCTTTCATGTGTTTGTTGGCAATCTGTATATCTTTGGAGAAATGCCTATTTAGGTCTTCTGCCCATTTTTAGATTGGGTTGTTTGTTTTTTTGATATTGAGCTGCATGAGCTGCTTGTAAATTTTGGAGATTACTCCTTTGTCTGTTGCTTCATTTGCAAATATTTTCTTCCATTCTGAGGGTTGTCTCTTTGTCTTGTTTATGGTTTCCTTTGCTGTGCACAAGCTTTTAAGTTTCATGAGGTCCCATTTGTTTATCTTTGTTTTTATTTCCATTTCTCTAGGAGGTGGGTCACAAAGGATCTTGCTGTGATTTATGTCATAAAGTGTTCTGCCTATGTTCTCCTCTAAGAGTTTGATAGTGTCTGGCCTTACATTTAGGTCTTTAATCCATTTTGAGTTTATTTTTGTTTATGGTGTTAGGGAGTGTTCTAATTTCGTTTTTTACATGTAGCTGTCCAGTTTTCCCAGCACCACTTATTGAAGAGGCTGTCTTTTCTCCACTGTATATTCTTGCCTCCTTTATCAAAGATAAGGTGCCCATACGTGCATGGGTTTATCTCTGGGCTTTCTATCCTGTTCCATTTATCTATATTTCTGTTTTTGTGCCACTACCATACTGTCTTGATTACTGTAGCTTTGTAGTATAGTCTGAAGTCAGGGAGCCTGATTCCTCCAGCTCCATTTTTCTTTCTCAAGATTGCTTTGGCTATTCGGCGTCTTTTGTGTTTCCATACAAATTTTGAAATTTTTTGTTCTACTTCTGTGAAAAATGCCAGTGGTAGTTTGATAGGGATTGCATTGAATCTGTAGATTGCTTTGGATAGTATAGTCATTTTCACAATGTTGATTCTTCCAATCCAAGAACATGATATATCTCTCCATCTATTTGTATCATCTTTAATTTCTTTCATCAGTGTCTTATAATTTTCTGCATACAGGTCTTTTGTCTCCTTAGGTAGGAGACAAAATTGAAGAATCCTTTTATCCCTGGGACAAACCCTACTTGATCATGGTGTATGATCCTTTTAATGTGCTGTTGGATTCTGTTTTGTGCTACTATTTTGTTGAGGATTTTTGCATCTATGTTTGTCAGTGATATTGGTCTGTAGTCTTCTTTTTTTGTGACATCTTTGTCTGGTTTTGGTATCAGGGTGATGGTGGCCTCATAGAATGAGTTTGGGAGTGTTCCTCCCTCTGCTATATTTTGGAAGAGTTTGAGAAGGATAGGTGTTAGCTCTTCTCTAAATGTTTGATAGAATTCGCCTGTGAAGCCATCTTGTCCTGGGCTTTTGTTTGTTGGAAGATTTTTAATCACAGTTTCAATTTTAGTGCTTGTGATTGGTCTGTTCATATTTTCTATTTCTTCCTGGTTCAGTCTCAGAAGGTTGTGCATTTCTAAGAATTTGTCCATTTCTTCCAGGTTGTCCATTTTATTGGCATAGAGTTGCTTGTAGTAACCTCTAATGATCCTTTGTATTTCTGCAGTGCCAGTTGTTACTTTCCCTTTTTCGTTTCTAATTCTATTGATTTGAGTCTTGTCCCTTTTTTTCTTGATGAGTCTGGCTAATGGTTTATCAATTTTGTTTATCTTCTCAACGAACCAGCTTTTAGTTTTATTGATCTTTGCTGTCATTTCCTTCATTTCTTTTTCATTTATTTCTGATCTGATCTTTATGATTTCTTTCCTTCTGCTAACTTTGGGGATTTCTTGTTCTTCTTTCTCTAATTGCTTTAGGCATAAGGTTAGGTTGTTTATTTGAGATGTTTCTTGTTTCTTAAGGTAGGATTGTATTGCTATAAGCTTCCCTCTTAGAACTGCTCTTGCTGCATCCCATAGGTTTTGGGTTATCGTGTTTTCATTGTCATTTGTTTCTAGGTATTTTTTGATTTCCTCTTTGATTTCTTCAGTGATCTCTTGGTTATTAAGTAATGTATTGTTTAGCCTCCATGTGTTTGTATTTTTTACAGATTTTTTCCTGTAATTGATACCTAGTCTCATAGCATTGTGGTCAGAAAGGATACTTGATATGATTTCAATTTTCTTAAATTTACCAAGGCTTGATTTGTGACCCAAGATATGATCTATCCTGGAGAATGTTTCATGAGCACTTGAGAAGAAAATGTATTCTGTTGTTTTTGGATGGAATGTCCTATAAATATCAATTAAGTCCATCTTGTTTAATGTATCATTTAAAGCTTGTGTTTCCTCATTTATTTTCATTTTGGATGATCTGTCCATTGGTGAAAGTGGAGTGTTAAAGTCCCCTACTATGATTGTGTTACTGTCGATTTCCCCTTTTATGGCTGTTAGTATTTGCCTTATGTATTGAGGTGCTGCTATGTTGGGTGCATAAATATTTACAATTGTTATATCTTCTTCTTGGATTGATCCCTTGATCTTTATGTAGTGTCCTTCTTTGTCTTTTGTAATAGTCTTTGTTTTAAAGTCTATTGTGTCTGATATGAGAATTGCTACTCCAGCTTTCTTTTGATTTCCATTTGCATGATGGCGTGACGTTGCACCAGCCTGAGGCGCGCCGTGCGTTCTCCCGGGGAAGTTGTCCCTGGATCACGGGATCCTGGCAGTGGCGGGCTGCACAAGCTCCCCAGAAGGGAGGTGTGGGTAGTGAGCTGTGCTCACACACAGGCTTCTTGGTGGCGGCGGCAGCAGCCTTAGCGTCCCATGCCCATCTCTGCGGTCCGCGCTGATAGCCGCGGTTTGTGCCCGTCTCTGGAGCTCCTTTAAGCAGCGCTCTGAATCCCCTCTCCTCGCGCACCCCCAGACAACGGTCTCTTGCCTCTTAGACGGTTCCAGACTTTTCCCCGGACTCCCTCCCGGCTAGCCGTGGTGCACTAACCCCTTCAGGCTGTGTTCACACCGCCAGTCCTCTCCCTGCGCTCCGACCGAAGCCCGAGCCTCAGCTACCAGTCCCGCCCGCCCCGGCGGGCGAGCAGACAAGCCTCTCGGGCTGGTGAGTGCCGGTCGGCACCGACCCTCTGTGCGGGAATCTCTCCGCTTTGCCCTCCGCACCCCTGTGGCTGCGCTCTCCTCCGCGGCTCCGTAGCTCCCCCGCCTCCACAGCTCCCCCGCCTCCGCCACCCCCATCTCTGCCAGTGAAGGGGCTTCTAGTGTGTGGAAACCTTTCCTCCTTCACGGCTCCCTCCCACTGGTGCAGGTCCCGTCCCTATTCTTTCTACTCTGTTTATTCTTTTTTCTTTTGCCCTACCCAGGTATGTGGGGAGTTTCTTGCCTTTTGGGAGCTCTGAGGTCTTCTGCCAGCGTTCAGTAGGTGTTCTGTAGGAGTTGTTCCCCGTGTAGATGTATTTGTGATGTATTTGTGGGGAGGAAGGTGATTTCCATGTCTTTACTCTTCCACCATCTTGAAGCTCCCCAGTGTGTTTTAAAAATTTTAATGTATTTTTGATATGAGACCTTTGTCGGATATATGTCAAATACTTTCTCTGAGGTGGTGACTTTTTTTTTTTCTCTTAGCAATATCTTTCATAGAGCAAAAGTTTTTAATATTCATGAAGTCCAGCTTATTAGTGTTTTTCCTTTATGGTTTATACTTTTGTTACAGTATTTAAAAACTATTTGCCTAATTCAGGTTACCAAGATTAACTCCTGTATTTTCTTCTAGAAGCTTTGTGCTTTTACATTTTATATTTAGGTCTATGATCTATTTTGACTCCAATTTTCTATAACATGAGGTATAGGTTAGTTCTTTTTTTTTTGTTTATAGGTGTCAGTTTTTGAGCAATGTTTGGTGAAAACAATATCTTTTCTCTGTAGAACTTTCTTTTCACTTTTGTTAAATCAGTTGGCAATGTTTCTTTGCATCCATCTCTTTCCTCTCTATTACCATAGCAGTTTCTAAAATTAAGCATACATGGTTTTTAAATTTTATCCTTAAGTTCCCATAATTGGGTACATGTGTTTTCCTTCAGTTTTATGTACCCCATCTCTTCATTGCTCTGTAATGTAATATAAATTCATTGAGAATCTGTCTGATTTGTCACTGTGTTGTCCTGCTCCTGAATGACTTCCTGAGGAGAGCTTCCAGTACCTGATAATTGTTATAACCAATCATTCAAAAACCTTATGAACAAATAAAATGAGATATGCATATTTATATTCAGAATATAGTGACCAGAAATTCTTATTTCTTAATCCTTTATATTGATAAATAAGAAAAGGCTTTCACTTTTTGCTTATAATATGATTCTTCTCTGGTTAGCTTTGCCATCATTTTAAATAGTACTCACCAATTTTGTATTTTGAATTCCTCATAATTTTCTTACTAGCTAAGAAATCTACTTTTAAAGAATTTGCTCTATCACCACACACTCATTAGGATGACACTTATCAAAAAAAAAAGAAAGAAAGAAAAGAAGGCAAGAAAGAAAAGAAAAGAACAAGTATTGGCAAGGGTGTAGAGAAATTGAAATCCTTATGCACTGTTGGTGAGAACATAAAAGGCACAGCTGCTATGGAAACAGTATAGTGGTTCCTCAAAAAATTTAAAATAGAGCTACCATATGATCCAGCATTTCCACTGCTGGGTATATATCCAAAAGAAATGAAAGCAGATCTCAAGGTATTTGTACACCCACATTCATAGCAACATTATTCACAATAGCCAAAAGGTAGAAATAACCCAAATGTCTTTTAATGAATGAATAGATAAGGAAAATGTGATTCATGCATACAATGGAATATTATTCAGCCTTAAAAAGGAAGGAAGTTCTGACACAGGCTACAACATGGATGAACCTTGAGGACATTATGCTCAGTGAAACAAGCCTGTCATAAAAGACAAACACTGTAGGGTAGCACTTATATGAGGTCCCTAGAGTAGTCATACTCATAGATACAAGAATTAGAATGGTCGTTGCCAGGGGCTGGGGGACAGGAGGATGGGAGATGTTGTTTTAGTAGGTACAGAGTTTCACTTTTGGAATATGAAAAAATTCTGGATATCGATTGTACAGCAATGTGAATATGCTTAATACTACTGAACTGTACACTCAAAAATGGCTTACATGGTAAATTGTATATTATGTGTATTTTACCAAAGTTAAAAAATTTTAAATTGCAAATATAAAAAAAAACCCAGTTACCCTTATCTTGTATATTTTGTGCACATATCCATATTAGAAAATATTAAATAGGTATCTCTTTTGGTGAGGGGTCTTTAGAGAAGGAATTTGATTGGGATGGAGAAAATGAAAATTGGGAAGTTAATACAGAAATTATACTAATCGACTTGACACTGTAAAATTAAGTAGACCAAAAAGATGTTTTATGATACATGCTAATCAGCATTTGAAATATATAAACGATTGAATAAATTTGCAAAGTTTATTTATTCAGGAAAAATATGAAGGAGCAAAATATTTTAGCTTATAGACATGCTTGTACTTTCTTATTTTTTCCATTTTTTTCTATATCTAAGTAAGATTAAAAACACTTAAATACATTCTTTTAATAGATGAAATTCCATCATAATAAAGTAGTCACTTAAATCACCTAATAGCTTTTGTTGCAGCAGAATATAGCATAGGCCCATCTAGATAAAGTAGTGGTTTTGATGGCTGGTCTAGATCCTTCTTAAAAAGCTCTGCTCAGACAGTTCACTCTTGTCATAGCTATTAGTGCCATTTGTGAGTAGCATGTCAGTGTGATTGGCAGAGGCATTCTTTCATCTTGTGAAAAATCATAATTTTAATGCATGCTTAAAATAAAAACCTAGCATAAGTGACTTCCTGTTTATAAAGGAAAAGGCAAGACTCCTTTGCAATTAGTATAAATTATTAACATTGCATTGAATATAAAATTTAATTTTCTTTCTTTGGGGGAGAGAACTCTTCTTGGGGGAACTGTGTTTCAGGATTTCCTCCACGTTGGTTGTCTGGCTCACTAAGTTAGAATGAATTATAATACCAGTTTCTTTCCAGATGTTGGCAAGGACAGATTTGGATTCTGTTGGCTTAAATAGAATCTGTATCTCAAAGTAATGAAATAGATCCTTTTGCATCTTGAAGTAGGGTTTATGTCAGTTAATCTCTTCTAGTGATAAATGTCTTGGAGTGATTAAATAAGTTAATATTTGTAAAGTACTTAAAGTAGTGCCTGGCATATGTTAAGTGCTCTATAAGTATTTAATTAATAAAATATTGAATTGAAATTACTCTATGCCTTCTAGGTTCTTTTTAATTGTGCCAGTAGGTGTTGCTCTTGAGTGATAAGAATAGATATTCTGAGCTGTATTTTATATGAACAAAGTGACCTGCATCACTTGCGTATTCATGTTTATATATCCTGTCCTATCCTTTGATTAGAAACAAAGACTGTTTCTAATAAATAGATTGTTTGCTTTAAAGACTTGGTTGGTGTAAAATGACAGGAGACATGAAAATGCCCAGTTAGTTCTCTCGAAATTTTAGAATACTGTTTGGTGGTATTACAGTTAGTTTCTCTTAAAGTTTATTATTTTCTTTAAAAGATGCCATCCTCATGACATTTCCCGCTTACCACCCAGTTAAGTATCATACTTTAACATTCTTTATCTTAGTAAAGAAGTATTTGTTGACTCTATTGACATTTTTATAGAGCATCCAGTCAACACTGAACTAGGGTATTTCTTGGGTGTTTTACAAATAACCCATGGATAGGATTAGGTTTGTCAGATTAACCTTGATATTCAGACAGAGCAAGCTTCATGTTTCAATGAGGGACAGAATAGGTGCCAGATGTGGTCCCTCTTGTGCACATTTAATTATAGTGTTATTTAATGACTTGTGAGCGCTCTTGCTATTAAAACGAGTGTTGGAAATAGTGTTTGCTACAGGGGTGGAAAGGTGGCTGTAAGTTTTGCAACTCAAGTGTCAACAAAGATGATTTATCTGAAGTGCAAGAAGGCAAGCTGAAGGGTACTTGACTTTGTGAGAATTGAGTATTTAAAGAGGCGGGAAGAGGAGACAGGCTGGAACACCTAGAGGCAGAAGTGGCCCTTCGGGTCAGTAAAGTGGATTATAAGGGGATTGAGTTGAAAGCTTGGATTGCATAGAACGTGCAGTAAAATGCTGAAGAATCAAGAGAAATAAAGCAGGAATAGCTCTTTAAAAGTGGCTGAATGACACTTTAGGGTGTTTTTTGTTTGTTTGCTTTACTTTAATGTTATTCTTATATATCTTCTTTGTCCATATTTCTAGCCTTTTCCCCCTGTATGTAATGAAAAGAAGTTTTTTGTGAAGTATGCTTTGAGATCTCATGAGTCTCTTACCAGTCAAAGAAGTAATTCTGGTTTTAGATATAATTCTGTAATAGCACTTAATATATTTTCTTTTTTCACCCCAATTTCTCTGTGTCTAAGAAAATGTGTTAGAAAGACATTTTTAAGATGTTTTATGCTCAGTTTGAACATATCAAATTTTTAAAAATCTTTTTTACCTTGAAAAAGACATTTGATATCCAGGGCTGTATAGCTTTATTATTTGTGGCAGGATCATTTGGGTGTGTTCATTTTCTAGGCATTAAGATATCAGGGTATTGACCTACTACATTAGTATGTATAATCATTTTCACTCAACATGTAAGAAACAATAGTTTATCATCATGATACAGATAAAACTGAATGTTCTTGTTCTAAAGGTTTTGAGTTAAACCTGAAGGTACAACATGTTAATTTATGCAGGCATCTTATCTACTATTTATATTTGGTTATACTGCACTTCTGTGTGCTTAGGGAATTATCACTGCCCTTCTGAGTGAGCCCTGAGCTTCCACACAGTGCAGGACAAGACCATCCTCCCCAACCACTCTTTCTACCTTCTGAGCAAATAGGAGTTCCTGTAAGGTTTCTGCAAGTGTGGGACTCTTTCCTTATATTGCTAAGCCAGCCACAGGTAGGGCTCTTGTCTCTGATATGAATCCTTATGTAAAACCCCAAGCCATAGAATTCTAAAAAATTGTGTTATGAAGATCCCAGTTATAGGTTTTACCCTGTAGAATCAGATTAGCAAGGCACCAACCAATTTCAGAAATACAGTACTCTAACTTTTCTATAATAGTTCCAAATTATTAATGAAAATCACTTTCACTATATCTGGTGACGACTTCTGAATCATATAGAAAAGTTTAAATCAGTAACTTTTATAACTCTTTAAAATGGGGAAGGTCTTGTAAACTTCCTTGAGTTCATGACGTTGATATTCTGCTTCTTAGTGTGCTGCAAAACACATTTTAAACGTTCTGAAGTGACTAGAAATTTTGCTTGAGAATTTGTAACTACTTTTATGTTGAGACCTGGTGGACTGTCACCAAACAAATGTTGGGCTTTCTCTACCCACTATGTGCCCCACTGCACCGTGCTAGGCCTAAAAAATACGACAGTGAGCGGTGCGAGTATGGTCCTTGCCTTAGTAGAAATGATTTATTTCGTGGACAAAGGACATTACTTAAACAACCACACAAATAAATACCCAATTTGCTATCTAAGGTCCATACAGAAAATGTCAAAGATGTTTTGGGAGGTGATCTGTGTAGGGCACCAGGAAAGACTCCCCTCCTGAGAGCTCAGGCTTGAAGGAGCATAATAAGGCAGCAGAACAACACATACTCCAGGAAAGAGGGAAATAATGAATCTGAGAAATCCGTATATTGTAATAATTCTTTTCTAGTTGACTTAGTCTTATTAGGTCTTTCACAATAATTTTTTTTCCTACTCTCTAGACCATAGGAAAGATTTAGAAAGTAGCATTGAATTAATTCCATTTTATTCTAAACAACTGACCATATTTTATGTAATAATAACAATTTCATATGAGCACTCACTGTTTATCAAATTATTAGGCTGTTTTCAAGAGAATCATCTCATTTACTTTTCAGAACAGCCCAATGCTACCATTATTCCCAATTTAATGGTGAGGGGGAAAATGAGGTAAAATAACTGACCCAAACTTATAAGGCTAGTAACGCAATATGAAGCCAACCCTGGCTTCAGTGTAACCACTGTTATGCTTCTGTTTTACACTAGACAATTGACTATGTTATATGTGATATTTGGATTAAATATCATGATCCCAAAAGTGTTTTATCAGTCAGGGTTTAATCTTAGAAGCAGGACCATTTTTAGTGCTATAGAATAAGAGATTTATTAGAGATTAGACCATTCTTAATTGTAGAAGTTAAAACCTTAAAAGTGGTCCTAATGGAATGAGTTCAGTTGTATACATGAATATCCACTTTAAACCCAGTTTTAAATGTATCTACCGTATTTCATAGATATCACATGTTGGATTTTCTTGGCAAAATACTGCTTTTTGATATACCAGGGAGATGGTCAGTTAAATGGAAGACCAAATCAAGTTTTAAAAATTTAAGTATGCAACTGGATTTAAGTTAGTCCTTAAAATTTCACAATTATTTACCTTCTCTTCAGTATAAACTATGGGAAAGATTAGTGTATTCATAAAGATGATACCTGCTAGACCTGGAAGCATTATATTCCACAGACGTACAGCTTATCTGTTATAGTATTTGTTTCATGAATAGCTTGTCGTTTTAATTCATTCCCTCTTTTTTACCCATTCCAGTAATTTTGCCATTTGCTTATGAATGGGCTGCATATGGTTCAAACTTGTTTCCTTTCTCCTTTGGCTTCTTTTACAACCTTTGACCTTAGAATGCATTTATTGTGTCCATGCAGTGATCATAATTTTTCTAATATGTCTTTCCACAGGCATGGTGATATCATTCCCAAGCATAATGCTTTTAGCACAAATAAGTTACCTTTGTTAAGAGTGTATTTTAAACCACAGTACTAATCTAATTTTTATCATATGCTTATTGAAAAATCTAAAATTTAGATTTTGTGTGTCTGCTATCTTTGGGTTGATTTCCAGGCAGTATCTATTAGTGATTTTTCCACCTATTTCTTGACTCTGGCTGTGATATTAACCTCTTATAATTAAGATGCTCCATCTCTTTGACACATAGTATGCGCTTTTAGTTTGTCTTAATTTTTTTTTACCTCCAATCATTTTTCAAAAATTCTGTGCATTTATTCATGTACCACTTCATTGGTACCTTTCAGATGCTAAATGCTGTCCCATTTATCCTTAGTAACCATGCTGAATTTTTCTGTCCTTTTTAATATTTAGGTTTTATTGGATGAATGCAGATTGCACCTTCTCTGACTGTGTCTTAAATAATTGCCACTTAAGGGAATTAAGAACTACAAAGGAAGGAAAATGCTGACCCATGGACTAAGCAGAGGGAGAAAACGTTCCCACTGGGTCCAATTTCCTAAGAAGGACCATCAGGATAGTGGCTGAGGCCTGAAATTATGGTCTGAATGACCTCTAGAAAATGATAAGTTCACAAAGGAACTTGCCTGTGTTTGCACCAAGCAAAATAGGGGTAGGTAGTAGTCACCCCACCAAAGAAAGACAGCTAGCTCCCCTCGTCCTTGGCTGAGTTATAAAAGTACAGGAGAGAAAATAATCATTTAGACCGTGGAGACAGAGTTGACATTGCAGGATAAGATATGATCCAGGGTTTAATAAAAGCTAGTATGGGGATACTTTTGATCCAGAAGGGGAGGTAAACGAAGTATCTTAAATTCTAAACGTGCATTTTTGATGTTTGTTACTTTAGGACATAATTTCTGTTGCTTGTGGTATGTAGGCATTTATCTAAATATGCATACCTAAAACATCCTTTAGACTTTCACAGTCCACATTTCTCTTATACTATTTTTTATTCTGTTATCTGGACTCTTGAGAGTAAAGATATTGAAAAATTGGAGTTGAAATACAAGAAAATTGATCTTTGTTATTGTAATTAGATCTTTATATATTGACAGATAATCACTATGATGTTTTCTATTTAAAAACGAAGTATAAAGTAACAAGTATTCTTTAGATATAATGATGTTCAGTAGCTCAGTAATAATCTGACATCAGAAGATCACTATAGAACTATTAAAACAATTAATTGTGTTCTCGAATCTTTTATTTATCAACCGCAGACACTTAATAATTGAAGTGTGAAGGAGAAAGGCAAAGAAGTAGATGTCAAATAATTAATAAAAAGACATTATACCTTTGTTCTAAAAATATTCACATGAATTGCATTTTTATTTTAAATTCTTACATAGTCAAGTAATGATGGAGACAAACTTCATAATATTTATATAACCTCAGGGTTACATAAGACATGAAAAACAGAAACAGAAGGGGGAAAAAAGTAAACAAAGTTTCACAATCAATTATGACAAAATATTTGCAACACATAAGACAGATACAGGATTAATACACAATTAGTATTCTCACAGGAGGTCGCTATTCCTAATTTACAGAAACCTCCCTCAAATTGATTTCTTTTAAGAGACAAATCTGAGTAGGCATTTTAAAATGCAGATTACCAGTAAATATATGCAAAGATGTTTAACCTCACTAGTTGTCAGTGCATCAAAACTGTACAATGCCAGTTTTTATCCATTGGTAGAAACCTAAAAGGTTGAGAATGAGCCATGATGGAGCATTTGTTGGAAAATTGGAAATCTCATATGTTATTGGGGGAGAGTGAGTTGCTAAAACTCTGAGAAAGTAAGCTAGACATACTTTTAAATTTTATTTTTATCTTATTTTAAAATTTTTTATTTTATATTGGAGTATAGTTGATTTACAATGTTGTGTTAGTTTCAGGTATACAACAGAGTGATTCAGTTACACATATAAATACATAGATCTATTCTTTTTCAGATTCTTTTCCCATATAGGCCATTACAAAATATTAGTAGAATTCCCTGTACTATACAGTGTGTCCTTGTTGATTTATCTGTTTTGTATATAGTAGTATGTATATGTTAATCCCAAACTCCTAATTTCAGATTAGGAGTTCGGAATTAAAATGCACATACCATTTGACTCAGCAATTCTACTGTTAAGCAACAATCTTATGGAATAAATATTCTAGTGTGTAAAGATATGTTATTGTTGTAGTGGCCAAGAACTGGAAACCATGTAAGTGCCTGTCAGAATGGGACTGTTCATACGACAGACAAATATGCAGCTGTTAAAAATGAGCTGCATGTATCTGTATTGACGTGACTGTGATAGGTGGTTACATGCAAAAAGCAAGTTGCAAGATAATGTGCCTGCTAGGACTATTTCTTTCTTAAAAAGGGGTTTGGGCGGGGGGCGGTTAGTCCTTGCATGTATATTTGTATGAGCGTAAAGAATCATACAGATAATCTACGTCCAGCTGTTAATATTGGCTGTCTCAGAGGTAAGTTTAGATGGTGCGTGGATACTGTGCATTTTTTACTTTATGTAACCCAGTATTGCAGTGGCTTTTTTTTTATGACAAACACATATTACTTATATAATTTAAGAGCCTCTAAAAAGATGTTAAAATGACATGCTGAGAATGTCCCCAGTTTTATTTTTTAATGTATGTACTGTTCAGAAAAATTGATGGATAGAGGTGCAAGCTTTTCTGTATTTTCTACAATATGTTGTTTTTAATAATCAAAAGAGGAAGCAGCAAATGCTATTATAAAACTATTCTAAAGACCTCAATAATCAAAATTAAGGAAATAGATCCCTCTCCTCCAGTTATATCTAGATTGCCAGCATGGCATGGTGGAAAAAACTATTGTCTGATAATGAGATAATATTTTATTATCTGAATGAAATAATTTAGCTGAATTGAATTTGGCTGAGTTTTGAGCCAGCTCTGGTACTTCCTCGCTGTGTGATCTTGGGAAACGTAGCCCAGGTCTGTCAGCTTTAGGCTTTGCATGTGTAAACTGGGTTTGGGAACCTATCTAGTCGTGGATATCATGAGAATTAGCTTGTTAAGTTACATAAAGTCTCTGTTGTAGTGCTTTTCTAATAGTGCCAATTAAGTCATCTACTTTCCCCTTAAGATTGTAAATATTAGAAGAAACACATGAGTTCACTTGTCAGGTCGGGGGAGAGGGCTGTGGACTGAACTGTGACCCTTGCCTATATGGGGCTTGGCATAGTGAGAGAGCAGACAGTGACCAGAGGTACAGATAGAACTTAAACTAGCAGTGGGGCTGCCTGCTTGAAGTGAAGAACTCTTAGGACCAAGGGTGGCCACAGGGAAGTGGAACTCAGTGGGACGGCGGTGTTGGAAAGCCCACCTGGGAAGTGAGGCATCCTGGGGGCCGGGGCCTGGGCCTGCACAGGGGAGGGACTTGCTGGGGGAAGAGAGTGTGGCCATTGGTGCTCTGGGTGCAGGGACCCTGGGAGAGGTGAGACTCTGAGATTTTGGACTAAGCAAAACAGGAAGCCAGTGAAGTAACCAGAGGCGTGACACGGTAAGATTTGTAATCACTTGCTAGCTTTGTGCCTTGTAAAAAGTTATAACTGTCTTAAAGATACTGAAATGATCGATCCTGCTTTGTGGGACTAAGGTAAGAGAAAAATGAAGTTTCTTGCAAATGTCTGCTACACTCAGTAAAGGTTTGTTCCCGCACATGTCTAGATCCTTCTGTTCACTTCCAGCCTCATGACCCAAAGCCAGGTTACAGTCAGCTCTACTAGGGAGAAGGTGAAGAGCAGGCCCTCCACCTCTGGAGGGCACTGTATTTTCTTCTGTTGTTTGTTTCTTAATTGGGTTGTTTGAACCATGTGTATACACATACTTTTCTTTTGTTCAAAACGTTCACGGGGACACATCTTTCGTTAGCTCAGGGTTGCGGGGAGGGAAGGTGCTCACTGAATTCGTGCAGTGCAGGGGGCACCAGGGGTGGCAGATGCTTCCAGGTGTGGTTTGTCACCATCTCTTCTCTCTTGAAACTGCTTGAGTCAGGGCTTTCTGTTGATACAGCTTCTTCCCATTACTTTTCACAAAACCGTTATTCGGTGATTTTTCTGACGCATTTCATGACTACAGAGGACTTCGGCCAGTCCCTACTTGCTTGCTGATCTGAGCCCTAGTTTTCTCGGCCATGTGCTGGAAGATGTCCTCAGTCACCGTAGCACGTGTGTTTCAGCACCGTGCCCTCCCTGGCCCGTGGCACTGTGGGCCCATCGCTCGCACGCTTGCCCTTCGCCATTTGGGCCGTAGTGCGGGTGGGCGGCGGAGGGGTGGGCCTCGCTCACCGTGCTTGAGCGCATTTGCTCTGCAGGGACCTGCCTTCCTGAAGCAAGAGCTTTTGGTAGGTTTCCTTGCTAGCAGTCCATTGATTGAGAGGTTGGGATGGTATTCCAGGCATGGAGGGGAAAACAAAAACAAATACATACTCAGACACACTCAAACACACACAGGTACTGTAATGGATTGGTAAGCAAATACTTGAATATTTCAAAGACAGGTAGCGTTGTAATAAATCAGAATAAATCAGACTTGCTCAGAGTGCCATTAAATAGGTTAAGCGTTATTCCTTCTTTAAATTCTTGCTTCTTTAAGTGCTAAATGATGTTGCTGGGATTTTTTTCCCCTCATTTATTTCCTACTACATGAAGCCTACGTTTGATTATATCAATGTAGAGCTACATGAGAGTTGCTTTTAGAAGAGAAAATACATAGCCTTAAAGCTGAAGTCTACAGAAAAAAGCAGAAATTCCCCCAGCAATGGCTATGGTGATACTTACTGATGATTATTTTGTTTCTTCATAGAGAAAGTTGACAAAGCTCTTCTAGGGCTCGAATAACTTCCCTCCTCATATACAGATTTCTTCACATTTCCAATGGCTAGTGCAAGATGGCAGGATAGTGTTAGAATAAAATCTGCCAGCCCAAAACAAATTATCTCCATTTCTGGATGTGGATCCTTCATGGGGCTGATGAGCACCGAGGTTATAAGCTATTATTAGTAGAAACTACAGAGGAAATGGAGATGGTGGTTTAATGTCCACCTGAATCATTTCCCACATATTTTCCCTGCAAAATGAAAGTGGGCATTTTCAAGCTGTGAAAGGGTACTGAAGCCTCATGGATGTTTGTTTCCAGATAAAAATTCAGACCATTACACTTGCCTTTGGGAGCTCTTCTTGATCTTGGATGATCTAGAAAGACTTTATACTTTTCTGTTTGTTTTTTGTCTTAGCTAAAGTTTTGGTGATACATGTGGGGGAAAGGCCAGGAAATGTACGTCCCCCATCATGGATGAGGAGTCGGAGGCTAAACAGGAAGCAGGGTCAGGACGCTAATGAAACCTGATTTTAAAACAGAAAGATAAGCTTTCCTTGGCTGGTTTGTAAAAATCTTCCTAGCCTTTCTAACCTGAAGTAGTGTTAAAGGAAGGAGGGGAGGGAGGGAGGGAGGAAAGGAGGGAGGGAGGAAGGGAGGGAGGAAAAGAGGGAGGGAGGGAGGAAGGGAGGGAGGAAAGGAGGGAGGAAAGTTGGTCATTTCAGAACAGGCCTTTTTTAAGGCACTTGACATTAGAGCCTGAAGCACGTCTTGGCCGGTCACTGCTGGGCCCCAATGACTCGGGTGCCACGTTTGCCCTGACGGTGAGCTGAGCGCCCGCAGAGTCTGCTGTGCTTCCTTGCCATTCTGTGGAACTTAGACTTTCCCCAGCAAGTCTCAAGGACAAACCAAAGACTTATTGATGTGTTTGGGGTTATTCTGATATTTTTTCTTCTTCAGCGTCTTCTGAGAGCCAGCCTCTTTCTGACGAGTGACTGGACATTAGATCCTGTTGTAAGATCTATTATTAATTTATTTTAGAGGTGTTCCTCATTCTACCCCCAAAGCAGTCACTTTGCAAATCGTAAGTTCTAACAGTGGCATCTATTGCAAAACTGAAGTTACATTCCAGTTCTTTCCACCAAAAGGGTCATTTTTTTTTTTTTTTTTTTTTTTTGCGGTGCGCGGGCCTCTCACTGTTGTGGCCTCTCCCCCCGCGAAGCACAGGCTCCGGGCGCGCAGGCCCAGCGGCCACGGCTCACGGTCCCAGCCGCTCCGCGGCATGCGGGATCCTCCCGAACCAGGGCACGAACCCGTGTTCCCTGCACCGGCAGGCGGACTCCCAACCACTGCGCCACCAGGGAAGCCCCCAAAAGGGTCATTTTTAAAATTTATAACCCAAAGACATATAACTCTAGTAAACTTATATTTTCCTAAGATTTTTGATTTTTCTTATGCTGAGTTGTCTAGAGGTTCAAAATATAGATGTCGCTGATAGAATGACAAGTGTAAACTCGTTGCTCTCCACAGCTGACTTTTAGGTCTTATGGTAATAGAGCTTTCAGCACATTGGGGTTCTCTTCCTCACAGCTGTGACTTTATGTATAGAGCATTCATTTTCCATCTGCAGATTGAGTTATTTGTCTGAATTGCTGCCCTGTTGAAATTTCACAGTGCTTTTGAATAGAACTAGACCATGAAAACACAGGTTGTTTGTCCTCCATAAAGGGAGAGACGTGGATATACTGATGAGCAAGATGGCAAACAGAAGTTACACTTTGCTGCTTAAATTACCAAATTCAACGTATTAAGAGACTTGAATTCACCTAAGTTGATCAATACAACAAACCGTTCAGGGACATTGACCCACGACTACAAAGCTAAAAGTTTGTCTTGGGAGAACCTGAATGTGCGCCATAAACTGACTGGAGTGAAGTGCTTGCTGTGTGAGTTGGGAGTTCCCAGCCTGTGTCGTCAAGGACCAGGATCCTACGGTGTCGTGGGCCCTGCGGGTGGCCTGGGGTTAGAGGGAAAGGGTTGCTACTGCAATGACTTTAGGGAGCGTCTCACCAAGTCAGGTGACACCGGTTCTACCAAGTAGTTTTCCCCTTTCTTGTAGACCTCCGTGAGATTGTGCTCGGTATTATCTGTAACTCACCTGGAAACATGGACTGCTAATAGACATGAAATAGGATGCTGTAACGGAATAAAAATTTTCCCACTTAGCATGTTACCTAGAGTTCGAAAGCGGATTATATATAATCCATATAATTATAGAAGTGGGACCTGAGAGATGTGTATAATATTTAGTTCTTTGGGTTACAGTGCTGCTTGATGTTTATGTCCCACCGAAAGCATCTATTCAAAATGTGAGCTTGCCAGCTTTTGTATTCTTTTCATGGGAAATAAAATCTGTAGATGATTTTTTTTATTTAAAAAGTGTGTTAATCTACATTGATTTCTAAATTTGTTATGGATTCCTTAGCTGAGAAATACAGTTCATCACTGACTCTTCTATTACCTGACAGCCACTGATGAAGCATCCATGCACAAAGTGCCAGAAAAGGTTAATATTTATTGATTTTATGGTGCTACAACCCATGTAGTTTTGCCATCAAAGATGTATGGCCACCAGCACTGGAATCTGTTAAATTGCAGAATGCACACAAATTTTATTATACCCTATGCCAGTATTCAAGATTTTTTAAATGACAGATATTTAACAAAAAGCTTGAATGTGTAACTACTTTGAACCTGTGACTTGAATTTAATATTTTAACATGAAACGCAAGAGCACTTAAAAACTAAAAATTAATCCTTGCTTTGCAAATAGCAAGCACATTTAGCCTTTTCTTCCACTTAACTATATGCTATTGATCCGAGAAGATGCCTGAGAAAGTGATAGCTGAAATTATGAGCGATAAAGGGCTTGCTTCTTTAACAAAAAAGTATGTAATTAGCAGTGAAGGGGGGAAAGCCTATGTTTAGTTTTAAAGGAGTCTCAAAGAAACGGTTTGAGTGCCGCACCAGTGTTCAAACGCAGCCAAGGAACAGTCGCAGCTTGTGGGTAGAAATGAGGAGAGCTCACAGTTTTTTCGTTTGTCTCCATCTGTGTTTCTCTGAGGGAAGTATAGCGCTTGGTTAACCTTTGGCAGGCAGCAACGCTGACCTCTTTCTAGTCATTTGCTTACTTGCATCTACTTACAACTTGCATTACTTAGTTGACTGTTTACAGCTTCCTGTATATAATAGGTGAAATAAGACAATTTATGAATTACTTTGAGAACCCAGAGCACGCTGAAAGGCATGCCCTTGCCTCCCAGATCCTGGGCTAAGTGTGAATCAAACCTGAAACTCCCCACCTATATTTGAGATTCTTTTAAGTGGGAGCTGGGATTTATTTCTACAAAAGATTTAATGGACATGCTAATGCTAAAAAAATAAATCTACTTTGACCAACTGAGTAGACTGCAGAGTGTCCTGCAGATATGTTTTCAGCTCTCCCACCAGTTTTCTGCTATCTTGCCCCATTTTGTTGTGCTTATTTAGAGAAAAGAAAGAGTTTTAGTTCCTTGAAAGGGAAGCATACATTGCCTAGAAAACCACTCTTATAGCTTGAATATCACTTCAATATATGGCAACTTAAACTCTAAAACTGAAAAAATAAAAAAAAAAGATTTAGAGAAAATTCCTGAATCATGTTCTAAAAGCTGTTGACAGTACGAAATATTTTTGTAAAGACTTCATTTCCCCTTCATTTTATTAGTATTTATAATACTGTTAAAATTTTCTTCATAAATATACCAGTGTCAAATGAATCTGATTCTTTATATAGTTTTAATTTCTTGATTTTTTAATGATTCTGTCATTAATCTAATTTTCTACTTCTTTCTCCCCTCTTTTAAGCAGGCAAGGCCTCATACGAGTAACGTAGTAATTAAAACAGCCTCTCCTGTAGAACACTGCTCTCTTCCACTGTTGTTTTTCATTCGGCACAGCCTGGGTTTTGTAGTCTCCCAAAAGCTGCCTCGCTGGCTTTTTGCTGCTCACCGCAAACCTGCGGGTGACAGCTAAGTGACAGGCTCCTCCAACACCCGTTTCCACGCCTAAAATTAAACACGCTGCCAATGGCCATTCGCTGGTGTCCACGACACCCTCACCTCCAGGTTAGTCATTACCTAAGGTATTGGCTGTGTGAAGATGGTTTATGAGATTATTAATTGATTTATCATGTATTTAAGCTGCGTTATTGAGGAGTACACAACAGAAAAGTAATGAAACGCATGGGCAAGAAATCTTTTACATAACAAACTAAAATGGAAAGCAAAAAAACCCTTTCAAATCTTTTATTCCAAATTAGAGAATCATTTTAAGGTTTGTGAGTAACAGTGTGACTAACTATGGAACTTTCAAATTTCACGAAGCCAGGTTCACTGTTAGGATCAGAGCGATTGTGCAGTTCTCATAACGGTGGCCTTTAGTCTCTGCTCCACCCCAGGAAAGAATAAACCAATCCCTTGAATCACTGTTTTCGTAAGCATGATTTATTGATTTTTAGTCATCAAACTCACCCTTTTTAAAAGATGTACTTTATTGTGTGAATTGTCACAAAATGTGAGCTATCAGAGAGGAAATACTTTAACCCCATTTAAAATTGTTTTATTTGCTAATTGTGTATATTTTATTTCTAAATTAAACATATATTCTAACAGTTATATTTGGAAAACATTAATGCATATTTTATAACAATTCGTAGGCTCATTTTCTTTTGCTTTTTTGGATTGAAACTAAAAACAATGATTTTAGTGATTTGGTTTGCATTAGAGATGCATTAAAAATTAAATACAAGAAACTATTGTGGTAGATGAAAAATGGATTATTTTTTAAAAAGTAAAAATAACAGTAACAACAAACCATTCTGGGAAAAACGACTAAAATAATCTGACAGTTTTTAAGCTTCATCTTTGAACAACTAATCTATGTTGCTGTCTTTGAGAGACTTTTTAAAGTACACTTTAATTAATTCTCTTCAGGTGAGTTTAATCATATGACGTGATAGGGCTTTCTGGTTAATACTGTTATTATAGTTCTCAAATAAGATTTTTTCTTTCCATTGAAAACATGTTTTTGTTTTAGTACTCGAAGGGCGTCTCAGTGGTTTACCTGGTCAGTTTGACTTGGTCATTGCTGGTCACCTGACAGATGATTTTCTCCTGTCCCACCCTTTGTCCCAAACTGGACTGTACTGAAGCCATTCCAGGAAATCACCTTGTGTTTTTCTCCTTCATTTGTGTAATCCTGGAGGAGGGGAAAATGCCTTCCCAACAAGACTCTTCTATATAGTTTGCTTTTCCTTTTTCCTAGTGAATGGTATTACCTAATTTTAGCTGAAGTTATTACTCGTTTCATGTGACCTGGGAGAATTAAAAATATTGTTAAGGAAGAAAGCCCAAGTTCATGATGTTTTCCATGCCAGCCTCAGCTGAGCTGTTTCGTAATTGCAGCTCGTTTGGGAATTTCAGAGGATCATTTTTGGTAGTGCTGGACTTGGCAAAGTACATAAAGTACTTCAATGGGGTATGATGTGAAATGGCGTCGTTTAAATTAAAAAATAAATCTCAGAGATTTTTGACATATGAAAGAAATGGAAGCTCAGGACAGGCTGCAGCAGCAAAATGCACACGCAGGCGCACACGCAGCGCCCTGCCACAGCTATCTCCTCTCGGAGAAGAACGCATCCTGCTCGCAACCAGGGCAGCAGTGCCGGGCCCAGCGTCAGTGCCCAGCTCACTGCTGAGAGGAAGCCCCGTGCAGACAGACAGGTAGGCAGGACCCGTGTCTGTAGCCAAGCATTTTCATCCACTGAGGCTCACAGCTCTGAGCCCCTTTCCAGACTAGTGGTTCTTTCCCCTGTGCCTTTTGTTCCTACTCACCTTCTTCGTTTCTTTTTTCCTCTTATGATCCTTCAGCCCCTTGTCACAAGATCCTCTCCTTTTTTATTGTCCCTTTTACACAAGAACACAGAAAAATGCTGTAAATTCACACCCACAAAACTGATTTGGAAAGAGAGAAAGACTTCTGAGCCAAAACAGTCAAGTGCGCAGCTAATAAGAGAACCCAGGGCTCTTCTCTTCGTGGGCAGCGGACCTTGAGCCCCGTCAGAAGTAGGAATTCCCCATCACCTTTTTAAAGAAGATCTTTTTTGTCTTAGGAAGGTGTATTCTCTCCTGCCTGCTTCTCCTTTCTGCTTATGCTGTTTTAACTGTTTAAGGGAGCGAATGCTTTTCATCATCCTTTGTCCACTGATTTTCTTTATGGGAGCTTTTGCTCAGTGGTGCTTTTTTCACCTCCCGTGCCATGGGCGTCACCTACCTTCCTGCCCTTTGTTATAACCTGCTGCTTGTTAATACGAGGTATCCACCGATGTTAACCCACACTTAGTCTTCATTACTCAGACTGCTCCGTTTATTTACAAAGCAGCATATTCCAGATTCCTAGTTTTTAGCTGACTTTTCCCCTGTTCTCTCTCTTCTTACACAAAGCTTTGTATCCATAGACATCACTTTTGAAGTTCGAATTTTATCAGAATTATTAGTCTAGTTCTGAATTCCCATATAGTATACCATGAATTCCCAACAATGTAAAATTAATTTATCCCTTTAACATGTCATTCTGAAATATCTTATTTGTATTTTTGACAATTATATCCCTTAAAAACATAACTCACTCTCATCACATCCATATATTATCAATCCTGGGGAAAGATCAAGTTCACGTTCTAGGAGAAAGGGAAGACAAAATGTTAAAGAGAATATGTCGGGGGCGGGGGCTAAGATGAACCTATCAATACCTTTAAGTCTCTGTGCATCTTAGACTTGTGTGAGAAGACCTGGTAGAAATGCAGATAGATACCTTTAATTAGAAATCAGAGAAAACAACAGTTAGCCTTAAAATAACATTTCAAATCAGAGTATTCCAAAAATTAAAGTCAGAAATAAAGAAGAAATGCTATAACTTTTAACTCTTAAGGTGTTTTATATAACAGTTTCATTTCAGCATGCAAATTAGAAAGCATGCCAGCATGTGAAAAGAAAGGGCAATCAAAAGGTTGGAAAACAACTCTAGAAGGATCAAACAAGTCTGCAGTTAGCCATTGTGTTGGTTTATAGAACAGATGGAACAAAGTAGAAGAAAACTAGAAATAGGATTATGTGCATAAAATCTTGAAATAGTACGTAAGAAGCCGCTTATGATATTTTCAGCAGATAGATTTCTCTCAGGCAAACACCCATTAGAAATCAAATGCTCATAACGAACCACTAGCACCTTGTGAAGAGCGAGGGCAAGTTGACGAACATGAAAAGCGCGTTAAGCTGGAAGCTAGTGGACGTGGAATCTAGTCCTGCCGCTCGTGTCACTGTCTGTGGAGCCTCTTAACCCCTCTCTGCTTTCACACCATTAAATGTAGAATAAAGAACGAAATTTTAATCGATGAACTTGCTGGGTCTTCCCAGGGTGATATGCTATAGTTCTGTGAAACTAAAAATAATACTAGATTACAGTCCTAATCTCCTGGTAATCTCTTTCATAATTCAGATTTGTTAGATGGCAAGGAAAGCAAAACCCCAGAATATTGGTACTTCCCTGAAAGTTTGCAAACAGTTTTCAGGGATCTGAGGCCATAGGGAGGGTTTATGGATTCCCAGGTTAAGAAGACTAGATATAGACTAGATATATAGACAGGAACAAAATCTGACTCCTCAAATGTCCTTTTTTACAAAGGACTGTGAAATCTCTGAATAAACAGTGATATTCCCTACCACTAAGACAGTATGACTGCTGAAATCCCATAGCCTGGATGGCATCTCTCTGAAATAGGAGGTTGACACAAGGGCACACACAGCAAGAGCACAACCCCGATGGGGGCGGGGTGCTAGATCTGTTTGATGTGACCACTCCCCTCCCCAAGTCAATTCAGAGAATAAAAATCAACAAAAAACTGATCAATTTTTTTGACCACCCACTAGTTATGGTCAGGCTGGTGGCTCCAAATGACTCTCCCAGCCAGAACTGGCTTCCTAGGAGCAGAACAGTTTTAGAGGCCAGTGAGAAGTGGATGGTAGGAGCGCTGATGGACCACAAGGCATTCTCCGGAAGTCACCTGGACGCAGCCCACGCAGCAGTGGGCAGCCCGGGGCGGGTGCCAGGGAGCTCTCTTCAGAGTCTGGTCAGACCTAAAAGCAGTAAGGGATTATCATCTTGTGACTGCACAGCTCCTGTCTTCTAAACCTGCCCACTGCTGTCTAAAGGCATCTGTATATGACTGCCAGAAAACATTTCCTGTGACTTCCTGGATTCCTGCCTACCAACCTTAATATTTACATGCTTTAAAGTCTGAAGCAATTAGGCAGTTAACAAGAGGGGAACAAACAGTGCAGTCTCAGGCACTTAGTAGGCCCTCAGTAAATAGTGGACATTATGTCCATTATTTCTGCTACTCAAAATAGAATAGACCTCATTCTAAAGTCCCACTTACCAAGGTATGAAAACCTGGGCCAGAGGTAAGTCCTAGGTAGAAGAAAGTATTGTTTTGTTCTGGATTCCTCTTGACCACGGACAGAGAAAGTTTTCTGCGTCCCTTTATAAAGTTGTTCTAGCATTACAGATACCTACAAATTATGTTTGCTGAAGTCTTCATCGAAATCATTCTGATAACATTGCCAACTGTTTTTCGTTAGAAATTCTGTAAGGCATCTCGTGCCTCTCTCTTTTGCTGTTTGGTAAGTAGCTTTGGAATTAAGTTCTCTCTACACCCAGGGAGGTCTCCCATTTTCTTGCTAATGGTAACACTCTGAACACACACACTTCATGCTCCCTCACCTGACTCTCCAGGGTTTTCATACTTTTAACACGATATGGTTTCTAATGAGGCTTCTAGAAGCTTCAGAAACTTCTTTAATGGTTTTGTTTTGACCTTTTGCTACTGCCTTCACTGGAACTGAATTGATTGTACTGAAAATTTGCCACTGCCGTTCAGATTTTAATATTTTCACATGCACCTTGTTTTTCTTCTTTTTCTGATACTGGAACAGGCACATATAAGATACTGTAATGGGTAATAACAATCTTAATTCCCTCATGTACAGCAGGGCAATACAAGAGCCTGAATTACCTCTCTGTTAAGACCATAGCAACTCTATTTCAAAACGTCTCCAAACTTTCAGACTTACCCAGCCTTACATTTTTCTGTATGACATGGACGTTTTAAACAGACTTAAGCAGAAAACATTCACTGCTTCTGTTACTTGTAAACAATGGGAATCCCCGCAGGGCAGGAGCAGTGAAGGGTGGGGGGAGCAAGGGTGTTCCCTGGTCGGGGGCCAAGGTCCTCTGCTTTCTTCCCTCTCTGTTCTCGGTTTCTTTACTCATGAGGCTTTAGTCAACATCGACACCCCATTGAGTTGCCCACACAGTTTTGCACAGGGATCTAGTAGAAAATTGGCAAACTCCAGAACACTTCATATGTCTTATGCAGCGTGAGTTTCCAATAAGTTAACTGTTGACAGTTCTGCCTTTGATCACCTTATCTTCTCATTGATTGTATGCCTTCGTATCAATGTTTTGATATTTCTTCTTTTATTATCATCATAGTTTTCCCTGTAATTACTTAACTACCAGAAAAACCTTGAAACATGGGGGTTTTTTTCCATTATTGAGCTTCATATTTGCAGATTTATTTCACCTGCAATATTAACTGAGTTTATGTGTTTTATTCTTATCATTAACTTTGATTCGTTCTCATGGTATGTTTTCTTTACAGTTTTAATTTTCAGAAATAAGCTCACTTTCTGAATGTGAATAATTGCTAAGAGTATCAGTTTTTGAATTTTTAATCGAAGTACCAAGGATAATTGGAGAATAGGGCAATTATACAAAATGGGATCCAGCAGGGACAAACAGCAATTCTAGGAAAGTAAATAGAGCACATGAAGACATATGAAGTTAGAAATTTAAAAATGCACTCCAAATAACTATCCCTTGCACAACTCTAGGAAGTATGCTAGAGTAACTACAAGGGCATCGTAAGGAGTTTACCCAGATTCTGTTATTCAAGAGAAATACCCCTGATTATCCATGAGAAATCAACACCTAAGTGATTAACAGCCTGGGAGGCTAGGGAGAAAATACTTGATCATTTTAGAGTGGTGACTGACTCATTATAAATAAAAGGACCCTGTGACTTAGTGGATGTTGTCACAGCTGTGATATTCTCTGTGAACCCCTTGGTACCTGAGACGCGTCTCCCACTCAGGGTATGCCAGGCCTGTCTGGTCTGTGCCCTCTCCGGAGAGTGTCTCTTCTCCTGTCATGGTTTACTGCGAGGGAAGGGCCCAGGGAGGTGAGGACCCGACCCAAAGTCACACAGCCATTTATGTCCCAAATGTTCGTCAGTGCTTTCTGGGGAGTGGCCACTGCTCTAGACCCTGGAGACAGAGTCTAAGCACATAAATAATGAATATATACTGTCTTGCCATGCCGGGTAGAGCCGGGAAGAGAAACAAAACAGAGGACTGGATCAGAGAGGTAGGGAGCTGGGCCAGCCGGGAACCGTTTTGTGTACCAAGTTTCGGAAAAGTCTAAGGAAACGACTTTTTACAAAACAGTTTTGTTGTGGTACAGTTGACATAACCGCACATATTGAAAACGGGCAGTTATGTTTTAAGTTCATGTTAAGTTGACATAAACCCTTGAACCATCCGTGCGATGCGGATAACGACCCATCCATCCCCACCGCCTGGTTGCTGTAAGGAAGTGACTGAGCAGGGATCTGAATGAAGTGAAGGCCGGAGCTCTGAGAACGTGGCTCAGAGCAGCGTCTGGGCTGTCGGAGGTGGGCGGCTGGCCTGGGGAGGGACGGGAAGGCAGGTCCCGGGGGGCCGTGCAGGTGGGCGGTGGAGAGCTGCTTCCGACTCTGACAGGGGCCTTTGAAGGGGCATGAGCAAGAGAAGAGCCTATATTTATTTATTTATTGAAAAAATCAGTCTGGCTTTTGTGTGGAGAGATGATGTTCTTGGCTCAGGTGGTGACCGTGGGGCAGGGTCGTGGAGGTGGCCGGCTCAACACGGAGTCACTTTCTGCGCGAGTTGAGCCGCGACCCCTGTCTGCCTCTGAGCCCCTGTTCTCTCGACCTTCCAGGCCGCCTCTGACGGTGCCCAGAGACCGTAAATGCCAGGGGTGGGTAGGCCAGGCCTGGGTTTGCAGGTTTTGGTGTCCACGTCTTCTACTTCAGTTTGGCATCATTGTTCATATGCCAGTGCTGCTGCTTCATCTCCATGCAGACGCCCTCTTGACTCCGTAAGTTGGATTTTTTAAACGTGCGGAGTGTTTCTTTCCCTTCTGTTCCGTTCAGCTGCTGATGGAGTTGTCTTCCCGACTCCACACAGCTTCCCACCTTCGTGTCATTCTGCCCAACAGCCCCTCACGTTACGCTTTATTTAAGAGGGAGCTTTTAAACTCTTGTTAGGGTTCTTGAATCGTACTTAATTGAAAAGATTTAAATATAGTTGTATATAGAAACATAGAGGATTTGTTTTCATCCTCCTACGAATGTGACGGCAGAGTATACTAGTACCTTTCACAACCCAGATGCAACGCCTTATTTCTCTGTCGTTATGTAGGCTGGAAGTTTATTTTTGACACATACCAGGACACCAGGAGAAATCTGGTGCATCTAAGGGCATTGTTATGCTTCTTTTTTCCTGGGGAAATGTTGAGGCCTTAACTGGAGGGACAAAAACAAAAGATAAGCTCAGAGAAAGAGAAAGGAGGGTGTGTGTGTGTGTGTGTGTGTGCGTGTGTGTGTGTGTGTGTGTGTGAGTGTGTGGGTACACATGTACCGACACATAAATATATATTTAACATATTTTTACTAGTAATTATAATGAAGGTGAGTGCCTTACTTGATTTAATTTTTCTTTACTTTTCTCACATTAAGATGTTCGAGATTCAAAAACAACTTAATGCTTTTTTTAAAAAGGAAATGGGGCCAACCTTAGCGTTTAATGCAAACAAGAAAAACGTTTGTTTAATCAGTTCGCTTGCTTAATGTTATTTCAAAATCCAACTCACCCAAAAACAGTTATTTGGGAGAAATAGACAAAATATTATTCCAGAATAATTATTTTCAAAATAGACACTTGTATTCCTATTATCTCTTTATACGTGGTTGTTACTATATATCCTTAAACTATCATTAATAGCTATATGATTATATCAATACATATATTTTCATTAAGCTTGCCTCCTTGAGCTTAGGCTATAAAATAAAAAATATTGGCCAAAGGAAAAATAACATGAACGTTTTCGTTGTCGTTTAGTAGGGAATCAGTACTTTAAGAAGGACTGACATTATAACCATGCAATAATTAGTAATATTTTAATGACTGAAACTAGTCCTAAAACTGTTTTGGATCTTGGGTAGCCTAATTTTACCATTTGAAACTTTCATTGCTATTAGAGATGAAGTTTTAACCAGATTAGTTATCAATGCTCTTTTTATAAATATAAATACACATATTTATCTATATATTTAAAATTTTGGCTACGAGTGTATAAAGCAACTATACTTACCGAATAGACATTATTTGGCTGAAAAATCGTTTTCCCAGGCATGTTCCCTGGCTGTGAAACCCAGTCTCTCCTGCGATTCTCCTTTAGTCTCACACAACTGCCGCGCTCACAGTACTTCTGACACCAGATGTGGAGGCGTTCCCACACCAAGCAGTTCTCTGTGACTCCAGCTGGGGTGTCCTATAATTTAACTCCGTCCTGATGCTATCCGTCCGGAGAAGTGGGGGACAGGGCTGAAAATTCCAAGCTTCTGACCGTGGCTTGGTCTTTCTGGTGACCAGGCCCCGTCCAGGACCCATCCAGGACCCCACCCAGAACACTTTTTGGACCAGAAGACGCTCCTAGTACTCTCATCACTCAGGAAATTACAAGGACTTTAGGAGCTCTGTGCCAGGAATGGGGACAAAGACAAAATACGTATTTATTATAAAGCACGGTAGCACATCACCCTAATGCTCAGGGGAAGCAGTAATCTTAAACTGTTGGTCCTGTTACTGGCCTGCCTTCAGCCCATTTCAGCCACTGTGAACTTCATTATGTTCACCATCATCCTTTCAGAGTGACCATTCTAGTCCAGTACATACACTGCTGAAGAGGAAGAAAAGGACATTATTTGGGGGGGGGGCAGATATCAAAGACAGGTAGCCCTGTAATGCATCCAGTCTGAATGGAGCCCCAAGTACTGCAACTCAGTTTGATCCTGAAGATGTTATTGTATGTTACAGCCAAGCGTCAAAGTGTAGGTGCTGTTGCTACAGCCAGGCTGGAGGGACAACCGTGCTCTGCGTTGTGCAGATGGGCCTGAGTGTGAGGCTCCTGAAACAGAGGAAGGGTCATGCTGAGGGCCAGCGGGGTCGCTTGGAGACGGGCAGGCGAGGGGAACCGAGGGCAGCGCAGAGGGGCTGAGGAGACGCTAAGGCATGTCTGGGGAGCACAGGTGGAAGGCATCTGGTGGACGTGAGGGACGGTTCAGTCCGGGGGGCGGGGGGTGGGGGCTGCACTCGGGGCCAGTACAGAAGGGGCCTGGGAAGTGAGAGAGGTTCAGTCCAGCCTGGCATTATTCCTCTGGGCATTCTCCAAGTTGTCACTGGTGGTCTTAACGCGGGGTCTGAACCCAAACTCAGGGTGCCATGTGTGTGCTAACAACAAAGACCCTGCTTCTAACCATTGTCTGTTCTGAGGTGGTATTAAGGCTTTTGGCAACCATTCTGTTCTGTTGGTTTATATGGAGCTTCATAAGAGAGAATCTTTCCAGCCGTATTCCCCAAACTGTATTGATTTCATTTTTTTACACCAAAACCAAAGTAAGACTACAGTTATCTGTCTCAAATTTCATTAGCTGCTTTACCGTTTTTCCAGTCCAATGTACAAACCCAGTGTGTTTACTGTGATCCTACATTTAATGCCCTTATATAACATGTGCAGCACACATTGTATTGGCTCTGGCTGATACAGAACTGCATTAAGTACCAGATGTATTACAGAGATTTATTATATATCACAGAGGGTATGTATGATGTGGAGATGTCCTGTAATACCAGCTCTGGCTAACGTGAAGATGAAGGCTAGGACGGGCGGACACCATTGTGCCGTGACTGTAGGGGAGACGTGAGTTCAGTCTGGGTTGGTTTGATGGAGGATATGAGTTTGGGGCAGTGATTGGAAAGCAGTAAGGAGTGTGTCTGGGGAGAACGGAGGGCTTGGAGGGGGAAGCAGTGTTCTTGTCGGGGCTTCTAAGACAAGACAGGACCTGAAGGGCTGGATCGAGTCTGGGTTCCTGGGATTGGCCCTCCGGCTTGCGGTTCTCAAAACATGATCTTATCAATAACCAGAGATAAATCTGACAAAGTCACAATAACAAAATTTTGCAAGATAATTATGTAAATTAGGATGTTTTTCTTTTAAATTGAGATATAGTACTGTCAAGCAGACTGGAATACTCGTGTCAGCAATCAACACATTTTCCTGTAGAAAACCTACTCGTGAAGCCAAGCCGTACTCAGAGTGCTGCTTCAGTGAGTTTACAGCTGCAGCAGAGCAGCCGAGTTGCCTTGAGGACAAGGGCCTGGGCTGTGACGTCTGAGGCAGTCGCCTCGGCAGCTTCCAGCCTCGCCCGGGGCGCTGTGGTCCTGGAGGCCCGTCCCAGGATGCTGTTACTCTGGGTACCGCTGAGCAGCACGCACCCAGGTCTGTGTTTCCTGCTCTAAATGCCTGTGCGGTTACCTTCCTGGGCTGTCCTCTTCACGTGGCGATGCCGGTTCTCCTGTCAGTGCCACAGCGTTTACCTGCCAGCACAGTCAGACTGTACCTCAAATGCCCCTCCGTCCACCCTGAGTCTCCCCGTCACGAGTGTCCTGGGGTGGATGCTTTTGTATCCGGGAGGTACATGGGGCCAGCTTATCTGGGCTGTGTTGTATAAATTGTATTAACTTTTGATTTTTTTGGAGTGATTGGCTGTCCTCTCTCTGTATCTTCTTAGTGGGGCATTCTAGGTAAGGGATTGAATTTTGAAGTTGTTCTGAGGAATAAACAGGAGAGGGTTACAGTCTCTCATTCTTATTAAAGATTAGGAACTTGAAAATGTCAGTTAGTATAAAAATAAAGATATTTATGAAGTAAGTACCTAATGAGTGAACTCCCTGGATGTCTGCATTGACAGTTCCTACTTTATTCACAGGGTCATTTGAAGATGGGTTCTATTACAGGAGGAAGGTAGGTGGCGCCATCATGGGACGAGCCTTTACAGGTGGCCGTCACCCTTCTGCTCCGCAGCACGTGTGTACTAGCACTGCTGTTCAGGAGTGAAAGAGGTTGCCTGTGAAGCTCCACTTCTGGCCTGTCCTGGGCACCTAACACGTGACATGGTGAGAGCGTTTTGGGGGGAAAAGGTTTATCACTGTTTTCTGTAAAGAATTTAGAGTGCCTTCCCCACCTCTGCCTCCTTGTCCCCTGGTGGAAGGGACACAGTTTTCAAGATGAGCTCAAGCATTGTGTATGTTTTGAAGCCTTCCACGAACCCCTCAGACCATATTCGTCAGCCTCTCCCTGGTTTGGAGGTTCATAGCTCACGTCTCATCTCTGAGTGCTCTTGAGCTGAGGACTCAGTATTGATGAATGTGTTTAATAGCCAGTACTTACTAAGGCCCTCATTATGTGTGAGAGACTCGTGTGGGTGCTGGGGTCACAACAGGGTCAGAGGTCAGCAAAGAGGAATGTCATCGTTGTCATGGTCACTTACTGAGTGTGTGTAGGTGTGTATGTGTGTTAGGAATGTCGGACAAGAACAGATAAGCAGGCTAGGCTAAGATAATGCTAAGTGTTCTAAAGGCAAGACAGCAGGGATTGGGCTGGAGAGTTCCAGAGAGGTTGCTTTAGTTGACGGATACAGTGACCTCTCAGAGGAGGGGACACCTGAGCTCAGTCAGCCACTCGAGACCCGGGACAAGGCTTTCCAGGCAGAGGGAGGAGTAGCCAAAGGCTTGTGGGTGTAAGCCCAGTTGGCCCGTGGTCTTGAGACCAAGACTTGGAAATGTTGATATATAACCTATTTTTTCTTAAGTCTAATTTTTCTTCTTTCCTATATAACCTCAAGCAGATTATAGTACCCAGTGTTTAGTAACAGAGGGAAATATTTGAATCTTGGATCTTGTCTCCCAAGTAGACTTTCAGTTTCAAAAGAACTGTTCAAGATTGCTGCACTTTACACGGATATAGATGCTAGATACAGGGTTTTACTAAACCTACTACCAGTTGGAATCCGAAGCAAAAAGTAAGTCAATTTATATGCTTTTATTTAAAGCCCATAAAAAGCCTTTTTTAAAAAGAGAACAAAGGCTTGAAATAGATTCATGTCTATTTATTTATTTATTTATTTATTTATTTATTTATTTATCTATTTGGCTGCACTGGGTCTTAGTTGCAGCATTTGGGATCTTTGTTGCCACGTGCAGGATCTTTAGTTGCGGCATGTGGGATCTTTGTTGCAGCACGTGAACTCTTAGTTGTGGAATGGGGGATCTAGTTCCCTTACCAGGGATCGAACCCGGGCCCCCTGCATTGGGAGCACAGAGTCTTAGCCTCTGAACCACCAGGGAAGTCTCTTGTGTCAATTTTAAATTTAAATTATGCCATCCTCATCATGATCATTGTTGTTAAAATAATTCAGGAACCAGCACAATCAAATGTACTTCCTTTCTCCTGAGAATTGGCAGTTTAAATTTAGACTCCTGGGCTTCCCTGGTGGTGCAGTGGTTGAAAGTCCACCTGCCGATGCAGGGGACACGGGTTCGTGCCCCGGTGCGGGAGGATCCCACATGCCGCGGAGCGGCTGGGCCCGTGGGCCATGGCTGCTGAGCCTGCACGTCCGGAGCCTGTGCTCCACAACGGGAGAGGCCACGGCAGTGAGGGGCCCGCGTACCACAAAAAATAAATAAATAAAATAAAATAAATAAATTTAGACTCATTGCTCCTGACTTTCCTTTTAGTGCTTTTAGATCTGTTGTCTGTCTGTCTCCTTACTGGGCAGTTTTGCCTTTTTAGTGTGTATGCATCCATCATGCATTTGAAAAGAATTCTAAGCTGATTCATTTCTGCATCCTTTTGTTGTCTTGAAGTTGTGTTTCTGTATATCTTGCCCACTTGGTGAAAACTTGCCAATTTTGGCCTCTCTAAATTCCTCTCTTGGGAATCCCTTTGTTATCCTTCCAGGCAAGATCTCCCCAGCAGGACTGTGCTTTAATTAGCTTGATTTCAACAATGTTTGTGATTTCTGGGTTTAGACAGGTATCTACTGATAAATTATCTGACATTTGATACACAGGTGAAGCTTAAAATACAGATGAAAATGTTAGGATTCGAGGTTTCTCCATGAGCAAGAAATGATCAAAATCACAGAAATGGTGACATTTAAGACAGCTTCATGATCTCAAATTGCCATTGTATCTACTAGAGCATTTTTGAAATGAGTAGACATTCTGTTGGGAGTTTGTATACAACAGTCTGGCTTCTTTATGCAAGTCCAGGGCCTGAGTTCAGTGCGCATTTGTACAGCATATTTAACCAGTTCCTGATGTCACAAGTGCTTGCACTCCATATTCTAATGGTTTTGTTATTCTCTGGTTTTGTAGAATTGAATATCTGTGGGTTTTCTCAGAAGTTTGAAATCCCCAAATAAGTACTGTCTTCCGTTAGGTAATAGTGCCTCTTTATTACAGGATTATTGTGAAATTAAATGAGATAATAAGTGTCAAGCACTGGGTAGAGCATCTGCCTCACCAAAGGAACTTGGCAAGTGTTACTTTCCTCCCTGACATCTTCCCTGTTTTATGACTTCTTTCTACAGGCTTGTGTCTTTTAAGTGCTTTACATTTATTAACTTTTGTGAACTTTACATTCACTGAATCACTTTATGTCTCACAACTCTGTGTTATAGACTCTTACTGTCTCCATTTCATAGATGAGGAAACTGAAGCATGAAGATTTTAAAAATGGTCCTTTGTCCAGATCACACAGTTAGCGGTGGAGGCTTTAGGGAACCCGGCAGTCTTGCTGTAGAGTTTGTGCTCTGAACCCTTGTGCTGTGAGGAGAAGTGCTTTCTGCCACAACAGAAGTTTGTATCAATAAAGTGCTCAGAAGATTCCACGAATGAGGTTTCTCTGGGGTTTAGTTGGGTTTTGAAAATGTATTTACTATTCTTGAAAATCAGAATTAATCACCCACCAAATCTTCTATGTTCTTTCCCCAATTCTTATGTATTTCTGATCAGATTCTGACTTGTACTGTGAAGTTTTGGGAGGAGTAGCAGTTCAGTTAGGATGTGTGAAAGGTAACACAGCTGGAAAACTTCTGCATTTGACTAAAACTAGTTTTCATCAGTGCTTGGAAAGCTGTTTCCTTTAGTGGATATGTTTTGTTTTCATTTTTCATTCAATTAAGCAAGTGATCATTGTTTCGTATTTTCTTTATTCCTTGCTTTTGGCATGGTGTCAGTGATGTGTCTTTCTCATTACTGAAAATCTATGTCCTATACGTCAGGAACATTTCGTCTCTGTGGTAGGAAGCAACACGTACTTTCTGTTGAAAAGTCCCTGAAACACGCATGGAAAATTCCCCTTGCTGTTCTTCACTCTGTTGTCATCTGCAGGGACTAAACCATTTCCCCAAATACACCAAACTGCAAATGTCTTTAAAACAGTCCAAAATAATATACCATGTCATTAGGCTTACTCTTTCTGATTCTACCAGACACTCAAGTTCCCTGGGAATGGGTGCTTTGCTTGTCTGTAACACCTGTGAAGATCCATCCAGTGGCAAGCGTTCTGCCTGGCAGACGCTGGAGGGTCTGTAGGTTCTCTTGTCGGAAAGGATGAGTACAGGCCCCCGCCCTCTCCAGCTCATCACTCCTTGCCTTCTTTGCGTCATGAACTTCAGCCCTCTGTAGACACCCTGGTGTACCAACCATGCCATGCCCACTCCTCAGTGCCTCTGTTCCTGGCTGTCGGCCTTCGCACATGCTGTGCCCCTGCCCCACCTCTGGGAGTAAGCCTGCCTGGTGTCCCGGGGCTGGGGCTGGTACTCCTCTCGACTCCCAGGGCACTTGTGTTCATCTCTCTTTAGCCTTTACCAGAACGCACTCGATTTGCTTATTTAGCCGTTCATCTCTCCTACTGGAAGCTCTTTGAAGGCCTGGTACTTGGTTGAGTGGTTTTTCGAATGAATTAATAAATTCATGAGTGAATACTAATGGTATCTTGTGTTTGTGGCTAGAAATCTTATTGATCACAGACAGTCCATTCCTCGCCTGCGTGCACCGCAACTGCTGCTCGTTCTCTGTACCAGGTGGTTCGTCCTGCTGTGACCTGAGGGCACAGTCTTCACTCCAGGCCCCTCAGTCTTGCAGCTACAGAGAGTCCTTGGAGCTGCCAGGATTTCACTCCAGTGTCTTTGTAAAAGCCAGCCACCCTTTCTTTAACTGTAATTTTTCTTTCATCTCCATCAATTAACCTTCATTACTTCTTTCTGCCCTGAATGAAATGCTTTGAAGCACTGCAAAAAACCATTGGGATGTATGTTGCTTTCTATCCAGTTTGTTAGAAGAAATCCTGAAATAAGTAGTGTTTTTGTTTATTGAACTTTGAACATATTCCAGCATTTTAGAATGCCGATTTACAAAATTAAATAGTTCACTCCATACTGACTTTTCACATTGTTTGGAATATGGATAAAAATGAAAGTCAGTGCAGTGTCCCCCTATGTGATAATCCATTTATGACTTCGGAAGTGATTACTTGTTTGATATAAGTGTCCCTTACATCTGGCCCCGTCTGGTAGCGTTCTCTAGGCCTACTCGGCCCTTAAGTGGTAACATTTTCCAGAGCATTGTAATAGTAATAGTAACTCCTACATCTTTATCTTTCTTGGTCAAACCCTGATATAATTACTAGGAATCGCTATTATTTTTTTAAAAATAGATTTTTTACATATTGGCAGAACATTTACTAGTACTCTGAATTTTCTGCATTGTAGTGGATCCATATTTTATAGCAAAATCTCCTAATTTATGCAACAATCTTACAATTTGTTAAGAGGAAATGGTAATTGATTGCAAATTATTCTACATTTTATTGGCTTTATATACAGCTTTTTAAGCAATTCACATTATTGTAAAGCAATGTTTATGTTATTTATATTTAAAATTTCAGGTGGCTTATGTATATATTTTTCAAGTACCTTTTATTTTTCCTTTTAAATTATTTCTTAGAGCAGTTTCAGGTTCATAGCAAACTTGAGCATATGCCCCCTCATAGATTTCTCATGTGCCCCTGCCCCACACACGCACAGCCTCCTCCATCGTCAGCATCCCCAGCAGATGGCATATTTGGTGCAACTGATGAACCTGCAGTGACCATCATCACCCAAAGTCCGTGGTACCTTAGGGTTCACTCTTGGTGTTGCACAGTCTGTAAGTTTGGACAAATGTGTGATGATATGTATCCACCGTTACAGTGTCATGCAGAGTATTTTCACTGCCCTAAAAATCTATGCTTTGGCTATTCATCCCTCCCTCCCCCTTCACCCCTGGCAGTCACCCATCTTTTCACTGGCTCCATAGTTTTGCCTTTTTCTGAATGTCTTCTAGTCGGAATCATATAGGACATAGCCTTTTCAGACTGGCTTCTTTCACTTAGCAGTGTGCATCCGTGTCCTCGTTTGACGGCTCATTTCTTTTCATAACCGAATAATATTCCATTGTTTGGATGTGCCACACATTTACGTACTTATGCTGTCTTAGTACTGCAGTGCCTTAGTGGCCTTGTAGCCGCTTTCCCAAATGGGCAGAATCAGCACAGCATACGTGTCCAGTATCACAGTGCCATCAGAGAGCAGCACAGTACTGTTTGCGAAGCCTGTGGTCACACAGCTGTGTATGTGGCAGGGGTTGAGGGGGGCACAGTGCCAGGTGAGTGTCGGGGCCGCCGTCTGGGAACCTCTGGCCGGCACATCTGGTTTTTACGTTCATCACTGACTGACTCCTGCTGGGTTTGAGACGTTATACAGCTTGGGTACCAAACACAGCCCTGCTTGGAAGAGTGACCATTAGGCCCAGCACTGCCCTGTCAGGTGGCTTATATTTTAATGGCTTTAGAATAGTTACATTTTGCCACACTTTGCACATTTTACACTGGAGATTTTTACTATATATAAAAAAGTATTACGAAATCCCTCCCATCTTTTCATGAAAAATCCCATGCCCGTAAACATGTAAGCAAGATGACCAATGCCTGGTTGAATCTGGATTGCTCCTCAGAAAGAGAAGCAGCCAACCTCGAAGGCCAGGCACTTACAGCTGCCTTCTAGACCCCGAGGGAACAGAAATATTTGTGGCACCCCCTCGGGGAACAAGAATGGCTTTTGCAGCAGTGGCCACACTTGTCAGTGTCTGAAACCTTTATTGACTGCACCTGCCATGTGAAACCCGCTTGGATAAGTAGATGAGCACTAAGTGTGAGACAAGAACAGGAGGCAGAGTTCGCTGTGTCACAGACTTTCATGTGTAGCCCCATTGGGTCCTGGTGCCCAGATGGATGGGCACCAGGAGTCTAGTGAGTGGAGCCGTCCTCGTGAAGAACCGCGTCACGGAGTTAGATGGCCGTGTGCCCACGGGCACCCACACATGTACCTCCCCTCACCTGACTGTCTTAGGTTTGATACATCAACTTTATACCTTACCAGCTTCCAACAAGGCTGTGAGTGGTTTGCAATAAAAATACTAAAAAAGTGAAAGGAGAAAAATCTGATGATTGGTTCAGAAGGACTTTTTTCTGTTGCAACCTTGGGATTGCTTTTGTGTATAAAAAAAAAAAAACTACAGTGATCCATCTTGCTTTGTCAGGTGACAAAATTTTGGAAAAGCATCGAAAATGTTTGATTCAGCAGCCTAGCTTTTTTTTTTTAAGTTCTTCTGAATTAGTATCTTATAACTAGTAAATTGCTTCTCTCTTGATCTTCCCATCTTTTTAGTTTCTTGATTTTAAATCTTTTGTTTGTTGGCTTTCACTTACATGCATTTAATTAAGTTTGCATTCTGCAAACAAATGCTGAAGGTTAATATTTTCATGCTTTTTGCATAGGCTTCTTATTTATATCCAGTATTGCTCAAAGTATGGTATACACACTGCTGATATCAGAACCACCAAGTTGTCTGCTAAAATTCAAGGTCTAGGGCTTCCCTGGTGGCGCAGTGCCTGAGAGTCTGCCTGCCGATGCAGGGGACACGGGTTTGTGCCCCGGTCCAGGAAGATCCCACGTGCCGCGGAGCGGCTGGGCCCGTGAGCCATGGCCGCTGAGCCTGCGCGTCCGGAGCCTGTGCTCCGCAACGGGAGAGGCCACAATGGTGAGAGGCCCACGTACTGCAAAAAAAAAAAAAAAAAAAAATTCAAGGTCTACCTAAAGAATTAGAGTGGCTTTGTGTGGGGCTCAGAGATATTTATTTTGGATCTAGAAATACTGTTCACATAATACCCCAATTTTTTAAGGAAGGTAAGTTGTTTTAATCTCTAATAAAGTATAAATCTCGCTTAAAAATGCCCTCCATTTTGGAAATACGGCTAAAGGACATTAAAAGTTCTAAATGCTGTAGTTTTAAGTGGTCCGTAGCAGTCATGCAGAGCTTCTCTCTCAAACTGTGGGAGTTCATTTGAATTGTGTTCCCGTGTGGGTAATGCGTCATTTCTCTCTGGCTGATTTCAAGATTCTTTCTTTGTCTTCAATTTAAAAATTTTTAATTGTAATTTGTCTTCACATGGATTTTTAGGGGGTAACCCTTTCAGATTTACTCATCTTCTTGATCTGTAGGGGTCTTTCACCAAGTTTGAGAAGTTGCAGCCATTATTTAGGCACTGTTTTCAGTCCCCTGCCTGTCTCCCCTCTTGCTGCTGCTCCAGTGGTGTCACTGTGGGTCTTTTGTTATTGTCCCATTGGTCCCTCAGGCTTTCCCCACTGTTCACTTCCAGTCTTTTTTCTCTCTCGTTCAGTTGGGGGATTCTGTGGGTCCTTCCTTGTGTTCACAGATTTCCATCCTCTGTCATCTCCACTTGGTAAGATTGAGCCAACCAGTGAGTTTTAATTTTTTTTATGGTGTTTTTCAGCTCTGTGATTTCCATTTGCTTCTTTTTTTTTGGTAACTTCTATTTCTTTCTGAGATTTACTCGTTTTTCATTTTTTGTCGGGAATTTGTAATTTATGGTAAAAGCATTTTTATGATACCTGCTGTAAAAATCCTCGTCAGATGATTCCAGCGTCTGGTTCATCTTAGTGTTGCCATCAGATATAACTGTCTTTTTTCATTCACATTGTGCTTTTCCTAGTTCTTGGTATGAGAAGTGTTGTTTTGTTTTGTTTTTAATTGCATCCAGGATACTTCGTCTGTTATGTTAGGAGACTGTAGGTCATATTTACATTGTTTGTTTTAGTAGGCAGTTACTTTGTTTATGGTTTGTGTGTGGACCTTAGCCTTCTTTTTGTAAGCTGTGGTGGTTCTGACGGTGATTTAATTTTTGTGCTTTTGCAGTGTTACTTCAGTTTGCTTGGTTTATCTGATGCTGCTGGAACTCCCAGTTAACTCTGCTATGACTGCCTGAAGGGACCAGCAGGTATCCTAGCCAGGAGGCTGGCTGTCATCCAGGGGAAGGGGTGTGCCAGAGTCCCCTACCCATGCTTCTGTCTGCCCTGGTGTCTTGGGCTCACAGGGCCAAAGAGGCTTCCTGGACCAAGCTGATGCTTGTGACTGGGTCTCCTTTCCAAGTTGGGACCTAGGGGACAAAGATTGTGCTACGTATTTCTCAATCATATTTTTAATTAAGGGTTTTGATTAAATGTTAACTTATTTTGGTGAGACATCATGTTTTTTCAGAGGTCCTTTTTTTTTTTTTTAACGCTTGATCTCTTTCACTCGCTTGTTTTCTTTTTTTTTGCCTTTTAAATACTGTGATTACCAGTATCCCCAGGTCTTCTTTCACTCCCTCCTAACTCTGGTACCATCACTTGGCTAATTTCTACTACTGCAGCCAGCGTATCCACAACCACCATTACCGTCTTCCTCCAAATACAAAACACATGTGAAGGCACTTAACACAGTACCAGGGCACAAAAGATTTTTGTTCCCTATCCCCTTCTCTCCCTTTACCATAAATCTACTTGAATGCCTCCTGTAAGGCTTTCATCGCCCAGCTGTTGAAGCTAGAGGCCTTCGCTTCATCTTTCAGTCCTTCATTGCTCTGGCCACCACCTTCACCAGTCACATCTAGTCTGCTCAGAGCTTCCTGAATCTGATCTATTGCCCCTGCCTGAGGACAGACCCTGATCTCCCTTCACTTCACATATGATATAGCTCTATTGCTTGGTGCATACACATTTACAATTGCTGTATCTTCTCGGTAGATTGACCCTTTATTTTTATGTCCCTAATGATGTATTTGCTCTGAAGTTTACTTTATTTGATAATAACATAGCCAATACTGCTTTTTAAAAAAAATAATGTTTGTATGGTATATGTTTATCCTTTAACTTTCAGCCTACATATATCATTATATTTGAAGTGAAACATACGTACTTCTACACTATGTAATTGGATATAATTTTTTAATATCCTCTTTGCCAATATCTTTTAGTTGGTGTATCAGACCACTTAGACTGACTGTAATTATTGATATGTTAGGGCTTAAGTCTGTCATTTTATTTTATTTTTTCTGTTCTTTTTGGGTTTTGTTTCTCAGGTTTTTTCCTGACTTCGTATGATTTACTTGAAGATTTTTTAGAATCCGCTTTTGATTTTTGAGTGTTTCACTTAGAATAGCTTTTTAAGTGATTGTCTAGGTGTTACATTACATATACATGATTTATCAGTCTTTTGGTGTCACCCTTTTATCAGTTTGAATGAAGTATAGATACTTTCTCTCCCTTTACTATCCTTTACCATCCCTCAATTGTAATCTAATTGTATATAATAACTACATACATTGAGAACCACATTATCAGTGTTATAATTTTTGCTTCAGTCATCAAACACAATTTAGAGAACTCAAGAGGAGACCGAATATCAGCCTTTGAGTCACCGATAACTGATTTCCTAAAGCTTATTTGACCGATTTCTGTCAGCGTTGCCTGGTGGTGCCAGTTCAACACACAGTACCATGAAAGCAAGTCTGTTGGAGGTGATTGGGACAAATATTGATAACTAAAGATCCTTTTGCACTTCTCCAGTTAATATGTGCTAGTATTGCTAATATTATAAAAGCTATAGTAATAATTGAAACAAATATGGTATATTAGATTGCTAGAGCTGCCTTAACAAAGTACTACAAACTGAGGGGCTTAAACAGCAGAAACTTATTGTCTCGCAGTTCTAGATGCCTGGAGTTCACCATCGAGGTGTTGGCAGGGCTGTGCTTCCTTGGAAGTCACTAGGGAAGGGACCGGTTCATGACTCTCTGCTGGTTTCTCTTAGTCCCTTGGCTTGTGGTGGCATAACTCCAGTCTCCACATGGTGTTCTTTCAGTGTACACCTTTTTATTAGGACACCAGTCACATTGAATTAAGGGCCCACCCTACTCCAGCATGACCTGAACTTAACTAATTATACCTGCAACGACTATTCCCAAAAAGGTTACATTCTGACGTTCCAGGGGTGAGGACTTCAGCATGTGGATTTTTGGAGGATACAAGGCAACCCGTAACATGGCAGTTGGATTAACTTATCATAGTTTATATAAGTCTTCAGATATATTTTCTAATAGCTATAATGAAAGGAGTTTATACACTCTATAAAAACACGGTACAAACGTCAGGCGGGAATTACATGCCCTTGAATCCTGTGTGTCCTGTGAAGTAAATGATTTACCTTGGTTCTGTTGTAGCAAACAGCTTACTTCATACTTGTGATTTGCCACCTTTTAAAGTCTTGTCATATCATTCTTTAATCACATCTTAGAGTAAGCATTGGGGTTCAACCCTTTCGTTTTGAGAAATCTTAATACCTATTTAAACCTTAATAATAAAGAATTAAAACAGGAGAGATTTTCAAAATAATGGCATTGTCATAGTTTAATTTGCTTTTCATTTAAAGATGGTTCTAATGACATCTCACTTTTTTTTCCCGAGTATTAAATTACCCTAGGCAACTTTACCAGATTATATTAATCATGCTAAATATGAAACTGCCTTACTTTTAGGTGTTAGAATTTACAGAAGCTATATTTATGCCTTTCGGTAACATTCATTACAACTTACATAGTGAAAACTACTAATAAGAACGTAGATTGTTTCTTCTATTCTAAAGTCTTTGTATGCCCTACATAGAAGTTGGGGGGTTAGGCATGAGGCGACACTAATTTAGGACTGTCACAGTTCCTTCTGGAATAAAAGTTGTGCATTCCTGATACTGTCCCTTTAAAACGTATAGTGTAAGTCATTATGGCCTCGGTAGCTCACAAGGTACATGTACAGGGTTATTGTACATCCAGTGAAATTTGGCACTCTCCAGAAGCCTTTCTGCTCAGCTTCTACACTTTTCTGTCTTTGGGAGGACAAGACTAAGAAACAGTTTGAAATGAAAATATTAGTAAAATCATAGATAATATCGATTGACTGATTTGTATGCACAATGTGTAGGACAGCCAGCAGATTCTGGGACTGTGCCATTAATATATACTTAGGTTATGCAAGATTTTGTCTTAATATGCTCTGTATTTATGTAAAGCATAATTCTGAATCCATTTGAGTAATGTACATTTAGCATAAGCAGAGTCGTAGGCTGGCATTATTAAAATGCATTGAGCTGAAATCCTGAGCTTCTGCTGAAATATGCTTTTAATCGAAGCCGAATTATGGCGATATATTATCCACGTAAGCCTGGTTATATCAGAGTTTGGCTTGCATAGGAGCTCTTTGCTCCGTGAGAACTGTACAGTAACCCATATGTTGTGGTTTGGCATTTAAATATTCTACAGTACGTATATCTGAATTGCTTGATATAGTGTTATCTAAGCATATGTTATCTTGTAGAAGATGCGTCTTGTAGCCAAGTAGCTTTGAAAAGAATTTGTCAGTTATAATTGTATTTACCAATGATTGATGGTCATTCATAAAAGCACACATTGTTTTAATAGAAGCTCTACTTTGAGCCTTTGGAATAAAAAGCAATCAGGAATGAAGGAAGCATTCACTGGTGGTACATTTTGTTTACTTTTATAATTTTATTAAATTATAATTCACACTTTCCATAATAGGTCTAGGGAAAAAATAGCTTATAGATACTACCATTTTCCTGTAGATTAAATTTTAAGTGTTCTAAGCGGGAGCCTAAAATGATCAGCATCGGTGAGGATACTAATGAAAACTTGATTTTCTAATTTCATCCTGCAAAAGGAGGTCTTTGGGGCACGATAATGTGATAACATATGGTATCTGTTTTAATAAGTAATGTTCAGGCAAGAAATGGTGCCTGATGCTAATGCATCTTTAGGTCATTGGTAAGGTTTTCTTTTCTACTGTAGGTTATTATAGTCAGTGTCCACAAACACAGATGAACTAGATGGTGGTGATGGGAAGGCCTCCCCTCATGCCAACTTACAGAGAAAGAGTCTCCCACTCTGCTAACTTAGGCGCTTTCTCTTCTTATTCATGTGTTTTAATTAACAGCTACATTTAAAATATTTCCCACATGTACGTATCTGGTTTTGGTCACTTCAGCTTATGCTCCTTTTACAGAGGGTAGATAATATAGAATTTTGCATGTTTGGGACCAGTTCTTATGGCAGAAGAGCCTCCCACACTCTCATCCCAGAGTGACTGATGTCAGATGTCAGGTGGTCATCTTGTAGTCAGGAATAAGCACATTTTGCAACCGTGAACCCGGTGATTGTTAACGACGTCCTCATCAGTAAGCTGTTGTCCTCTTTGTGTCACATCAGGATCTTTTTCAGCAAAGGGATGAGTTTATAAATGTCCCTGTGCCCTGCTTCCAGATTCATCTTTTTCGAGGTGATCTTTGCTTATATAAGCTCCTTTGTTCTACACGGCAAGGACTTCTTTGTACGAGTCCAGCTCTTCAGGTTGACTCCAGACCTGCAACCTGTAATTCAATAGGGCGGTGCCCTGTTTACCAAGGGCAGGCTTCCTGTGCTGTCCGTTATAGGGCAGTCAGCACGGAGACCAAGTACTTTGGGAACTAAGTAAACAATGAGAAAAACATTCAGGGCCGCCGGTAACCCTTCACAGGACAGTTAACAGCCTTTGCCCACAAGGCGTCCGTTGCGGTAGATGTCTGCTGAGTCTGAACTCTGACATTCTCTCTGGCCGTGTTCCCCCGATAGCTCTCAGCGTAATCTCCTGCTGAGGTCCACTGGAGCCCCTTCAGAGTCTTGCGCTCTCATCCCGAGCCTAAGTGGTCCTATCGTGACAGACATCCACACCTCTATTCTGTCACGTCTGCGCGGCATGGAGGCCTCTGGCATGGAGCTTCAGAGTGTTTGAAATTGGGGGGTTAACCAAATTGAGAATTCGCCCATGATCTATGAAGAAAACATCTCTATGGACAAGTTCACGCCCTTTGAAGAGTTCCAGAAAGGCTTACATGCTAACGTAGAGGCCACTGTACCTCTGAGGGGCAGAACAGTCTGGACAGGCAGAAAGCAGAGAAGGATTGTCATGTCCTGTGGATGCCACAGAATTTTAACCATTTAGACAACTAGTGTTTTTGTTGAAAGCCCTGTGTTTATGTGTTGTTAAATTAACTTGTTTGCTTTCTGATACATTTGATGGCTTTGCTGACGGTCTGGATAATGCTTGCAGTAGCTGTTTATATGATGGTTTATATATAGGTTTCAAAGCCAACAAAAAACATCTGCGAGTTAAAGTGAAGTGACTTGAATCCATCTGGATCGGTCAGAAATCTTGTTTCACTTACTTCAGCAATCAAATGGTAGTGCAGAGTATAAAACCAACCAGCAGACAACAAAGGTGCCCCCTGCCTAGAGGTTCCAAACTGCCGTGGCACACCTCGGGCAGATGCTTAGAACGCCCTCAGGAGGAGATGACGGTGACGTGGCTTATGGTCCTTGTGTTTTTCTTGCTCCTGTTGTTCACAGCGGCTTTGAGCAGAGGGTCTCAGACACATTTTCTAATGAGAGATGGTTCGTTTTAAACTCCTTCCTGAATTTGTATCTAAAGAGATATGAATAAAGATTAGAAGTGAAAGATTAATCTTTTAAGTGTGTCATTGAGTAGAGATTTTAAACTATATAATTCAATCAATAATTGAGTATAGATCTTGAGTAGAAAACACGAACGTCTGCAGGGTCCTGGCGGGCTCCTTGGCTGTGTGCCTATTGACGAGCTCCCTGGAGGCCCTTGCTGAACATGGGAGACGGAAGAGACCCCGCCACCAAAATGTGCCTTGTCCTTGAAATCTATGCCGGTCTCGTGGAATAAATGACTTTTTTTTTTTTTTTGGCATTTTCTGACTACTACTGAATTTGAGAATCTTTTAAAATATTTATTGGACATTTGGATTTGATTTTTTGTGAATTTTTTCTTTATATTCTTTCCCCCTTTTCTTAGTGGAATTTTTATAATTTTCATGTAAATTTGTAAAACTTGTATATTATAAATGTTAGCATTACTGAGGTCTAACTTTCAGATACGTATTCAGGATTTCTCTCTTCTTCATTGGCTGTGCTTAGAGTATCTTTTGTCTTACAATGTACTTTTCATTTTTATCGAATCAGGTTGTATAATCTGAAGTCCAGACAAGGGAGGTGAGCCATTAAAGCCTGCACAGATGTGGTAGTGATGAACTGAATGATAAGTCAGTTAGGACGACAGGTGAAGGAAATATGTGCCATAGAATAACATGAGCAGAGGTTTGGATGTGAGAAAAATACCAAGCCTCCCATGGGGCCAGCTAGCAAAGGTACAGAACCAGAACCAGCAAGTAGGGCGGGCGGCAGGAGACGTGCGGTTCCACAGGACGTGGTTGGGCTTCATCTTACGGGCAGTCAGGAGCCATCAGACGTTTTGAGGAGAAGAAGAATAATATAATTAGATGTGTGTTTTAGCAAGTTTTGGAAAGATAATACTACAATACTAGCTGTGATTAGGAAAGGTTCTAAAACACAAAGATAGAGGCAAGCTTGCTTTAGTGAAGAAGTGATGGGAGCCGAAAACAGGAGTAGTTTGTGAACCTGTGCAGGGCCGGCTAGGCAGCAGACCGACTGTGGAGGACAGGGGTGTGTGTTGGAGCTGCCTTCCAGAGCCTGTGTTCACTGGCGACTGCATAACAAGGCTGCATAACAGTGAGGGACACATATGGGTCTCAGGTTGGGGTGGGATGGGGAGAATACAGTTTTAGCTTAAAACACGGGAGTTTGTGATACAGACAGAACATCCAGGTGGAGATATATGGTAGTCACCTGAGAACTGAAATCCAAGGCAAAAAACGTGAGTGGAATTGAAGATGTAAATTTAAGAGCTGGGGCTTCCCTGGTGGCACAGAGGTTGAGAGTCCGCCTGCCGATGCAGGGGACACGGGTTCGTGCCTCGGTCCGGGAAGATCCCACATGCCGCGGAGCGGCTGGGCCCGTGAGCCATGGCCGCTGAGCCTGCGCGTCTGGAGCCTGTGCTCCTCAAGGGGAGAGGCCACAACAGTGAGAGGCCTGCGTACCGCAAAAAAACAAACAAAAAAAAAACGAAGGAAGATGATGACTCTTTGGGAGTCCGAGGAAACAACAAGAACAGTCAGGAAGGAGAGGGGGAGGCATGGGTGGCAGGCGCACCCAGCGTGAACTGCTGTGTGACAGGGAGGAGGAGGTGCAGGAGTGCTGACCACGTGCTGGGAGAGGAGAATGAGGACTTCACAGCTGGCGCGGATGGTGACCCTCTGTAAAGACAAGGAGAAGCCAGGCTGGGGGGCTGAGGATGAGGGCAGCTTGTGCCTTTCTCGTGCGCACACCTGTAAAAACCTTCTCGTGCGTGTGCACACACCTGGAAGAGCCTTCACCTCTTCACACCTGTAAGAACCTTCTCGTGTGCACACCTGTAAGAGCCTACTCAGTAGCTCTGGATTTATGGCCCCTATGAAATCATCTGTTCAGCACGTCTAACCATTAAAAAGGATGGTTATCAAAATTTTCAGTTAAACTACGAACTAGACATGTAATACACAACAGTTAATATTTGTAATACATGAAGACCTCATGACTCGAGATGATACGAGAACCCTAAGATATCAGAAGGTGAATGGAAAAAGGACACAATTGAAAGATATATGAAGAACTGAACTACATCATAGAAAAATGATCCATTTTATTACTAGAGAAATGTAAACTAAAACAATGACATTTTTATTTATGAAATAATCTATTCAAAACAGCACTTTCAAGTGTCTGTGATTATTTATGCCAAATTTTCTCAAAAATTTAGCTTTGTCTTCTGAGACCCCATAAAAAGGACTAATCGAGCTTAAATACTAACCCAGGGGTTTCTACTGTGTTGCTTTTGATCACTTATGTTCTAAATCTACATATTAACTTAGGAAATTCTACAGTATATGCCAATCATCATCATGTGGAACCACAAAGAAAAATATATAGCGGATATTATATTTCATTAAAGTGACAGATTGTAGTAAAGGGCTGTGTTCTTCTACAAAACCTGCTTCTACTACTGAAAAAAAAAAAAAAAGGTTTTTCCTCCAGTCCAAAAGAAAGAGGGGTGTTTTTAACATTAAAATTGTTTGGAAATGTCCTATAAATGAACTCTTTATAAATGATTACCTAGTAAGTAAGGGAAAGTGAATTGTTCTTCTATCAGTGACCCTCTTCGCGTTCTTTTTTTTTCTTTAAAGAATTACTGCGAACAATATAGTGATGGCTAACTTTCTGATTCTTAGTATTTTCCCCCTTCTCTTTGAGAATGATGGTTTCCGACCTGAAAAGATTCATTTGCAATATTAGTGACCTGACAATTTTTTTAAATAAGAATATGTTGCCAACAAATATTGTGAGACATTTATTTGCTAAGAAAATTCCACATGAAACAAAGCCCAGAATCCAGCGGAGGACACGGAGCGCCCATGTAGGCTCTGCTCTGTGCCCCTGGGAAGGGCGATCGCCGGCAGCCTGCCCAAGCCCCTGGAAGCAGCAGGGGGCTGAGCGATTGTTTGCCACCTCGGATGTCAGCGTATCATGCGGCAGGTGACGTCAGCGTACATCGGTGTCGCTGCTTGCCCCGCGCTGTCAAGATGTGAGCGACGAGGTGAGAGAGGGGAGGGGAGGCGTAAGGAGGCCCCGCAGGAGCCGAGGAACGAAGCCATGTCGCTACTACCTGCACGTGCGTGACTGACCATGGGCGTTTCTGCATCAGTGTCATTGGCAGTCCGCTGCGGAGGTGGCACGTGTCCTCACACCACCAGCACACCTTGCCCCGTGCAGGGCTCAGAACAGGCTCCAAATTCAGCCACGCCTCCCTGCACTGGGGGCTGTGAATATGTGGGAGGGGCGGGAGCCACGTGCCACGAATGTCCGTGTAGCTCTGGGCAGCCTGCAGATACCTCCTGTGGCTGATGCCCCCCATCAACGCATGCCCAGCACGTGCTTATCACACTGCTGTAGGCACCGTGTGGTGTCAGGGGGCCCAGGGTAACGTTTTGACTTGCAAGAAGCTCTAATCCATTTCCGGTGTCAGACAAGCCTAGCTAGCTTTGCGGAAGGAAGGCTGTTAAAGAAGAATGTAAGGAAGGATATAGAGAAATGCTACTTCATGGGACGCAGGCTAGACGTGTGCCAGTCCATCAAGAGGCGAGGTGGCAGTGAGGGCTGGAAGAGTCCAGAAAGGCTTCTGGAGGCTGACAGAGCGTCAGTAGCCCCTGAAGGAGGGGACGGGGCTTGAGGGGAGGCACATGTGCCAGTACTTGGGCCGTGGTCTCTGAGAAGACCCCTGAACAGAGTGGTTTCATCTCAAATGTGGGTGATTTTCCAGCTACAATTTTCCTTTGCCTTAAGCTATAAAAACTATAACTGTATGCTATGAATGTATTCTAAAATATATGCCACATAAAATCAAAGCCCTTATTCAGATGCTGGTATGAGACGTCTAGGATTTAGTGGCCTTGTAACTGAGCTCTGAAATAACACAATTTCCCATTTTTTACTCTTTCCATTGGCTTAAACTGGGAGTTCAGGGCACAGCAAAATCATTTCAGGTCTTTGTGATGGGCTTCTTCACAGCATTAACCTGAGAGAAAGATGAATACTTGGTCTTTGTAGGGTGACAGATTCAGCAAGATGTCACCATGGTTGAAGGTGATCTCCTGGAGGGAGAAGTAAAACCTGTGCCCCAAGTGGAGGGGATCTGTCTGCATTCTGTGAGTGCTGTCTTCTTCTGTAACTTTTCCATGTCTCATATCTGTACAGGTTTGGAAATCACCTGTCTATGAAAAGTGTTAAACTTTTCTATAAAGCATCCTATTAAAGACAATCTAACCTTAAAACCAATTACTGAAATACCTCACGTTATAAAAAAATGAAAAATTCTCAAGTCCCTTTCTCAAAACAACATGATTGGATCTTTGCTTTCTATGAAATTAACTTACCTCCTTCCAAATAACAAAGAAAATCCAATCATTATTATAGGTGATTATGGGATAATTATCAGACTAATTTGTAATCAGCATTTTCAGATGAGTGTTGATGTGGACACACTTGCCCTTGGTTCACCACACACATTAGACATTAGAGGCCCAGACGTTGTCACCCATGTCCCCTTGCTAGTCATCTGTGACGCAGCTCACGCTAATACTCCAGTGGCCAGTAATCAGCGTGTTGCCTGTTAAATGAAGAAATTTTCATAGCTGTCTTTATGAGCACCACCCCTGTTTCCTCTCTTCAGCACACAGCGGGGAGATAGATAAAAATATTGTAGCATCTAACAAGCCGACATTGAAATTTCATTCTAAAACAGCAAATTAAATCTGTCTCTGGTGGTTCCAAATTATGTAAAATAAAAAAGAAACTTTTATCACTGATAGGTCTTGTCATTTCTATTCAGTTGCATTTTTTAAAAATTGATGAATTAGAACTTTTTTTCTTCCAAAGAAACTCATCAACCCTGCTCATTGTTATTCTTGGAAGGCTTACTTCCCAGGTGTAAAGTTCTCTGAAAATTCCTTTTTACCTTTTATCATCATTTAGTTTTCCTAATAATGCTGCTACTATAATAGCTTTTTATGAAACAAGAACATGATGTTTTTCAAAAACCAAGCCAACCAGTTATGCCTTTTGGATCAAAGGGAGAGAAGTATAGCAAGAAACACTTTCCTATTGTGCTGATAGCTAGTTTTGTGATTTCATGATCCACTTCCCCTAAGTTGCTCACGGGTCCAATACACTGTCAGTCAGCTCTTCAGTTTGAGTGGTCCCGGCTTCAGCTGTTTCACACTCACAGGCCCTGTCATTCAGGGCTCTCTTCCAGATCCCCCTTTTCCTGTCACTGTCCTTTCACTCGGGGCATGTACAGATTGGTGCAGGGGTAATCAGAGACCATCCTGTACCGTGTTAGCCGTCTTGCAGCACGCAGTGTCTGCTGCAAAGAATCTAATTTCCCAATTGAAATAGGAAGTGCTGGAATCACAGGATAAAGTAAAAAATAACAAAAGTGATATCCTGTGAGCCTTTTCTGTTTGTTTGCTTAGTACCTGAGCAAGGACCTAGCACATATTTAGTGCTCAGTATTGTTGCTTTAGTTGAGACTGTTATTTTTGAATGATTTAATCAGCCAATTGGTCTTTGGGTAGTCATGAAGAATATGATGTCAGTACAGAAGAAATATTTGCCACGCCTAAAACGAAACAAAATTAAATTGTTTCGTTTTGCAAGCATAGCAGTTAGTAGCAAAAGGATGGGAGGTTCTGGGTTTGAATTTGGAAGGGTCATAGGTGATCGGATGCTCCATGAGAATCCATGGTGGTCTCGCCATTTGTTCCTTGGCTGGCCAGTGACCGACAGCGCTGTGTGACAGTGGAGCCACAAGACAGCAGTGACAGTTCCTGATTGTATTGCTGTCAGTCTGATCCTGAGGAACTCTTACCTGTAGCTACTTGGGAGTTAGGAAAGATGGAAGGAAGAGAACTGTTAGGCCTAAGCTCATTTGATTTTCTTTTATAGATTTTTTTTTAATTCACCATTCTATTTTAACATTTTTCTGGTTCTTGGCAATTCATTGTTACTCTTATCATATATTTGATAACAACCCTCTGAGGCCGGTAAGTCATATATTGTTCTTATTTTATAGAAAATGAAATGGACTCTAGAAAGGCTAGGTGATTTGTCTGCATTTCCATAACCAGTAATCAACAGAGCTAGATCGGGAACTTTGTTATTTTCTTTGTGTATGGCATATCATCAATATCAACAACTCCCAGCTTGCCTTTAACAAGCCTATGCTACCTTGAGCACACTTCCTAGATGAGCACTGTAAATTTTCATGTGTCTGCTTGCAACAAGGAAAGTTGCCAAGAAAAAGGTGACAGATCACCTCTTCAGAGGCACCTGAACCGTCGAAATCATCCCCACCAAAAACCATCATAAAATTTAACAAGACCAGTATATTAAATGTTTAATTTTTGTTTACAATACATGGATATTGGTTTTATGTCCAACATTTAATCCAATATCAAAATTTTATCTGCTTTGTGTTTGGAGTTCATTTAGCCTTAGCATGTGAGTATATTTATGCCCTTTTTATAGGTCTTAAAACATAATCTAAATTTATTGCTGTTCAAGCTTTGTGTTACTCATTCAACATCCAGCAAAGAATATTGAAAACCAACTATGTGCCATAGTGCTCAAAACTTAAAAAATAAAATGATGATCAGGAAAATCCTATACTGTTTCTGTGACTTGGTTAATGCTAAGTTCTTGGTCAGAGTTGCTGCCATCAATTACAAAACACATATTCATTGAAGCAGGCATGGTCCAGTCTGCTGGATGGTGTCGAGGGATCAGAGGCAGGGAGGAGCAGGTCCTGCATTTGTAGTAAACAAAACGCCATGTAACTAAACCAGATTCCTCGAGTCTGCTAAGTCATTGGGTTTGATTTTCAAATTAAGTAGAGTTGAATTGTTTACCTTTTGAAGGTATATTCCTTTATTTCAGCTCCTCAGTACAACTTAGAAAACTCTATTACAGTATTTTTAGAATATTATATTGTGCTAAACCTCAGCCATATAAATTACCTTTTATATACACAGTGATGCATTAATGACCCAAAAGACTGGATATGTCTTCAATAGTTGAGCACTATTCTGATTAGATCCTATGTCAATAAAAGAGTACTCTTTCATTGGTATATTTTACTGGTATCATATTGATTTATTTGAATCACCCTGCTAGGTAAAGAATTTAACATTTCACATGGTTCACTACTCTGATCATTTTCACTTCCTTAAAATACCCTTTAAACATTAATATGTTCTTGTTCAGATTAAAAAAATAAAACTCACAAGAAAAACTGGAAAAATATTGCTCATCTTTCAACACAGAGAATTACTCTCCTTAAAAAATTTAGTAGAAAGAAAACCTAAATGAAAGTTTTTAAAGTTACAAATGTTTCCTACATTACATTAAACATCTTTTTTTTTCTTTCTGGTGTAATTGAAATGAGGAAAATTTGGAGTCTACTGGCTTGTTCATTGATAGCAACAATGAGAACAAAACATAGATCTTTGGGTGCCTGATTAGTTATCACAAACACTGAAATAGTCTTATCCTTTAGAAAGGCTTACAGAAATAAGAAGGAAAGTCTCTAATCTGCCAACTAATAAACTATCTTAAAACTCTGAGAATTAAGAAACAAGTAAGTTTGGCTCTAAGTCTTTCCATTCCAGAGGTACTGCAGGGAGAACTGGGTGGACAAGCTTGTAGCCTGTGAGCTGCCCGTGTTATGCAGAGCGTCCTCTGCTTAGAACCAGGCCCCGCATGGGACCCTCGGCTGCATGGTGCTGGGGCCACTGAGAAGCCAGGGCCGTACAGAAAATGAGGGCTGCTTGATGGTGGAACAGGAAGGGAGAAAAGCGGGGCCTGTGGCCTTTCAAACCTCAGACCAGGTGATTCAGGCAGAGGGTACAGGTTTTGAGTTATCATTATCAGAGTGGGCTGGTCCAGCCCTGGACCAGTCAAGTTGAGGCTGATATGCTCACCTCTTTGAATTTCCTTTTTTTTCTTTGTAAAATGAAACTAGCGTCCTCTTGGCCCACTCCTAGAAGAGTTGTTGGGATGGAATGTGAAAGCAGTTGGCGATCTGCGACACCCCGTGTTGTTCCAGCACCGTCGTGGGTCCTGAGCAGGGGCACAAGGCCACCCCCTCAGGACGCTCGGCAGTTGCGGGCAGAGGCCGACTGTGGCCCACAGACCGATGAGCGTAAATGCAGGCTAGTGTTGATTTTCATGCTGAAATCCTGCAATTTAGGCAATACGAAAGAGGGACAATCCTGAGCCCTCAGTGGAAGTATTTAACATACTTCAGGGTGCTCTGTGCACGACTGGGAAACTGTCACTGAAAACATACTGTTACATCATATTACTCTGTGTTCAAAGGAAGCGTTCTGGCATGTTGTATTGATATGAGACCACTGTTAACTTAAGAATTATAACCAAAGTAAAGTTTAACTACTCCGAAGAAGCTACTTAGTTAATGCTGTTTCTTGGGCAACATTCATTTACAAACTCTTAGTTTATAAATTAGCACTGTTATGTATGATGATGCAAGAAAGTCTAAGCATTTTACTCCGTTCTTAAAAATACAGGTTGAGACATACACTCACAGACTCTCAAGATATTTCTGGATGAATATGTGAGTAAAGAATATACCTTGTTCTGAATAAGGCAAATAAAATTCCTGTTTAGTTTTCTACCTTTCTCATAGTTCATATTATTTCCAAGAGAAGGAGGGGGGGGAGTGAGATTTTTTTTTAATGTGTTATGTTTCTCTTTCTCATATACTCTTTAACATGCTAATACATGTGATATGATATAATATGCGATACTGTGCCTAGCATTGTTTTTTAAAATATTAAGACTCTAGTACCTTTCATGTAAAGTCAGTTTGAGCTTTTAAAAAATACTTTTTGTTCTAGATAAGCAGCCTGAATACCAAGCATTTTGACCAAACTTACAGATATTTTCAGTGTTAGATTTAGTTAATAAAGTATGCAGATATATTAGAACTGCATACTCCTGAAATGTGTTTAACATTGGGAAGTTAATACTGCTTAGAAAGTGGTTATATCTGTGTAAGTGAATTCTTTTCAAGCTTTTAATCTCTAGGTGGTTAAGTCTAAAGGTATTAAGATTACATTTATTTTATAGCTCCTTTGATAGATGGTAACATCATCAGTTTATGTCAGATTTATTATAGCAATAGGAAGAGAATGGTGGAATTATCATTACAGGTCATCTTGTATCACCATACCCAAGAGTCCACGTGAAACGCTGTGGGCTCAAGTGTAGGGTCCGAGTCCGTCTCCCCAGGCGGGGTGTGCCGCTGGGCGCGAGCCCCGTTAGCAGCAAGGGCAACAGCCCTCCTCTGGTGCTGCTGCTCCGTGTAGGCAGTGGAAGAGCTCCTCCTTTCAGTGGCGGAAACAAAACACTTGGAGAGAAGAGCGTGTGACGTGAACTCTGAAGCTGCCTATCTTGAGACTTTGTGGCCTAGTTAAAAGGTGGGAAATTTTCATAGTCAGCGAAATTAAACTTTTAAAGCAAAACTAGAAAGAAATTGAAATACGTAGGGATACATTTTAAAAAATACGTTCAAAACCTGTGTAATAAAAAATGCAAAACCCTACTCAGAGGAGTTAAACAAGACCTAGATAAGTGGAGACTCCACATTTTAGGGTGGGAAGACTCAATATCGCTAAATGTCAATTATCCCCAAATTGATCTATATATTCAGCATAATCCCAGTCAAAATTCTAGGAAGCTTTCAATAGAAATTGACAGACTGCTTCCAAATTTATATGGGAATGCAAGAGCCTGTGACAACCCAAACAATGTTGGAAAAGAGAACAAACTTGGAGGACATTCATGTCTTATTCCAAGACCTGCTATAAAGCCACGGCAATCAACCAGGGGTGGGAGGTGGGGGAATGGGGAGAGATATGTCACGGGTACGGATTTCAGCTATGTGAGCTGAATAAGTCTGGAGATCTAATGTACAGCATGATGACTGCAGTTACTAATACTTTACTGAATAGTGGAAATTTGCGGAGAGAGTAGATTTCAGGTGCTCTCACAAAAAAACAAACAAAAACAATGTGATGAGATGGGTATATTAATTAGCTTGACTAGTAATCATTTCACTATGTGTATGTATATCACGTATACCTTAAATATATACAATTTTTACCTATAAAAGTAAAATAGGGCCTCCCTGGTGGCGCAGTGGTTGAGAGTCCGCCTGCCGATGCAGGGGATACGGGTTCGTGCCCCGGTCTGGGAGGATCCCATATGCCGCGGAGCGGCTGGGCCCGTGAGCCATGGCCGCTGGGCCTGCGCGTCCGGAGCCTGTGCTCCGCAACGGGAGAGGCCACAAGAGTGAGAGGCCCGCATACCGCAAAAAGAAAAAAAAAAAAAAAAAAAAAGTAAAATAAAAATGTTGAATTAATTAGGGAAAGAACAACATACAGAGACCTGGAACACAGCAGTAGAATCCAGAAATAGACACATGTAAGTGGACTGTTGATTTTCATCAGGATGCTGCCATGTAACCCAACAATTCCACTCCCAGGTATTTACCCAAAAAAAAAAAAAAAAAAATGGAAGCTCATGTCCACACAAAAGCTTATCCCTGAATGCTCATGGCAGGTTTATTCAAAATAGTTAAAAACAACTCTAATGCCCATTCAAAGATGAATGGATAAGGAAATTATGGTCAGTGGAATGACACTTGGTGAGAAAAGGCATGAGCTAACAATATGATGAATCTCAACTTATCCTGAGTGAAAGAAGCCAGACACAAACAAACGTGTACTATGTGAGTCGATGTATGTGAAACTCTAGAAAAGACATGTCTCTGGTGACAGAAAGCAAGTCCTTGATTGCCAGGTTGTGGGAGGTGACTGACGACAACAGGGCATGAAGGTGATAGAAACATTCCCTATCTTTTGGGGGTGATGGAAGTGTGCCAATTCTTGGTTGTGCTGGTGGTCATAGGACTTTACAGATTTGTCAGAGTTCAGCACAGTGTTCATGCAGCACGGGTGCCTCTTACTGTACACAACATACACTGCAATAAATCGCACACAGATCATCCAAAAAGCACAAAAGGAAAGGCACATGGCAATAATCAATCTATTTGTTATTTCTTTTAATTCTATGAACATGGCATTTTAGGTATTAGAATTGTATTTCTTAGTCATAAAGAAAAAGCTGTCTCATGCCCCTCTCTGACAGTTATTTATTTACATTTTTCTTTACATTTACCTTCTGATATGCTGTCTCCATAAATTTAATTATTAAAGTGGTATTCTCCTATAAATTCTCCTGAAAATTAGTCATCTAGTATTAAGTAGCTTATAGGGTCCTGAACTAAGTTTTTTTTTTTTAAATTATGCTTTACCAACTTCAAAAATATTACTTTTAGAAAAAGTCTTGGTGGTTCCTATGACTTGCTGTTGACATAATCTTAAAGACATTGTGGAGTTGGGGGAAGGCAGTAAACCTCAGTGAAGCTCGAGGTCAGAGAACGTTAAGTATACGAAAATGAAACACTGCTTGTGCAGACTTCAATTAATTCCTTCTGTGAACCTTGAGTCCATCGCCAAATGTTGTACTAAGTCACTTACTGTATCTCAACCAAGTTCAACGGGACTGGTTTTGGTTAAATTGGGCAATTGCCAAGGGAATCTAAAAAATTACAGCAAAATTGTGGTCATTAAAGGAAATTTTGTCTTAATTTTATCTTTTTTTCTCTGAAATTCCTAGGTTTGATTCACTTTGACACTGTCTGATTATTTTCTATTTCTGTGTGCTATTAAACATTTGAAATTGTGTATATGACAACAGAAATCTCTTTCAAAAGCAGAAGAATTGACAGGGTTTCCTGAACATTTCAACTATAGTTTTTATAGCTTCACAGATGACTCATCCACAATGTAAAACGTTCAGGGCTGAGCTCCTTTTGAACTTACTTTGGCAGTGGTGATTGGTGGGAAACTCCTCTGTGAGCTCTTACAAATGCCACATTAACTCTTCTTACAGAGGCAAAACAAAAACTCACACTCGCCTCTTGACTTTGGCATCCAGTTTCAGACGACCTCAGACGTGTGTGGGTGAGATCCGCGCACCACACGGCTTTGCGAGATGTGCAGTTGCCCCGAAGATGAACCGCAATCTGTTCTTCTGTGTATTTTACTAAAGAATGTCAGCTGAACTCGTGGGGAAGGGGAAGTGCTGATATGTCCTCCCCTGTCTTCAGGACACAGATGGCCCAGACGTGTTTGTGGCTCAGGGAATGTGAGGGAGCTGCTGAGCTGCCAGTCAGCAAAGATTGATGAAGTCCGGGAAGTTGGGAGGACAGAGCTGGCCTGGCACCAAGGGCATTAGCATACGAAACCATTGTCGCATGCTCGGTTTCGGATAACTGACACATTAATGTTCAGTTAGACTGTCCTAGTTTATTTAATTACCTACATGGAACAATCCAAATAAATCATGGGAAGGTTACATTTTGTGAAGCTAGGGAGGCAATGCCGCATAGATTGACACCTGGGGACCAGAACCTGGGGGAAGTGGAAGAGACTCCAGCTGTGTGAACAGTGTGGCTGTTTTTCTGCACCCCCTTCCGTTTGGGTTCATTCAGTGGGGCGCAGGGCCTTCAGACATCAAGTGGTTCTGTTTTTAACCAGCCCACCTTCTGCAAATATATTCGGTTTCTAGGACTCTGTATTTTCAATGTTTTGGCACCAGTGCAGTTTAGAGAAATGCAAAATGTAGTGGCAGTTAGACAATTTTGTTTTTAAGATTAGTAATCTCTCTTTTTAGTGAACAGAATGTGAGTCACGTGTGGTCATTTTTCCATTTAAAATGGGGCGCTAGCATTATAGCATACGCATGTGTATTTGTCTTTAGAATCAGTAAGTATACAGTATTGGGACATGGCTATTCTTTAATGCTTCCCAACGTTTATCCTCACCTTGAGGGCTTTCCACAGGTCTTATGAGGTGACCTGAGCTTTATACTCAGTGATTTCTCTGACTTACCTTCACTCTGACTGTCCCTGCATCACTTAACCCACTTCACCTGCTTAACCTCGCAGCTACATCCTGGACTCAGCCGTCAGTGGCCAAAATTCAGCCAGGTGCCCTCATCAGAATTCCTTGGCTCTGGTTGGCCTTGTCGTACAATTCTGAGTGAAGGATAGGTTCAGAGCGCGCTTTTCTACGCGGACCTTATATTAGTTGCCGCTTCCCAGCTTAGGTGGGAACCAGGGGAGCTGGGGAGGACGTCAGGGTCTTTGCCTTCTCTCCTCCTCACACCTGAACTGCCCTGTCGGTGAGGACGGAAGTGCTGCCCGGTGTAGCCATGGCTGTCCTGAGGGTCGGAGGCGACGCCTTCCATTTATTCACTGGAAGTTTGTTGAGCACAAAGCCGGACGCTGTTCTGATTGCCTTAGGATACGTCAGAAACCAAACAAAGATCCCTGCTTGTGGAGCATCTGTTCTACCAGAGGGAGACAGATACTCAACAGAAGGCATGATAAGTAAGTAAATCACGTAGTTTGTTGAAAGGTGAAGTGCTATGAAGACAAGAGTGGAGAGGATGTCAGGGTTGGGAGTTCTGGTGGTGGACTGGCTGGGGAGGGGATGGGCGGTCACAGTAATAAATTGGGAGGTCCGGGCGGACCTCGCTGGGATGGGGGCGTAGGAGCAAAGACTTGAAGAAATGAGGGCTTCTTCTTGGATCTCTCTGGCACCAGAGTGTTACGCACAGAGAGAATCGCCGGGGCAAGGCCAGTGTAGCCAGAGCAGATGGAGGGAGGGAGGAAAGCGAGGGCAAGCTGAGGATTCACGCACAAAGCTGTATAAAGTCAGCGAAAGCTGTGCGAGTCACGTAAGGCGGGACTCAGGCTTCTGTCAAAAGATGAAACTGCAGCTGATGGGCCTCCAGCTGGGAAAACTGAGAGTGCTTACTTTAAATAAAGGTGGATGTTATCGCTTGAGGAAAAATTTAAGGTGCCCTGTACATAGAGGTCTTACATGGATCGTTCAGCCATGAACATATGGAAATGACAGCTCTGTCAGTAAGAAGCCACACGTGCTTCAGCGAATTAGTTCAGCTAATACTGACCACGTTGAGAGGTAAAGTAAACCATATATAATACATGGGGCTAGTCATTCTTTAGTCTACAGTCATTTCTCGAAAATTAATTGTTTGCAGTATTCTATACGAGGTGCTCTCTTGAGTACAAAAATAAATAAAACGTGGTCCGTGTCCATGGATAAAATGTTTCCACAAATAAATAAAAACTAAATGGGAGAAGCCTTCCACCTCTGCCCCTGAAGGAGTAAGTGGTGTAGCGTGTGCCCTCACACCGTCGGAACAAAATGGAAAACTGGATGAAATAAAGGAGGCAGCTGTTTCCAGACCCTGGAGAACGGCCGTGAGGACAGTGGTTCCTAAGAACAGAGAAATGGAGGGAGCCTCCAGTCGCGCGGCTTTTCTTCCTGAAGGCAGCTTCCTCCCACGCAGGGCCCGGCAGGCTCACTTAGCCAAGGAGCTTTGGAGACTCAAGTGGCTGGAATTTGCAAAGCAGGGAACCCCAAGAAAAGGAAGGAGCTATGCAGATAAAGCGCTCCACAGATCTGCCCGGGCTTTCCTGGAGTCTTAGCTGAACGCTGATCCGTCTGCACACGCGCCGTGAGGCTCCAGGAGGGCAGAGAACAACTCCCGGGGAACCGTCACCTGCAGAGCCCACGCCGGACCAGGCCCTTTATGTTCCTGCAGCCACACCCAGAGGACCTGTCTCGGTGGGCCCGCACCAGCCCACGGGCGAGGGCTGTGCCAGATCTACCCTGACAAACCCTAAAGCAGGCCTCAGGAGGCTGGAGCCGACGCCCAGGCAGAGGGAACGCCCTGTCAGAAGAGTCCTCACACTCTAAGGGCAGACAGAAAAACCTAAACGCCCGGCATCATGACATTACTGATGGCTGTCATCCAATAAAAAATGAGCAGACATGCTAAGAGCTAGCACAGTGTGATCTATAATCAGGAGAAAAAGTAGTCAACAGAAGCAGACCAAAAAAGAATAGCGATGATGCGATTAGCATATAAGAACTTGAAACGAGCAATTATTAGTATGCTCAAGGATTTAAAGAAAAATGGGAACAAAATGTGAAGAGAGATGGAAAAATATAAGAACCAGCAGAAGTTCTAGTACTGAAAAATACACGAAATGAAAAGTCCACTGGATTGGCTTAACAGGATATTATACGCTTAAAAAAAAAAAAAGGTGTGGTGAATTTGAACACACAGCACGAAAAGCTATCCAAGCAGAAGCTCAGAGAGAAGACTGGGGGAAACAAAAAGAATGGGGCCTCAGTGACGCAGGGACAATATTTAAAAGCCTCACATTTGCGTTTGGAGCCCAGAGGGCAAGGAAAGAAGGGAGGGGCAGAAAAAATGTTTGAGGAAATAGTGGCTGAAGTTTTTCCAAATTTGATGGAAACTATAAACCCAGAGATACAGACTGGAAAGAAATAAGGAAAACTATGGTGTTTGCATTTTACTATAAGGAATTTATGAAGTTGAGTTGTAGAATTAATAACTGAATTAACCAAATCTTACACTAGAAGCTCAGTGTGCGAAATTCACTTATGTTTCTATATACTAGTAATGACCAATGGCAACTGATTTTTTAAATTTTATTATAACTTTATTATTAATTTTGTTGGTTATAATTTATTGTAACATTAAAATGTTATCTTTAGGGATAAATTTATCAATGCACGACCTGGACACTGAGAGCCACAAAACATTGCTGAGAATGAGTAAAGAAGACCCAAGTAAATGGAGAGACAACACGACATGTCTTCATGGACAGGAAGGCTCAGTGTTGTTACAGTGTTACTTTTCCCCAAATTGATCTGTAGGTCCAGCATAATCCCAGTCAAAATTCTGCAGGCTTTTTTGGGTAGTAATTTCTAGGCTGTTTCTAAAACTTATGTGCCACTGCAAAATATCTAGAATAGTCAAAACAATTTTGAAAAAGAACAAAATATTGAATGCTTGCACACTGATTTCTATACTTAATTTGAAGCTACAGTCATCAAATAGGATGGTGTTGGTATAAGGATAGGAATAAAGCCACACAGCCACAGCTGATTTTCTACAAAAATACAAAGCAGGAAAGGATAGTCTTTTCAACAAATCATGGGAATATTTGGATATCCATACAGTAAAATCAGAAGATGAACCATGACCCTTACCTCACACTCTTCACAAAACTTTACTTGAAGTGGATTATAGACCCAATGTGAAAGCTAAAACTGTAAAACTTCTAAGAGAAAACATTGGAGAAGATCTTTTTGACCTTCATGTAAGCAAAGTTTCCTTGCTATGACACAGATAGTCCAGCTCATAAAAGGAAATATTGATCAATGTGACTTCATCAAATTTGATAACTTCTACTCTTCAAAAGGCACCATGAAAAAAACAAAAAGTTAAGCCACAGACTAGGAGAAAGTGTTTGCTATACAGAGGACTTGGATCCAGAATACTCAAAGTTTTAAGAAGACGAAGAACGGAATAAAAAATTTTTAAGAGAAGATACTCAAATGGCCAGAAAGCCCATGAAATGATGCTAAACATCACCAGTCATCAGGAAATGCAAATTAAAGCCATAATGACATGCCACTGTACGGCCACTAGGATGGCTAAAATTTAAAAGACTGAGAATGCCAAATGTTAGTGAAGATGTGGAGCATCTGGAATTGTCATGCGTTGCCGGTGGGAATGTAAAATGGCACAGCCAGTTTGGAAAAGAGTTTAACAATTTCTTATAAAACATATACTTGCTAACCATATGACCCAGCAATTCCACTCCTAGGAATTTACCCGAGAGGAATAAAAGCATATGTCCATGCAAAGATTTATATGTGAATGTTTATAGTAGCTCTGTTCATGATAGCCAAAAGCTAAAAATAACCCCTATGATGGCCATTAACAGATGAATGGAAAGGCAAAATGACACCAGACCCAAAAAAATAAAAAAATTTAAAAAAAAAGTAAGTACTGTATGATTCCATTTAAAGTCCTTTATAGGCAATCCTAATGGGTAGTGATGTACACCAGATTTGGGGTTTCCTGGGGCTGGGTTGGAGGCATGAGGAAACCTTTTTTCATAATGAAAATATTCTATCTATATCTCATTTTTGGTGGTGGCTACAGGGCTGTGTAAATTTGTCAAACTCATTGAACTACACACTTAAAATGTGTCTAATTTATTGACTATAAGTTATTCTTCAGTAAAGTTGGTTTTAAGAGATGCAGTGGAATCTGGAATATGAAACAGTGAAACACAAAATACTCAGCAAGTTAGTAGCAGTGAACAGGTATTCCCTAATCAAGAAAGCTCTCTGGAAAAATATAATTTGAGCTGGGTTTTAAAAGCTTGAAATGAGTGGAACATGCTTCATAGTTACAGGATGTAAAAACAGTTTGACTCAGGTAAACTCACATACAGGGACATTCTACTCAATGACTGGTCAGGACTTTTAATAAATGACAAGAGCATAGTGTGATCAGGAGATTTGGGGACCATGCCAGCAGAACGGGGGCCATCGGGCCTGACATTTAGTGCAGCGCACGGGCTGGGTGGACCCTCGACCAGAATTTTTGTCTTTTTTCTTCCCTTCCCCTCCTTTCCCTTCCCTTCCCTTTTCTTCTCTTTTCTTTTCTTTGTTCATTTTGAGTATTGGCTCAAATTACTGGAACGTTTGATGGAATTTGAAGAGGAAGTCCCTGTCCTTAGGAAGTTCACAGTGAAATATTTAGAAGTAAAAGGGTATCAGTTCTACCACTTAGTCTCAAATGGTTCATAAAGGAAAAAATAATGTGTGTAAATATAGAGAGAGTAGATAGAGCAAGTGTTGCAAAACGTTTTCAGCCAGGAGGCAGACAAAAGTGTAGGGGAGTTCTTTGTACCATCCTTGTAAACTGTACGTTTGAAATTATTTCTGATTAAAAAGTTACAAAACATAAACAAAATACAAAGTTGGGTCAAGGTACTGTTTGCTGAAAATCCTGCCAATTTCCTATGAAGGAATAACTGAGAAGAACCCCAAAAGTTTTTTAAATAAACATTTTTAGAGACATGTCGGGAATCCTGCACTCGGAAGGAAAGTGCTTGGGAAAGGGCAGGGCGGACGTTACAGGGAGTGTGGGTTGTTACTGCTGGATGGTGGGTTCCTATGTAGATTTCAAAGGGCGGGGCTGCCGCATGGCCGGTCACCTTTGACAGGTGTCCCCCACCAGGAAGCCATTTACAGAAGGCAGCAGTAGCATTCCAGACCGAGTATAAGGGGCCATCAGAGAAGGGGGTCTCTGAGGAGCCTTCGTGAGTGCAAGTGCAGGCTGTCAGCAGAGAGTTCGGACAAAACTCTGGGAGCGATTTTGATGACAAAGTATTGATAGTTTTTTATGAGCGATAAGGAAAAAAAAAGCTGATGACTGATCTATCGACTACCCAGACATAAAGGCAGCGAAATTCCCAGGAGACTGACTGGTGTTCAGATGTTATAGAGATGATGAGCTGTGGCTCTGTGTCCATGTTCTTTTTAAGAACTTGTTAGAAATCTTATTTATTTGATGTATGCATTTGCTTTGTCTGACTTCTTTTGGGAGAAGTAGTTTGAGACCGTGAATTTACTCACTTTCCAAATATTCTGTTGGCTGGGTATTTATTTCAGGCCAACTTTTTTTTTTAATATTATTAATTTTTATTGGAGTATAGTTGCTTTACAATGTTGTGTTAGTTTCTGCTCTACAGCAAAGTGCATCAGCTACACGTATACATATATCCTCTCTTTTCTGGATTTCCTTCCCATTTGGGTCACCACAGAGCACTGAGTGGAGTTCCCTGTGCTCTACAGTAGGTCTTATTAGTTACCTATTTTATGCATAGTAGTGTATATATGTCAGTCCCAATCTCCCAATTTGTCCCTCCCCTGCTTCCCCCCTTGGTAACCATAAGTTTGTTCTCTACATCTGTGACTCTGTTTCTGCTTTGCTCATCATCTTTGTTCATCTGTACCATTTTTCTAGATTCCCATGTAAGCAATATACGATACTAGTCTTTCTCTTTGTGACTTACTTCACTCTGTATGAATCTCTAGGTCCTAGAGACCATCAGGCCGACTCTAAAGAAGGACCGTGCAGCTGGATCTTGGGTGAATGGAGAGAAGTGTGAAAGGAGGTCAGGGCTTCTAGGGCCTTGGCAGTGGGAGCTGGGATGGCATCCTGGCTTCCTTGGGAAGCAGGTGGGAAGATCACAAAGGGGGACCCGAGGCTGGTCAGGAAGCTTCTGCACTAACTGGGCCAGAGTGACAGTCTTGAGCCAGTCGAGGTTTGGGTGGGTGAGTTGTAAAGTGGGCAATGCAGGGTAAAGCATCAGGTGTTACACTGTCAGGACAACTGAGCACACAGGTCCTCAGTGAAAAGAGTGTTTTACGTCAATTCCTCAGTTGTTTTGCTGACAATACGTGTGGCGCTCTGGGTCATTCTGCTTTGTACCCCACTGTACGTTCGCTGTATTTCTGTTTTCTCTCTGATTTTTCTAGATGAGATCCCTCTGTACTAGCTCTGCCAACTGTTTTGCAAATATAAAACTATTCTAAACTTTATAATTTATTTTAAAATACTCAATAATATGCCAATATATAGAATTAAACAGTAAAGTGGAAAGAATTATTTAGGGTATGAAATAACTTATATAAAAATATTTTTATAATGTTCTTCATTGTCTATGATTTATAAAACTGGATTTCCACTAATGTTCATTCATTGTTATTCTCGGTTTTCCTATTTAAAATTTGGAAAATAGATCTGTAGAATTTGGAATTGTAAAGAAAAAAATTCGAAGATACAATCAATGAATTCTGCATTCTTTCTTAAGGAGAACATCCAGGAAGAGGGCTGGGTGGGAGATGCCAGAAGGGAGGGCAATAACGCTTCATCTTTTCACCACCATTTTCGGGCAGTTCACTGGATAGACTGGGGGGACACACGCCGTACCTAGCCTAAGAGATGCTGGGGGCTTTCTTTTTCTTTTCTCTCTTCTCTTTTTGTTTTTTCCTTTTTCCTTAAAAACCTCTGTGTTAGATCAAAGAAATCCACATGCATTTTAAGTGAGTGATTGTGTTATTTATTTTTATCTTGAGATGTACACCTCAAAATAAAAATTAGTTTTTAAAGAGTTTTTTTTAAAGTTTAGGAGTATAAAGCCATTCATTCTTACTGTGTTAAAATTCCATTTTTAACTACTGTGATATAAACAGTTATGGTCTTTGGATGGTTTTAAAGTAAATTTTTTTGAAATAACATCACATAATATGTTCAATGTTAGAAATAGTATTTGGAAAAATACTTAAGTTCATTTTAAACACTAAATAAGTAGTGTTCAGCATTAAAATGTTTACAGATTTAGTGATCTTATTTTACGTTGATCAGCCTGTTTAAAATCTGTGCTGTAAGGTGGTTTCTATAGGAAAGGCAGGCCAATAAGCATTATTTTCGTTCTTAAGTTATAGCTTTTGAGGCTGTAAATTGATGAGTGTGGCCCACTGTGTAAACGTTAGAGCATGTGAAGAGGAGGGGGATTTGGGACTTCAGTTACTCACCTGCCCTGATTTCAGAAACACTTATCACTTATCATAGCAATAAAAATGACTAGTCACTTAGAGTCCTGTGACATTTCTTACCTCTGGTGTTCTGGCATCCTGGATGTTTTTATTTTAAAATTTATTTAGGAAAAGGAAAGGAAATCAGGAGGTTACCAGAAATGTCTTTAATCGTCTCTTGCACAAAAGGCAGGTGTTCTGATTTCATTACTCAATCTCAGAACATGAGGCAAGGATAGCTTGGAAAATGACTCTTTTAATATGGGATTTAGAATTAGGTTACAGCTTCTGCTGATGAAGAAAATGTGAAGTTCCAAGGGAACATTAGACATTTTAGATTAGAAAGAGGAAGGAAAGGAATGAGTCCTATTTCTAAATGGATTTTAAAAGCCATCTGATTTTAGCTCTAGCAATGCACAGAAAATAAAATAAAAACTATATCGTACTTTATTTACTAACCAATGAATTGAATTGTCTGCCTTTTATTACAGATATAAAGTAAAGACTATGAAGAGACAATCATTTTTGTAGCTGTCAGACTTTCAGGAACATATCTCTTGTGATCTAAATAACAGATAGTTTAAGTGTTTTTCCATTACCTTTGTGTAAATGAAAAATGCATAAAATATTTTAACAAGGTGTAAAGTAATCCAAGGAGATTGTTATTTTGCGTTACAAATTAGGTTATTTCTGTCATAAAATTAAAGGGAAAAAAATCAATGTTAGGCCATTTCAGCTTAATATCATTTACTAGAAGGAACATGTAACAGATTTAATTAGCTAGCAGGTCACCTGAATCCAGCTGTTTCCGACCAGCTTTATGAAACAGAGAAGGCAGCTAGCAGTGGGAGGTAAGCATTATTACAAGCTCTCTAGGAGTTACAAACTCGATTTCTGCTTGAACGAATTAATTTAGATTATCAATTTATAACCAGCTACACGAATCCCATCAACTCAACAATTTGGGGAATGATCAGGTTCAACCCTTCTAAGAGCTTCACAATTAGGGGCCTCTGCCAGCCCTGCAGTTTCTGCCTGTCCTATGGCACGGCTAACAGAGTTACTCAGCTGAACAAAAGGAAAAGGGAAATGTTGGCTTAGGAAAATTTCAGAGGTAAAATGTAGCATCCTAAAGAAGAAAGCAAAATAATACCGTGCATGTGTGAGTTCAGGGGTTTTTTCCCTTGAATCCTTTGGATCCTATGGATCCTTTGGATCCTATGAAAGGGTAATTTTGACCATTCCAACTGAATTTTTGAATCATCGTGGTTTGTACCTTGGAACATTTCGGACTTAACTGTTGACCTTGAAGAGACTCCTTGTCTTCTGTCCTCATTAGAAAACGGTGTGACAGCTGTGGCTGTTTTCTTCTCCCCCAAAACTGTGAAGGTTGGGGCTGTGAGCGTTTGTTCAGTGTTGGGGCTGTGAGCGTTTGTTCAGTGTTGCGGCTGTGAGCGTTTGTTCAGTGTTGGGGCTGTGAGCGTTTGTTCAGTGTTGTGGCTGTGAGCGTTTGTTCAGTGTGGACAGCTGGACGCAGTTACTTGTCTTCTTCCCAAAGTAACTTTCTTTACCTCTTCCCCCGCCTTACCCACCTCCCTGTAGAAAAGAGCTCATTTTGGTCCAAAATACAAGTTGTTTAAGCTCACAATTTCGGTATCCTATTATTCTCGTCACTTCAGCCCCCAGATTCTGTGAGCGGTCTGTTTCCTCCGCACGCCTGAAATGTTCTCCTCTCCTTCAGTGAAGAAGTCTTGCTTTTCCACCCCGTTTCTGCTGCCGTGCGCTATCACAGATCTAATAGACTGGCTCACCTTTTTCCTGCTAACGGCTAGAATAAGTATGTAACTATTAAAATTGTGCAAATGCTCCGTGATCACCTAAACTCGCTGTGTTCTCCCCGTCTGGGCAGCACAAGCTCACGGCCCCTGTGCTCTTACCCCAGCCCGTGTCTGACTGGCCGGCCAGCCGCTGACCCTGGCCACGGCGGCTCTGCTTCTCCAAGGGGCTTCCTAAGCAACAGAGGCTTCAGACGAGACACGACTGAAGTCGCTCGGCTCCGAGCCCCAGGGCCCTCCTCAAGTCCAGACGCCCCAGCCTTCAGGGCCAGCCCTGCTCGCGTCTGCCCTGAAGCTCCACCTTTTCCTAAGACGTGTTCCTCCCAGATCTTAGCTGGATCCCCGTACTCTGTGCTGTTCTCCATTGTTCCCTGTGACCCTGACACCTTACGTATTTGTCCAGCATCTCCTGGCGAGAGCGCCTGCACACGTCACCTCCTGTCATCTCTGCCATACGGGGGAGATTTGCGAGGTATTACCTTCATCTTCCAGATGAGGAGCCTGGGCCAGCTGTCTCATGGGGCTGTTCCCACGACCTCGCCGCCCACCCGGGCAGAGCTGGACTCGGAGAGCAGGCCTCTAACTGCCGAGATGAGACTCCTTGTCTTCTGTGGGGCAGCGTTTCTTGTCAGTAAGGTCTCACTCCCCCCAGGGCAGGGCCACTTTCCTTCCTCTTCCTTCCTTTACCCACGTAGCTCATCCCAGGCAAAGTGAAAGCGCGAAGTACAGGCACTTTGTGAAGTAAAGGAAGCTCCTGTAGCCCCTTCCTCCTCCGTCCGTCAGCCCTGCCTCCGCCTCGTGCCCCGTGCAGCAGGGAAGATCCCTTGTCCTTCTACCCGAGGACCCTGCTGCGTCAGAGTACCTAAGTGCCCTCCAGTCCACCTTTCCGTAAAATTCTTTCCTCCTTTTTTAGGCATTATATGTCGATTATCACTGATTTTTACTTTATTCTCTTAGGTTTATTTTTACTGAATACTCGTCTGTACCTTTTGAGTTTTAAACTTGGTGAATATATTGCCTATTCAGAAATAATTTTAAATGGCATGATACAGTCCTAGCCCAAGATTCTTAGGAGAATAAAAAGAGAAAATGGTTGTACAAGTGCTTTGCAATTCGTAAAGTTATTACAGTTGCAAAGAGTGAAGGTTATCCCGCTGTCACAGTACATCCTGTTGTCACCGGGTGACCAGGTCAGTCAAGGCACAGTCTCTTTTTCTTGGTATTCTTCAAGTATCATCAACCTCGTATGATTTAGACCAGCATGGTTTTCAGAAATAAAAGCTGTGCATGTGTCAACACTCTCATTAGTTAACTTTGCCCTTGAGAAGAAGTATGGCAAATCTTCAGATGGCTAAAGTAGTGACTATGCTAAGAATTAGCCATTGGGTTTAAGTTCAGGAAAGATCTACACAGTTTTACTCTTTCATTATTACTCCCTTTTTTCTGCATAAAATTTTATCTGTTTCATTAATGTGAACATTTTATTCACTATTAAATTATAATTATTAATACTTGCCTACTTTGTACTCAACCTTATGCTAAGAGTATTATGGATACTAGGACGTAGGAACGAATTGTGCTTCAGCTGGAAAGCTAACACGTGTGCACGTAAAATGCTTGGAGGTCGACTGTAATAATCAGACGATGATGACACCAACACCAGGTTAACATGCTCAGAGCCTCCCGTGGGGGCCGGTAAGCTGTCCTTCCAGCTTCTGTCTCCCCGCTCCCCCGCCCCCAGAGTGAGTGGTCCATTAGTCATCACTTCCAGAATTGGCTTTTTGAAGCTCCCTGCTGAAAATGGGTCATTTCTGTTCAGAATCATCAATGCCCATGAAATGAGGTCCGTCCCACCAGATCCTGAGCTCCTCGGGAGCAGGGACCAGGCCTTGGTCATGCTTGTTTCTCCAGTTCCTAGCGTGGGAGGGAACAGGGAAGGGTAGGTGAGGGCAGATAGCTCGGAGATGTTGACTGTCAGTGACACTAGGAGTTCAACACGGCAAGACCAGCATGGTTGGATCAGTTAGGAAGGTTCTATGAAGGAAGCGGAGCAGGACGTCCTTAACATTTGTCATATAATGTAGAACAGAACAGAACTCCAGAAACCTGTGTAATATTCCATTTTCCTTATAGAAGTATAAACCTTGTGTGTGTGTGTGTGTGTATGTGTGTACATGTACACACACACATATCTGTTAGTGGGTCTGCATATGTGCATAGTTCTTAAGGGAGACCTATCTTTTCCACTACATGTGTCTGTATGCTTGAGTTATTTTAGTGTTGTGTTTTCATATGTGGCTTTTTTTTGAAGTGGGAGAGAGGGAAATATTGACGTTGACTTAAGAAGATGAAGTTTGAGAAGATAGGTGAATGAAATGGGGAATAAATTAAGCAAAACTCTAGGCAGTTTGTGGTTTTCTGGGAATAATGAAGCTACCATTAAAGTATAAGAAGATTTGGGAGAGCAGTAAATGGGACATAACATTACAAGTAGAATATTGTGATGTAATGAAACGCTTCCAAGTTGGCATTGGACTGAGAACCTTTAAGGTCTTACCGTAAATTTTGAGCCAGAAAGATATATCTTTAATGGTTGTCTTTTAAAGATAGGAGACCTTTCTTTTTCTTTCTTTCTTTCTTTTTTTTTTTTTTAAATTACAAACCATTGTTAGACAACAGATGGCAGCTTCTCTGGGCAAGGAACGCAATTTTAGGTTAAATAGAAATGAAAAGTACCAGGTGTTAAGGAAATAACAAATACTACTGTAGGTTAGTATTTGTTACTAATCGATGCAAAAGGAAAACAATACATTTAACACACGTAATAAAATTCTTTCTCAAAAGTTAACTGAAATGCAAAAGTTGTGTCTCCAACACTGATTCTCTATCCATTAACATGTAAACATGAGGGGACATTCCGTTTTTCCCAACCCTCTATGTGGGGTCACCAGACTTAGCAAATAAGATCAGGACACCCAGTTCAATTTGAATTTCAGATAAATAACAAATAATGCAATATTTGAGACATAATGCCAAAAAATTATTTGTTGTTTATCTGAAATACAGATTAAACTGAAGTCCCGTATTTTACCTGGAAACCTAACTCTACTGCTGTTGCTTCTCCCAATGTGAGGGAACCAGACCCAGACATGAGTAGCAGTAGCAACAGAGAATTCAAAATTTTGCCAGTGTATTTGGTAAAGATGGAGCAGAGAATAGAAACGGAAGTGAGGTAGATTGTGTAGGTCCTGGGTCAGTGGTTCTCAACCCGAGGTGATTTTGCCCCCCAGGGACACCTAGCGATGTCTGGAGACATTCTGGGACATCGCGGCTGGGTGGGGGCGGCCGCTAACATCCCTCAGTGCCCAGGACGGCCCCCAGCAGGGTCACTCAGTCCGAAACCCTGATGAGGACGGTGTGCTGGACGAGGGGAGGGCTCGCAGGCTCCGGAGGCGGGCGTAAAACTGGGCTCATGTCTCAGCCCTGTGCGGGGTTTGCAAGTCACCTCGCTTTTCTGAGCCTGTTTCCTGAAACCTGAACTGGAGATGTTTCTTTGCAGGAAATTTTCAGGAATAAAAGAGCCCAGAGTTGGCCTTGACGAGCACTGTTCCGCATTCAGCACGGGCTGGGTCTCGGTCGGATACCGAAGCTCGTAGGGTGAAGCAGGATTCAGGATACAGGATGTGCGTCTGCGGGGCGGGGGGATGAAGTCTCAGCTGGGCGTGAAAGGAGGAGGACTCGCCGAGCGGGGTGGCTGTGGGCTGAGCCGGGCCCACTCTGCCAGGCAGACGGCGTGTGCAGAGCCCGGTTCCCTTCTGATGTTTCACCTCACAGGGCTTGTGTGTGAAAGCGGGAACTTGTTCTTCCTGATGTGTATCCCTTTGTGTAGTTTGACTGCGGAGCTCCTCCCGATTGAAATAATGTAAGGAAGAGAGGTCTGACCAGAGGTTTCTGAATGCAGGTGTTGGCACTTTCCCTCAGGCAAAGCCACTCTCAGTGCCAGGTATTCCTTTTCTTTCTCCTTCTTCTTCCCTGTCCTCCTCCCATTTCTCCTGCCCGCTCCCCGGAGCCCCTGCAGCCTTCAGGGCCCTGTCAGTGTTGGGAGGAGGAGACGGGAGGAAGGCGCACAGCCTGGTGAGGGTGTCAGCGTCACCTACAAGCCATGTGACCTTGGATCGCCACCACCCTCCAGGCCTCATCCACCCCTATCCTTAGAAAGGGGCCTAATCCCGGCCTCATGGGTTGAGACGCTTCTGAAATGGAATCACAGATAAAGATGGCCTTGCCCCGCTCGCTTTCTTTGAGCAATTCATTGGAAATTCAGTGAAATATGTTGACTTCAGCTTGAACATAGAAGTTCATGCTTTGTTCTTGGGACACAAACTTCCAGATTCTTTCCTGTTTTTATCTGAAAGTCGTAGCCATGTTCCATTTATTGAGCAACATCAACTCAATATTTTTGAAAACACGTGGCTTTCCCAACTGAAGCATTTTCCGATTATTTCAAATAATTGTTTTGAAAGTCTGAAGATACTGCGTCATCATATTGTTCACTTTCAAGGAGTGACTTGGCTGGCAAATGTATGAAGAGCTGTGTTTTCAGTCTCACTTCTCGAGCTGGGGTTAGACGCTTTCCCTTCAACTGTACCTCTGACTCAGTCTGCTTGACGGCCCGGGACAGTGCCCAGAACTGGAGAAACAGCTCCCGAGCCTATTTTTGTATTATCAAAAATACACCTGGGCAGGTTCTGGTAGCCTTGGGTGGGGCTTTGTTCAGAATTTGTTTCAGAAGAGCTCTGGGAAGAGCAGAGAAATGAAATTGTTTAAGGGAACCCCTTTCCTCCCCCCTCCCCCCCGTGATTTGTTGTCACATTTCCACAGGAAAAAGTAGACTTCTATCATTTCACCCATTTTTGGTAGCATTGAATTTAGGCATTCCAGGAAAACTACTTACAAGTTACTTTTTCACATCCAAACCAGTGGTTTAAATAGAGTGCAGGTGATAACAGCATACATTTCTAGCCTAGCACTCGCTTTGTATTTTTCCACTCCAAGTACAGACACTGTTTTCTGTGTTGTACATTATTTTGTTGAGCCAAATTTGAGTAAGAGTCCTCTTAGTACTTGAGATGGCCACAGTTATGAAGATTATCAAGTCATCTGGCCTGAAGCCAGGCTCCGCCCTCCCTGCCCTAGAATATGTTTGAGCAGGTTACAGCAGGACAGGGAGTGGCACCCTGGGGACCTCTCAGAATTCTGGCAGCTGCTCATCCCTCTCACCCCACAGGGATAGGATGGGAACAGAGCGGTGAAGCTGTGAGGCAGATTTCACAAGCGTGCATTTCTGTTCATGTTGAGGAACTAAAGCAAATGTTTAACAGCCCCTTTTTTGCAATTTTTGCCCACCCTGTGCCACCAAAATGTACCACTGTGGTGTTGGTCTGACTGATGATCTCATGGTCAACTCACGGGCTTCTCGGCCTTTCCATGGCTCATGTCACAGCACCAGCATGAAACGGCAGTGGTAGAACACACTTCTTCGTAGAACAAGGGCATTGCTAAGAAGTGCTACACTTTTGCTGTCGCTGACTAGTTCCCAGGGCTAACTTAGGCTAGGAGACTGTAGTTTTCATTGCCCCCAAAGCTGAAAAATAAGAATACATTTTCCTTTTGCTGTAAATTATCTCAGGGGTCACTCCGCGGTTTCCACTCTTCTCCATGAGCCCCCTGTGTTGGGGAGAGTGACAGAGGATGGAAGGCTAACCCACTAAAGAGAAATGCTTCCTCGTGAGGAAAACACTAGCAGTATTAGGAGGGGCGGAGCCAAGTCACGTCGCTTCATAAAGCAGATTCCTCACCTTCGGGGGGATGGTCTCATCCCATCTCATTCAGAATGGAAATTTCAGCAGGGATAGGCTGTTGTCATGGTTTTCAAGCATTCGTGTTATCAGCCTTAACTAATGTTTCCTGTGTAAAATAAAAGATGAAATATCTACTGTTATTTTTGTTTTACTTCAGCTGTAATCAACCATAATTTTTCAAGCATATGTTTCCATTTTACTTTATGTTGCAAATCCTCTGAGGGCAGTCCCAAGCGCTTCCTTTAACTGCCCCTCATCGAGGTGGTAAATGGCCTCCTTCAGCTGCACTGAGCTTAGAGACGGCTTCCGGCAGCGGCTGGGATGGGCTGGTGACCTCGGCTCCCGCAGCCTCTATGAGCGGTGGGCCACGTTATTGATAGGAGCCAAGATATTGACAGTCTGTGCTTGGAAGGAAACTAGGAGTTTGATATGACATATTGTGTGTCTCAGCAAGACTCATAAATAATTTTGACAAGTTTTTGTATGCATGGGAAAGTCCTTGATTCAGCCTCCCGTAAAAATAAACTTCTATTATGGAATGTATTTGTCAAGTGGCTGCTTGATGGATGGGGCTGCGTTTACCCCTTGGCAGTTCGATGAGTTTTAGATGCACAGCTTACCGGAGAGGATTTACGGGCAGTACAGAAATAATTATTCAGTATGAAATGCATAATTCTGGTACCTGAATTTTCATTTTTTTATTATATTTTGTTTCTGTTGCATTTGTGGCCTCTAAAACAAAAGAACTTGCTTTTTTTTTTTTTTTTTTTTTCTTTTTGAGCTACTGTTTATTGAGGTTTTATGTTGAACAATCTGATTCAGCCCCGATCCTGTTCCAAACTTAGCTGGTATATTTCCATTAAATTGGTAATTTTAGTTTTTTTTCCTTAAGAAAGACTTATTCTTTTTTAAATTACAAGCTATTTAGAAAATTCAATTTTATTAATAAGACCGAAAACCTGGACATAGATCGTCTTATTTTTTTCTGAGGTTATCACAGCTATCTGCTTATTTGAACATAATTGCAGGTCCACCCACATAATCTGCTCCAGAAAGGAGAATTTTAAACTTAAGCTCTTGTCTCTGCGAAGTAAAGCTTTAAAATGTCTTTTTTTTCTCCCTAAATTATACTTAGAATTGCTTTCTCATCAGCCATACACACTCTGGCTAAGTTAGTGCCCTTGAGTAAGTGGGACACTTTAGAAAGTCTTAAATCCCCACACTCCTGTGATGTCATCCTGCTTATTGCACTCCGTGAGCTTCTGCATGGTATCTGGTAGGGTGGATGTGCCTCTCGCTTGAGGGGGATGTATGTTCGAGAAAACTAACGTGAATGGTGGGTCCATAGGAGTTGTGATTCTTCATTAGGACGTGGTACTGACATTTTCAGAATTCCCATTGGTTGAATCTCTATTAAATAAAGTCTGGGATCCTCACAGGAAGCTGTGGTGAAGGCCTTCCCTGAGAGGGGCGTGAAGACTAAATAAAAAGTTTCATTATATTCTTTATTCTTTTTTTATTATTATTATTAATTAATTTATTTATTTTTGGCTGTGTTGGCTCTTCGTTTCTGTGCGAGGGCTTTCTCTAGTTGTGGCAAGCGGGGGCCGCTCTTCATTGCAGTGCGCGGGCCTCTCACTATCGTGGCCTCTCCCGTTGCGGAGCACAGGCTCCAGACACGCAGGCTCAGTAATTGTGGCTCACGGGCCCAGCCGCTCCACGGCACGTGGGATCTTCCCAGACCAGGGCCCAAACCCGTGTCCCCTGCATTGGCAGGCAGACTCTCAACCACTGCGCCACCAGGGAAGTCCTATTCTTTATTCTTAGAAATAATTTGTTAAAGTATCTAAATACTTTTTTCAGTAACATTAACAAATACTTTCTGATCAATTGCTATGTGTCAGATGCTTTGCTATGAGCCAGGGTACATAGAGTAAAAAAGCAGCTGCTGCCTTCATGGAGTTCTTAACCTAGTCCAGGAGAAAAACATGTGAATAGGTAATTATGCAAGACACAGGAAGTGCTCGGGGCAGTTTGTATCCAGTGCCTCAGGGTTCACAGACAGGCTCACTCAGTTTGCTGCAGTCGGGACGTGTGTGGAGCCAGGAGCTCGGTTTTGAAGGTGTTTTCTAGGCAAAGTGGGGGACCTGCATTCGAGGCAGGTGGAGTCATCACTGCAAGAGCAGGGGCTCAGAGTGGGTACATGTGGCGTGGCTCGTCAAAGGCCCTGTGTTTGCAAGTGGCTGAGAGGAGGCTGTAAAGGCAGCTTGGGAACAAATTGTGAAGGTCTTTGCCTGCCCTGCTCAGGGGTTCAGACACGAGCCGTGGGCAGCGGGGAGCCTGTGGAGACTTTATTCATCACCTTCTCGCGAGTCACTGAAAGGACGCAGCGAATGTCTATTGGATGGATGCCTGACGTGTTTCAGACACTGTCCCCCGCGCTGCGGGCACAGCGCTGACAAAGGTCAGAACTGTCCGTGGGCCTTACAGCCTAGTGGAGGAGCAGGGCACTAAATCCCTATTCAGATGACCCTGTGAGCACAGTCGTGAGGCAGGCCCTGGGGGACAGCACGGGCTGTGGGGCTAGAGCTGCGCCGTCACCCCGTGCCAGCGGCCAGGAGAGCCTCCACGAGGGGTGCCCCCTCCACGCGTCCCAGCAGAGCTGCCAGGTGACAGAGCCTGTGGAGGGTCGCCCCGGAGAGTATGGGCATCCTTGTGTCCATTCCCGGCTCCTCGAGATGACTTCCTGCAACAAGGACCCAAGAGTCCACGAGCTCTTGATTCAAGTCCTTTGGTAACTGGTGCCCAGAGGCCCTCAAGGTAGCATCTGCAGCTCCCGGTTTCCCACGACTTCTCACCACACTTTCTCCTACATGTTCATGTCAACAACATCCCAATATGTGCAGCAGAAAAGTTCTTATGACTCCTAGTGACATGGAACATTCTTTCATGTGTTTATTCGTCATTTGTATTTTTTACTGTGTGAATTCTTGTTCCTCTTTTAACTTTATTTAATGATTTTTTGTTTGTTTTTAAGATAAATATATATGTGTGATTTCTGACTTTAGTGTCATACCTCTCTACTTCAGGGTTATGGGAACATTTCTACTACAGTCTGGTATTTTTGTTGTTTCAGTTTTTACAAATCTAAACCTTTAATCCATTTGGTGGAACATATTTTGGTATAAAGTCTGACATAAAGCTCTAACTTCATTTTTTCCCCACGTAGTTATTTTCCCAATGTATTTATTGAACGGTCCGTACTTTCCCTCTTTGATTTTAAATGCCACCTTTATCTCCTGTTCAGTTCCCACATGTATTTTATTTGCTCCACAGTTTCTTTATTCTGTTCCATACACTTACCTCTCTTCTCTTATATCAGTGACCCACTCTCTTCCTTATGCATTTCGGTTTTAATATTGAATAAGATTCCTTCATTTCTCCTTTGTTTCATACATTCTTCCAGGGTAAACTGTAAGTAAATTGTCATCTTTAAAATTTTAAAACTTCCTTTACAGAAACACTATTTCTCACCAGTTACTCAAGTCTTTAGTCCTTCAACCAATTATTTTTCCTGTATAGCTAATATTTTTGTAGCAGTTGTGTATAGAATTTTTCAATTATATTTTATTTATCTATCATTTTTTATTGGTATAGAGAAAAGCTCTTTATTTTTGTCTATTTTTCTTATATCAAGCCACTATATCTTGTCCTTTTGATTCACAGCTGATTATCTTATACCTTATAGGTAGTCGCACATATTTTAATCCACTGGCAATAAGTGATAGACGGGGACGTAACCAAACTGTAAGGTCTAGTAGGTGTAGTCAAGTAAATGAAAATCCCCCAGCTCAAAGGCATCAGCCCTATGTATTCCACTACCTAAGGATACATATTTGTTAACAAACTTTTTTTAAAAAATTTATTTGGCTGCACCAGGTTATTTTTAAATGTAAATGCCCAAGGAAAATTGAACCATGTATCCCCTTGTTCAGTGGCTCAATTCCTAGTTAAGTGTTGATAACATTGAAATAACTGTTCCGTGAGGGTGGATTAGGGAAGAGAAATAAGGAATTGTGTGCCAATGGCAAGCTGGAATAATAGCACTTGTTAACACTGTGCTAAGCTTTTCACACCTATGAAAGCACTTGATCTTCATAAACCCTGTAAGAGTGGAATTACCCTTGTTTCACAGTAAAGCAAGTCCAGACACAGATAGTTTAAGTAACTTGTTCAAGGTACAAGTGGCAGAGCCTGGATTTGAACCCTTCAATTTGAGGTCAGAACCCAGCTCTTAAGCACTGTGCCATACTGTGGAGAAAGGAGACATGTTGTATTTCAACACTCAACATTGCAACAATGTTTTTACCTTATATTTTTTCTAAAAAGAGAAATCCCAGGTAATTTGTTCTTTTTATTTCTTAATTTTTAAATTTTTATGCAGTTTTTAAAGTTTACTTTCTACTTACAGTTATTACCAAATATTGGCTCTGTTCCCCATGTTGTACAGCACGTCCTTGAGCCCATCTTACACACAGTAGTTTGTGCCCTCCCCCCACTGGTATCCAGTTTTTTGTTCTCTGTGTCTGTGAGCCTGCCCCTTTTTGTTAGAGTCACTAGTTTGTTGTATTTTTTAGATTCCACACATAAGTGATAGCGTACAGTATTTGTCTTTCTCTGCCTGACTGACTTCGCTTAGCATAGTGCCCTCCAGGTCCGTCCATGTAGCTGCAAATGGCAAAATTTTGTTCTTTTTTATGGCTGAGTAGTATTTCATTGTCCAGGTGATTTGTTCTAATCAGAATTGCATCTTACATCAGTGATATCTTGAACTTAAAGAAATGAAGTAGAACGTCTTGAATTGTAAAGTCAGGAAAGGCACAGCACAAGACAGTGACATGACATGGGAGAAACCTTTAGAGGGGACATCTCGCAGATTTTGTTGTTGTTTTGCCTGGGACCTTTGTGCCAGCCATTCTGCCCTGAAAACCACCATCGTAGCTGTCCGTTTCTTCTTTAAAACTTAGTCAAGGGCTTCCCTGGTGGCGCAGTGGTTGAGAGTCCGCCTGCCGATGCAGGGGACACGGGTTCGTGCCCTGGTCTGGGAAGATCCCACATGCCTCGGAGCGGCTGGGCTCGTGAGCCATGGCCGTTGAGCCTGCGCGTCCGGAGCCTGTGCTCCGCAACGGGGAGAGGCCACAACAGTGAGAGGCCCGCCTACCACAAAAAAAAAAAAAAAAAAAAAACTTAGTCAAAAGAACTACTAATATATTCCACAGCACAATCACAGCCATTAGGCTGAACAAGTGAAACCATACCCAGAAAACTGTGAGTCCTGTACTCATCAATTTGTATGAAATTCTAGAATAGGCAAAACTAATCAAAGGCTAAAAAAAAGAAAGCCACGACAACGGTTGCCTCTGAGTGGGGAGAGGAGAGGGGCAGGAACCAGGGAACTGTCTGCAGTGATGGAAATGTTCTGTCCAGAGACAGCAGGTGGGTTACATGGTGCGTCCACTTGTCTAAACTGGACAGATCGGATTTGCACATTTCCATGCGTGCAAATTTTACCTTAAAAAACTGTAAAAATAAATAATAATAATTGAGTGGAGTTCAGGTGAGAGTAGAATATGAGAATGTTGATAATTGTGGAAAGTGGGTGATGTTTCACAAGAGTTTATTATTTCGTTTAGTTTAATATCTTTGAAATTTTTTATAATAAAAAAGTTTTAATGAAAAATAATGGGACTAGTTTGTAGGGCTGCATAGTTCACCACTTCTCCCAGGTGAACTTGGCACCAGCATCAAGGCTAACCCATTCCATTCTGTCCAGTGTCCCCTTTCTCTGAGTTTCGAATCTCTACATTGAAGAAAGAAGGAGGAAATGCAAGAAGCTGGCCTTGAAACGGACCTCAGGGCATTTCACAAACTTAGGTTTGTGAAGAGAGTGATCTGTTTGATCTGTTTCTTAGTGGGGAAAGGCATGGGTGATAAGGCCCAGATAATGTAAACAAATAATTTCTGTTGATTGAGTAGCTATATGCCCGGATCAGATTCAAGCCTTTTGCATGCTTGTAGATTTATGCTGCCTTCAGAGATGGTCCTCTCGCTGGCTCCATCCCTGGGTGCCGGCTCCATCCCCGGGTGCCAGCTCCATCCCCGGGTGCCGATGCGTACTTCCTAATCACGGGAGTCCTCCGGGTGTCCTTTTCCTGAGAGCCACCTGTTGAATGACCAAGTGCTCAAGTTCTCCGGCAACCCCGGCCACAGCTGCTTGCTGTGTCATGGAGAATCTTACTCAAAGGTCGACAGACTCACTTGCAGGTTGTTAGCCTGGAGCCTGATTCCCAGTGGCCTCACCCCTGCCAGGGCGGCCCTTACTTTTATAAGGACCCATGGCCAAAAAAAAAAGTTAAGTGGATTTCGGAGTGAAACTAGGTGAAACAAAAGTAAGAAGCCAAAGTTTTTATCCAGATGGACTCTACAAACGTGACTTTTTTTTTTTTTACTTGAAAATCGCTTTCTGGAGACACATGGGAATTTAGATAGTTAACAGTGGGGGCCAGCGAGGGGAGGGGGACAGTGACCAGGACTGTGACACAAACCTGCAGAAGAAAGAGCTCACTCTCTAAGGAGGGTACCCCAATCCACTTTGCTTACTTTGGCCAAAGCAACCAAAAAACTGTGAAAAATTTACTCTTTAATTGGGAGAAAGGCCCTAAATGAAATATAGACAGCAGAATCCGGGAGTCTAGAGAAGAACTGAACTCCTGGGGCAGGAAGGCTTTCCGAAGGATACTTCTCTGAACTGGGCCCTTGAGAAAGAGCCCCCTAGCGAGGAATCAGCAGGAAGAAAATTGGGGGTGGGCGGTGTGGGCGGGGTGGGCAGTGATGCCGACCTGAAGGCACACCTGCCTGGATGCAGTGCTTGTGTTGGGGTTTGTAGGAGGTGAGGGGGCAAGACTCTTGCCTGCCTGAAAATTTTAAGCACGGAAAGGATGGCAAGCAGGTCAACATGGCTTAAGCAAGTGATGGGTGAAAAGCGATCTCCTTGGATCTCACTTCTAAGTTACCTGAACTAATTAATCTCTGTGACTAAAAGTTATAACTCAAGCCTGTTTGTTACCAAACAGTTAGATAGAGGCTTACTTGCATTTTTTTATTCCTTTCTAATTTAAGTGTATAAATTAGCCTTAATCTATAGCTGATGAGTTCATCTAGCAAACTGACACAAAATTACAGTAAAATTACAAATGTAATGAGTGGAAATCTTGGAGAAGAAACAGTGACTTAGAATAGACCAAATTACCACTTTGTGGCAGTGTTTCTTGGCCTCGTCTAGAGGCTCTAGTAATTGCAGTAGCCACGTTCCAGTCGTGGGGGACCAGAGACTCATGGGGGCTGTTAGTAGAACAGGTTAGGGTGATAACTCACTGAGAGCCATGCGCACAGCCAAACTGACAAAGCCTACAACGGTCCTGTGTCACCAGAATAAGAAGTGGGTCCCTGGGGGTGACTTGCTAGCCCTTCAGTGCCTATGTTCATAGCGTTGGGAACCTCGTTTCCAGAAAGTTTGCTGTGTTTACTTAGAGGGGAACGTTTGCTCTTTGTGTCCAGGCAGCTGACACGATCAGATGTGATGAATCCTGCCTGCTGAAAGTCTCAGTCTCATTGGAATCAGCAGCAGTTGCGTGAACACAGCTGTATTTAAAGCACTGTGGATGCCCCGCTGCTCCAGCGTGCAGCCGTGGTGGACCCGAAGGAACACTCTTGCTGCTCCCCGCATTCCACCTGAGATATAGGGAGCACTGTTGCTGCCTGCATCTCTCTCCTGGGCCCTGGGCTAATCTAGGTTCCACATGCCTCCCATTTATGGAGCCATCTAAACGAATGTTTTCCTTAAGGAAAAGCACACGTTTGGATAGCAAACAAGTCTTAACGTCTATGAAACGCTGCTCTTTCATATAGCAAAGAATGGTCCCCTGTCAGGAGCAGTCAAATCCTCATAAAAATGCCAGAGCACTAGGCATCCCCAAATGGCCCAAAGGAAGCTTCATTTGATCCGCATCAGGGTGTGAGTAGGGAACTGGGTGGGACCTGAGCACCCTGAAAACCTGTGTGGAATCAAGGGTTAAAATCTGAGTCTCACTTATTAAGCCACTCTTGGTTTGTGCTTAGTTTTGGTTTTCTTTATTTTAAATTAACGAAATAATTGACTTGTAACAAGTAAAACAACTTGTTACAATAAAGAAAAAGATCATCTCCTCGTATACCCACAAATCACTGTTCACAGCTCAGCGTGTACCAGCCTTCTATGAATAAGAAGTTGTGTCCCTTACAAATATTTTGGAAGGAGACGGGATACACGTAATTCTGTAATTTTCATTTTTCCTCCAGATCAATAAATACAGATCTAATTATTCATCGGAATCAGTACATAACTTATAATAGGGCGGGCACCGTGGCTTAATCACCCTTCCCTTACACATGGACATACGGCAGTTTTCCTTTGCTACTGTAGACAGGGCTGTGTTAGTTATTATTGTACACGAGAAACATCTTTGCTTATGAACGACGTGAATCCAAACAACAGAGAAAAATAGTAAGAAAATACTGATCCATTTAAATATTTTCTCTAAAGTCAGAAAATACTTGTAATTAGTAGTCAATGAATTTTTGTTAAATGAAAGAATAAATATTGGATTCTTTCAATATTTTTAAAATGTCAGATAGAATCTACTTCAGTGGTACCATTTTTATAAACTGAAGGTATCTTAAACTGCATCATACTTCCCCTTTGAAAAGGCTTATAAGAGGTAAGTATAAATAATGGGGCGGTCTGGCATATTATATCTGTTTGAAATACTTTCTGTATGAATTTTGCCCGACGACGAAATTGACTTTTTCTGGCCAGTGTTTGGAAAGTTTTTATGATAGCCAAATAAAGTTACATAAATACTCATTGAGAATAGTGGACTTTAAATTCACATTTAGTGTTTAAATATTTATTATATGCTATATTAAAACCCTCTTAAACCTGCAAACACGAGTTTCCACCTGGTTTTTGATATATTTAAATGTTAAAGTCAATCGATAACGCTAACGCTGACAGTTGTTTGCTGTGACACTCGAGCCCTCACGCTCTGGAGCATTGTCAGTACCTCTGTGAATGGCGTCTTTGGGCACCTGCATCGTGAGTTGGCTGAGATGAGCGTCGTTGCGCTTGAAAAGCACCATCAGAGCAAATTGGATGAAGTGGCAGGCTCTGGGGGAGTCTAGAGTGTATGATGCATAAATGAGCCGTAATCATTTTAACCCTCAACATTTTGTTTTCAAGTGTTACTACACTTTGCAGCAGGCTCCTAGCAGTAACCTCAACTGAAAGCATTTCTCCAAAATGATTGAAATTATTAAGGAAAGGTTAGAAGCAGATCTCTCCCATAATCTCAACTGATTAAGCATCTGGGTAGAATTTGCCCTAAAAACCTCTGCAGTCAAACAAGAATGAAGGAAAAAACTCTTAACTTTGTTGTGAATTTGCTGGTTTGCAATTCAATTTGTTATGGAATTGTTAACCTAATTTCATAATAGCAAAGGAGGTATATAAATACTTTGTTTCATGAGTGGCTAGTTTTCTTCATTAAAATATACCTTTTTTCACTTTAGATACATGCTAGCTTCAGCTGCTAGCTCCATGGAGATTTCCCCCCCCCCCAGATTAACCCAGTATCTCTAATGACAGAAGGGGGTCATGTTTTTTCACGGCTCCTAGAAGGTTCGGCACAGCCTGTGCCACTGCCGTAGTTGACCGAGCACCTGATTCTGTGAGGGGGAAGGACACCAGCCCGGCGCCCTGGAGTTGGACACTTTCTCCTTAATGTTTGCTATATTTATTTATCCTATAATTGAATACACAGTCATTTTGCTGTGCTGCAGATTGCCTATGTGGGAGTCAAGATGCATATTTAATGCCTGATGTAAAAAGAAAAATAGATGCAGTGGCATGTGGGCAATTTTAGGAAAGTGTGTTCCTTGTAAATTCAAGTAAAGGTCTGGGAGAAACTCGTTTTTCTCTTTCTTAGTGAAGCCATGATGTTTCACAGCAGGAATTGTTGTAGATCCGTATTTATTAAGTGATGAGTAGTTGTTTTTTTCCTTTGCACTTTTAATGACAAATTCAGACGGCAGCAGAGGAGATAACTCCCCCCCCCCAACTCTTTGGAGCACACCCCTTCCTTCCGCCTCTATCCCTCTCTAATAAAAAGCTCGAAAAGCCTTTGTCTGAAAGGGAAAAACATGTGGCTTAGTTACCAGAGGAAAGAAAGCCAGCAGGCATGCTCTCTGGATTCTTGCCGGTAAAGCAAGGTGAGAACAGAAGCGTTCACATGTAGTGCGATGTGTGTTAACTGGAGAGTGTCGGAGCCGTGGTTTAAGGGGGCGTCTTCGTCCCATTGAATGGGAAGGCTGGAGGTGCAGTGTAGCCCTGGCCAGCGTGCGCTCAGGCTCTCTGCAGGACCACCAGGGACCCCTAAAAGCCCTGATGAAACAGTTTCTAAAGTGTGTATACTTTCTGAACATAAATTGAGCAAGCGGATTGTTTGCCTTATATTTTTTTCATGTTTTCTTGACTCTTGCCTTTTATAATCACAGGTAAAGGACACCCAGAACGTTAGGTCGCCGGCTGGGCTTGTGCCCCAGTGTGTGAAGCACTGTTTCTCTTTAGCTGAAGTTCTTCAGGAAATGTGTTCAGTTCTCGACATTTGTATTGCCAAAAAGACTTCAGATCGCAGGCCAGATCCTATAGAGACTTGTGTATTTTCTAAGAAAAAGCCCTGGACTTCGTGTAAATGCTACCAGATGAGCAGCAGTGCTGGTTTGGGTCGTCTGGTCCTGCTTAGTTAGGATGGAGGCCAGAGGGAACAAAGCAAGTTTAGACTGACTGGCATGTTCACCGGATGTTTCTCCTCGTTCAGCTTTTTAAACTTACCTTTTCTAAAGAAAGTAGCTAAAATGTTTCCTTTGAGATTCAGGGGGATTAAGAAGTGAAAACTTCCATTATCATTGAGCACCTGGTCACCAATTTGAGTTTTATAACGTTTGGTGCTCCAGATATACGTAAGCTGTTAGTGTTCCTTTCATTCCAAGACGGTCCTTTGTCCTTTTCCCAGCTTCTGGCTGACACCAAGTGCTGCCCCCATTTTAATTTCTTCGAACCTAAGTCATCTCTACTACCTTTTTAAAGGTCAAGCCGTTTGCTTCTTTCTTTTTTTGTCCTTTTATCTTTCTCCAAGTAACTCTGAGTTTGCTTTCAATAAAGATGCACACAACTGCACATCCTTAACCAAATCAGGGCTTTTCATTCCAGATAAATGATTCCTCTAATCTCACCACTTATGCTGTTAAGTGGTCAAATTCTTATTTCTTTTTTTTTTATGTTTTAAAATAATTTTTATTGGAGTATAGTTGATTTACAATGTTGTGTTAGTTTCAGGTGTACAGCAAAGTGAATCAGTTATACATGTGCAAATATCCACTCTTTTTTAGATTCTTTTCCCATACAGGTCATTACAGAGTATTGAGTAGAGTTCCCTGTGCTATACAGTAGGTCCTTTTTTTTTTTTTAACATCTTTATTGGAGTATAATTGCTTTACAATGGTGTGTTAACTTCTGCTGTATAACAGAGTGAATCAGCTGTACATATACATATATCCCCATATCCCCTCCCTCTTGCGTCTCCCTATCCCACCCCGCTAGGTGGTCACAAAGCACTGAGCTGATCTCCCTGTGCTGTGCAGCTGCTTCCCACTAGCTGTCTGTTTTACATTTGGTAGTGTATATGTGTCCATGCCACTCTCTCACTTCGTCCCAGCTTACCCTTCCCCCTCCCCGTGTCCTCAAGTCCATTCTCTACATCTGCATCTTTATTCCTGTCCTGCCCCTAGATTCATCAGAACCTTTTTTTTTTTTTAGATTCCATATATATGTGTTAGCACAAATTCTTATTTCTTTTGACCATTTTTTAACATCTTTATTGGAGTATAATTGCTTTATAATGGTGTGTTAGTTTCTGCTTTATAAAAAAGTGAATCAGCTATACATATCTTTTGACTATTTTTAAACCATCAGCCAAAACAAAATATGTGATAAAGAAGTTTAGTGTGTTGAGGGTAAGGGATGTGACTTACTTTATCTCCATTAACCTTTTTCATTGACGTTTCAAGTACTTTTACTTGTTTTTTTCATCCAAGCTGAAAGTAAAACTTGAAAATAGTTTATCTGTATTGCTATTTTTTCTTCCTTTAAACCGTGAGAATTGAATAGGACTGTGCAGATGAACAGAAAGTTGGTTTAAGGTTGCTGTGTTCCAACAGTAGTAGCTATTCCACACCAGTGAGTTGGAAATTTCATAGTAATTTAAGAAACATGCATCCTGTTACCTGGTTTCAAGAACTGATATAAGTCAACGATGGAAGATGATGGAGCCTAAATAGATTAATTGTTTTAATTAAAATAATAAGATACAGATTTCTTTCCCCTGTATATATAAGCAAGCTGAGTTGGGAGAGAATTGCTGATGTTTTGCTGTTAGTCAGGCTAATGTGAAAGGAGTATAACTTCCGGAATACTTCTGTGTGATCAGAAGAAATGCTAAAGAATAGACATTTAATACCACATGCTAACACATATATATGGAATCTTAAGAAAAAAAGAAAGGTTCTGAAGAACCTAAGGGCAGGACAGGAACAAAGACACAGACGTAGAGAATGGACTTGAGGACACGGGGAGGGGGAAGGGTAAGCTGGGACGAAGTGAGAGAGTGGCATGGACATATATACACTATCAAATGCAAAACAAATAACTAGTGGGAAGCAGCTGCACAGCACAGGGAGATCAGCTCGGTGCTTTGTGACCACCTAGAGGGGTGGGATAGGGAGACACAAGAGCGAGGGGATATGGGGATATATGTATATGTACAGCGGATTCACTTTGTTATAAAGCAGAAACTAACACACCATTGTAAAGCAATTATACTCCAATAAAGATGTTTAAAAAAAAGAATAGACATTTAAAGTAGAAATATAAGGCAATAAATATTTTAGCTGAAAAGTCAATAACAAAATGGAGGTAACAGTTATTAGTAATTTAATTAAGTCTGTATCATGTGTAAAATTACCGTCAGCGGCCAAGGTATAGATGCTTGTACTTACTGAAATGTAACACTCATATACCATTTGGAAACAAGATGACATATAACGAGCAATAAAAAAATGAAATATTCCAAGATCTCCAATCTGCTTCTGAATAAATGAGCTGTGCTCCAGTACAGGAAAGAAAACAGCAGAGAGTTGTTGAAAGAATTATATGAAGATAATGGAGAGTTTATATATATTTTCTTTATTGATCATTCAGAGAACTTGGGGCTTTCCAGCTAGATCGACAGCTGAGTTATTTGCCCATCCCTAGTGACTGACAACAAGTAATGGAAAGGCTTTTACCGTGATATAACGGCATAGAATACTTCCTAATTTACTACTGTAGTTCTCATCAAAAGTACCCTGGCAAAAACACTAGATTTATCACTTCAATTACTGGAATTTCACATTTGGTTTAAGGAGACATGTTTCTATAATGTGACAGGCTTTACAGATCCTGAACTTCTTCAGACGTTGCAGTCTTCAGGGTAATTGGAGAGAGATGTAAAGGAAAGCGATTGTTATAGTTTTATAACTTTTAACGGTGACTGCTGGCAAGAAATAAAACAGACCATAAACTGATGATCTTGGCTATGTGTATTTTAAAAAGCTTTTTTTTTTCATCAGCTTAAAGTTTTTTTCTAATCTGAAAATGGACAGCAGCTACATTTAAACCATTGTAATATTATGCAGAAACAGATTTTTTTGGTATGATGATTTTGAGTAGGGCCAGAAATCCCACGTAAGGACAAATATTAGAAGTCATATATTTATGAATGTTAAAGTGGTGAATGTTGATTTGCTTCAACATACAAAGCTAGAGATCTGTTCTGTGAGTCAAAAATTTATCTTTTCCTGGCTCACCTACTCGATACCTGGAACTTGGTTTTCTCATTTCCTCATTTGGGACTAATTTTTTTTTAACGGAAGTGTAGTTGATTTACAATGTCGTGTTAGTTTCTGGTATAAGCGGCTAATTTCTAACTTCTAAACATTACTTACTTAAATACATGGTAACAAGTACATGTTATTTTGAACTGAAAACACTATGTTTCAACATATTTCAGTATTAGACTCATCACAGTTTTTACAACTGCTTCTGTTATGAACCGTACTCTTGCTGTATAATGAGCTTATGATCGGGTACATTTCAGAGGCAAGGTATTACACTATACTGATGCCAAACTGAACTGAACTACCCCGATTCTCACTTGTATTTGGGATGACTTTTCTTACGTGGCAGGTGAGGTTTAATGGCATGGTAAAGTTAACAATGTTGTACTATAGTAATTAACAACCTGTCCCACCAGAGATAAGGAATTTAGGATAAGGATATTGGTAATAATTAAGGTTCAACCAAATCTGTTATAATTGTGAGTAGTTTGCACCCTATGAGTTTTCTCTTGATCCAGCTATAGTAAAATTACACTTTTGTCTTCTCTTTATGAATTTTTGCCCTAGAATGGCATCAACTTTATTTCATCCTAGCATTTTTTTTATCTAGTGCCACTACTGTTAATACCCCTGTATTTTATCAAAGTGTGTCAGAAGAGTTGAAGATAGAGAAGAAGCAGTGGCATTTGTAGCCAGTGTTAGCACAGTTGCCCTGAAGGTCATGAAGAAGGATTTTATTTTAACTTACCCATTCATTCACCAGGTTCCAGTCAAAGCACCTCTCTCCAACATATTTACCACCTAGAGACTTGGGGACTCAACAGTACTCCTAATATAAAACTGAGGGGTAGTAGGAATCAATTCATTCAGTTTCTTTTTCTTTCCACAAGTATTTATTGAGCATCTGCCATGTTTAGGAACAGAAAAGAAAATGTATAGCTCTATCTGAAATCTTGGTAAAATAATATGTTAAGTAATTTAACAGTACTAGTTAAGACAAATAATAGCAAGCAGTTGTAAAGGACTTTGCAGTTGGCAAAGTACTTTTCAATTACAGACTCACTCAATTAGGTGGATGTAATCACTTCACCTAGATTTTCTATACCTGGTAAAAGGATACTTTATAACCTCGCCGGAGGTTAATTGCTCAGCTTTTTAAGGGTTAATAATTCATGTACTATGTGTCAACTTAAGGAAAGTTTGAAAGTTTTTTCCCATTCCTACATGACCCTGCTTTGTTAGAAGGATTAGAGATCCACTTATTTTAGGGAGGGAGAAAAAAGTGATAGGGCTGAAATTTTCCATTTTTTGTACTGAGTAGCCAACATGCCAGTTCTGTTCAACAGCTACTCAATTTATGCCATTCCTTGAGGTGATTACATGGTGATTGATGGAATCCAGCTGATACGTAATACTTGATTTTTGAAGAACTGAGCAATAGCTCCACATCCAGACTGTCAGCAAATGCTCAAGTGCAGCCTTCAACATCCATCTCAGATGAGGTCACTTCTCCCTCCTCCTCCATTCCCTCTGGTCCAAGAGGCCACCGTCTCTCATCAGTGGCCTCCCAGTTGTTCTCCCTGCAGGCCCCCTTGCTCTGCTACCGTCGGCTTCCAGTATGACAGCCAGAGTCATCCTCGTGAAAGAGGGCTGCCCAGGGGAGTTCTCTGTGATGGAGGAAATGCTCTGTATTTGCGCCGTCCAGTAGCAGCCACTCACCACATGTGGCTTTTGAGCACTTAAAATGTGGCTTGTGGAACCGAGGACTTTTTAAATTTTCAATTTCATTTTTATTTTAATTTAATTTAATTTTTATTAATTCAAATTAAAATAACCACAAGTGACTCGTGGCTGTCATATTGGACAGTGCAGTCCTGAAACATAATTCATGTTTCTTTTCTGCTGAAAACCGTCTATGGTGTAACTTTGCACTCACAATAAAAACCAAATTTTTCACAGTATGTAACATAGCTCCTAAGCGTCATCTGCAGCTGTTCTCCCCTTGACCACTGTGCTCCAGCCACACTGGCCTCCTTGCTGTTCCTCAGACCTAACAGGAGTGCTCCAGCCTCAGGGCCTTTGCACTTACTGTTCCTCCCCTAATTCCTATCTTTGCTCAATGTCAGCTTTTCATCAAGGCCATTTCTGGCTGTCCTATTTGAAACTGCAGCCCTCCCCTACCCCTGCATTGCCAACATGTTCCAGATGATGCTGTTCCTTAAGGTGATTCCTCAGAGATCAGTGCACACACTTCATTGGATCCATAATCAGGCTGTCAGCAAAGACTCTTAGCTAATCTTCGAAACATCTGAAATCATCTAAAACACTTTTTTGTTTTACTTATTTACTTAATTTGTATTATTTTCCTCTCCTTCTAGAGTAGAAGCCCCATAGGATGGGGTTGTTCACAGCTGCATCCCCAGGTCCCAGAAATGTATCTGACACATCATATGTGTTTAACAAAGTTGTGATGATTAAATGAACAGACGAAGATATGGCATTATGAATAATCTAGCAAAAGGTCCACTAGGCAAAGTATAATTGAATTGAAAAATAAAATGCTATAAACAGTTGAGGTGGGAGCATTTAGTCCCTAGCAGTCTATGGTAGAACAAAAAAGAAGAAAAATCAAACAGAACATTTGAAGAATATAATGAATAAGATGGAATTAATAAATATATGTATTTAACTTGGAATTGTTAAACACAGCATTAACTTTATGATCAAGTGTCTGTGGAAAATGTATGGAACTTATAATTAGCTTTAAAGGGAATTACAGTAAATTTTAAAAACCAGGAATTACCAAGTCATATTCTCTGATTGTAGTATGATAAATGATAAAAATTTAAATGGAAACACAGCCAATCACCTATAAATATTAAAGTACTTTTGGACAAAAAACAAGTAAATCAAATACAGTTACAAACTATTTAAAAGGTAATAAAAAAATGTCATTAGAATCTACTGATGTTGAACTCAGGAATAAATGCACAGTCTTAAATGCTTTTATAAATGCAAAAGAAAGATGTAAATTAAATTACTTAGAACAATTCAAAAATGCCAGAGCAAAAAAAGGAGTAATAAATTAATTGAATAAAAGCAGTAATAAGTGAGCTAGAAAAACAAAAATGAATAAATCAAGATAATTCAGGTAGAAGTTCGGTAATCCTGAAAAACCAAGAAAAAACTCATTATAACAATTGATAAAAAGACAATGCCTTAAAGAAAATAAGGTATATAATAATGTAAGGTTGACAGATTTTGAAAATGTCAACAAATTGGTTGGTACAAGAATAAATGGAGACTTTTTTTTTTTAATTTTCTAGAAAGTTTTATGACATGGGAATTGTACGTTTTACAGGTTTGAAAACTGAGAGAGTAACTTTTGGAGCCCACAGTCTTGCACAACACACTCATGTCTAAACATCGTTAAACACGCCCCATCCCCTTCTCAGTTACCAGTCTCGTAAACCTCACTTAGAATATAGACCTGAACGTTGTCAATAGAACATAGTAAATAAAATAATCATAATCCTTTCATGCACATTTAACAGTCTTGAGAGTATTAGAAAATCCCTCAGTTACATCATAGATTATATTAGAAAATCAAATGATTATTTCAAAGGATGCCCAAAGGGGGCATTTAATATAACATCATTTTCTAATGAATAAAAATTGAACAAAATGAATACATTGTGTTTGTATATTTTTCTTATCCCACAGAAAATTGAGGTAGCTTACATAAAATATATAAATACCACAGAATACTTAAAATAAAATCCAATAATATAAAATAAAGGTAAAATTTTTGTAAAGACAAGGAACCCAGCCAGGGATGAGAAAATGACTTCCTTTACTTAGTATAAACTGCCAACATCACTCAAAACTCTGTAATATGAAACATTCCCTTTGAAAGCAAGAGCAAAACAAGGTTGCATTTGACCACTCATTATTTTAAATAGCTCTGGCAGTTCTGGTTAACAAAAAAATAAAATTAAAGTAAGTAGGTAGAGCTCTTAGAAAAAGGAAAGTTATGATTCTGCTTGTAAGTTGTTCTGTGCCTAGAAAGTCCTGTGAGATTTTCTAAAACTATGAAATTAATAGCTCAGTAAAATGGCTGAATACAAGATTAATATATAAAAATGAAGAACCTTCCTATTTGTAGCTATAACCAATTAGAAAAATACTAGAGGAATAATCCCATTCACAGTTCTAACACACACACACAAATCGAGAGCATTGTCCATGCCCATTGAAAGTTAATTCCTTTATTTGAAAAACAAGGTGTTTATTTGTAAGTATATAGAGGGTGAAATGTACTGTGTTTCTCAACAGGAAGACAGTTCTTTCTAATGTCATTTATAGTTGTAATCCTAATAAACCCTGAGCAAGGGAACTAAAGTTATGAGATATGGAAACAAAGTTACAACAAATAAAAGCTGGTTGGGGATGGAGGTTAGCAGTTGATGTGACTGTCATACTGAGTGTCCCAGACACTGAGTCCAGAGGCTTGAGAAATTCATCTCATTCAACCCTCACACCAGCCGTAGGAGGTAGATACCATCCCCTTTTAAGATGAGAACACTGAGCTTGGTCTGAGATCTGTTGAATGACAAAACCAGAATTCAAAGCTAAGTACATCTGATTTCAAAGCTCTAAGAAAGTATAAGAAAGCAAGAGATCAAATAGATTAATCAAAAGCTGAGTCTATTTTATATAATCAATTAATATATATGTATTTGTGTGTGTGTGTGTACACATTCTTGGAGGACTCGCAAATCAACGTAGAAGGGATATATTTACTATTTAATAAATTGTGTGAGACTTATCAGGATAGCAGATGACCAGTGTAGAGCTTTATTGGACACAGTTCACAAAGGCAAATGTTGATGCACTAAAAAGTTAAATATGATGCAAATAAAATCATAAAAGTTTATACAGGAATAGAATTGAAGAGATAGCAAAATCTCGGTGAGAAAACTTTCTCAGAATTTTGGCAAATAAAAGAAATAACAAAGGAACAGATAGACAGATTTAGCTATTTGATAAGCTAAATTTTTTATGTCCAAAGTTCCCAAAAGAAAAGGGCAACTAGAGGACTAAGAAAAAATCCTTTCATCAAATAACACATCAAAGTTTTATATCTCTTTATATAAAGAGCTCATACAAATCAATGGGAAAAACACTGCAAACTCAATAAATAGGTAGGCAAAAAAGACGACAGAACAAGCATTGGGAAAGGTGTTTGCCATCGCTAGCAGTTAAACAAATCCAAAGTTCTTTTTTAAAAGAAAGCAACGATTAGATACCTTTTCTTTATCAAATTAACAAAAGAAAAACATAGTTTGGTGTAATGTACATCTACTGCAGGTAATAGATTAATTGGTTCTGATTTTTTAGAAAATAACTTGACGATATGAAACAGGTGCCTTAAAATTCTTCTTATCCTTTGATGTAAGAAGGCGGGGGAAGAGGGAGGGAAACATTTCAGCAGTGCATTTGTTAAACGTAGCCTAAATGGCAGGATACGTGAACCTCATACAGTCACTTTGGGGACTGTACCATGGGGCAGTTTGCAGCACTTCTCTGGAGTCAGACCAGGGTTTACAGTCTGTATATATCATTAGTAGCTACATGACCCAGGACAGCAGCCTAACCTCTCTAAACTTGAATTTACTCATCTGTCAGATGGGGATAATACTCAATGTACCACCTATGAGCATGTGAATAAAATAATCCCTGTAAAAGTTAGCTTACATCACATAATGAGCCTTGAATTGTTAACTGTTAGTTTGATATCATTAATTATTATAATTAACAGATATTAATTATTATGCTTAACTTATATTTATTTTTTTTCATTATCATTAATAATAGTATATAACATAATAATGTATCATATAGGTATAATTAATAATGAAAAGTGGCAAATTTTAATAACCCCTTGGCTAGTAATTGAAGGAGTAAAGCGGTGAAGTGAACCAACTGACTTCTTTGGGCCCGCCTCTTCAGGGCCACCTCTTTAACCTCTGACAGCTGACCACTTGCTCCCGCTTACCTTCTTCCCCCCAGAGCAAGCAGAAGTTGACTTTCTCAGATAAATAATCACTTCTAGCCTGAGAGCTGTCTGCAATGGGGGAGCTTCCGAGGTGCTCACAGCCAAGGCATCCTCGTCGTGAAATGTCATCAGCTGCTCTGAGCACCTGTGAATGCAGGTATCGGTGGTCGAGTAGTTCATCTAATCAGTCTCCACATTCAGTAGAACCTACTGTCAAATGGGAAACTATTGGGTTACCTTATTCAGCTCATTGGATGGACTGCTGTTGCAGTGGGGTTAGTTAACGACTGTGAGGCACTAGTGTTTTGATGGTTGGTTTTGGTCAGTGTGCAGCATACGCTGAGCACCAGTTTGGAAAGCATTGTGCTAAATTATTCAGCCAGTGTTGTTTCAGAGGTCTGGGTTTGAGGAAGAAGAAGAAAAGAAAAGGGGGGGGATTAGGAATCACAAACCTTCCCTCGAAATTTATTATCGAACCTGGAACTGAAGACTGTTACCCAAATGCAGTCCGTTCTATAAAAGAAGATGTGAATTTATGATTAAGTTTGAAAATAAGGTTTTGTTTGTGGGCTTTAGTGAGATTGTTACCTTGAAGAAGTACCTTAAGCCACTTGGAGGGTTTTTCTGTTTAAATTGTGTTCTCAACCACTCCTGTTTGGATCTCTGAAAAACTACCTAAAACTGGTGTGCTGGTTTCTGAAGCTCTGCTCGTTTGTTGATGGGACCAAGCACTTGAGCAGTAGTGCTTAGGAAGAATTCAATTAGGGATGACCAACTTTCTTGCAGGTAACATTCCTTTATCACCTGCATCTTTTGATTAATCATCATGTATTTGTGTCTTTAATTGCATCCCATAGAGAATTTACCTGAAGGATACAGAAAGAAATGTAGTTAATTTTTCTGTGTGAAGTTGCGGTTGTTAGAAAGTATAGTGTGGAATTCCACTATGGTATCTCCAAAGGAGCCAACACTTCTTGTGAACTGTTAACCATGTTCATTTTCACATGTGCCATCTCATCCTCATTTTGCTTTTCATTAAACGTTCAGACTAGTAATTCTGAAGATTTAATTTAAAGGGTGATAAGTTAAAAGCTGTGTAATCGTGTGTATTTTTAAAGGAATAATCTCAATTTCATTTCATAGGCATGTACTGTAGCAGATGTTTGCAAATCTTGGTTTAAAACTGATTGAAGTATTTTAAGAAAACTGAAATAATGTCAGTGGTAAAATTTATTTTACCAAGGGCAGATGTAAGGCATCAAGTTCTCAGACTGATGGCAGAATTAACAAAAAACACCATCTGGTTCAATAATTATCTGAAAATACCCATATTCTTGGATTTGTTTAATACCACTTAGTTCCCAGCTTTATTTTATCTGGGTTTGCACACCAACCAGACTAGGTTGTACAAAACGGAGACTATTTCCATCTGATCATTTTTTAAAATGTGTGTTTGCATGAATAATGAATCTTTGAATTGTTACTAAACAAGCAAATTATTTGCGTATGTGTCACATCGGTTATCAAGTTTGCACATGTGACAGCTTCAACAGCCGTCACGTAAAATGCATAAAGCTTGTAACCATATGTTTTTGCTTGACAAAAAGCTAAAACTCAAGATCAATTTTCAGTATGGAATGCACAAATTAACACTTTAAAATGCACCACAATATGTACAGCTTGGCAAAATTTGCAGAAATAGCACGTTTCTAGATATTAACTGATATCTTTGGATTCGACCTTAAGGTATTCAATCATTTTGATTAAAAGACTGATTTCTCATAAAACCACAGTCTGTTGGAGGCACAAAGCCAATGACATTTGAGCATTCATATATTTTCATAAACTTTGAACAATGTCAGTGAGACACCTCTTCAATCTTGGCCACACAACAGCAAGGTATTCAATCTTTCTTTAGCTTAAGACAGAAAATTTGAATATCAGCATAGGGTTATAAATGTGGCCGTCCGTGTGGCGTGCTCCGTGTGGATTGGAAGGGGCAGCCTGTGCAGCGCGTAGCACAGCTCGTTCTGCGCCCCTGACCACTGGTCTCCCTCCCCTTTCCCACCACTGCCCCTCCCCCTCCCCAGAGGCATTCTGGGAAGGGGTTTGAGTTTGGTTCTATAACACAATTCCTTTGAACGTTTTCTTTGGGGTGGGGGGGTGGGGGGGTTTAAAAATGGCTTCTCCTAGTATCAAATATGGCTTGTGATAATTACTCAGAGCACCCTGAGGATACAGACTCCCCAGTATTTCTTCGGTACTTTTCCATGTTTTGAACATAACAGTCGTTACACTGCCAAGGATACCTGCTTCCCTTTGGCCTCCTAAACGAGGTCGTAGTGAAAACTGGATGCTCGTCAGATACTGCCTCTTTTGATCGTGTTGCTCAGTGCACAGTGATTATCCTGTATGGTAGGTGAGATGTGTAAGGTTTCAGTTTGTTGTCAGCAACACTGCGTTAAGTGTATTAACATCTACTACAAGTAGCACGTCTCTCTCTTTAGTGTTGTCTCACAAGCAGCTTGGGCAAAAACCAGATGGGCTGCGAGGAGAGATGAGCAGTTGTGTCTTGCCCAAACAGAAAGTGCAGCAACATTCTGTTAAGTAAAGAGACAGTGAAGGCACATTTTAATATGTTGTAATATGCGACAGATGTCTAAAATTTTTTACCTAAAATCCCTTTAATCTTGCTAATCTTTGCATTCAGCACGTGCTCTAGTATTAGAATGAAAAGCATTACTAGTACTTTTGACAAAGGTCGCCATAATCCCACAAGATTACTGCTTTATAACTAAGTCTCCTGAGTCATTGTTCACAGTCCAGGTTTTTGTATTTCTGGTTATTACCTGATTACACATCCCCCATCCCTAACGAAGATCAAATGACAGTCTTACATTGGTGAAGGAAGACTCCATTAGTAATGCCATATCAGGAGAGATGGTCATTAATTGTGTCCATTTTAATAAAATTTGCCGTGTGAAACAAAGGAGTAAATTGTTGACTTGAGTCAATTTGCATCTCTTCTAGACTGCCACCGCTTGACTCAATAACTCATTGATCTAAGATAGTTTAAGGATGAGCAACTCTTGCAAACCAATTTGAAGTGCAGTTCAAGAGGGAGCGATGTTGATTCCGCTGCTGTGTTTTCCAAGTGACTGCAGCGTGTCCCAGTCATACGTGACTGTCCACATGCACGCCCCCCGGGAAGTATTTTGAGTGCAGATCGTCTCTGGTGATAAAAGAATCCTCTCGCCTCGGTAGATGGCTGTCTCTGCAGAGACTCCTGTTCCTCACTGGCAGCTCTGATTAAGTGGGGCTACATTGCTTCATTCATTAATTCACAAGTGTTTATCGAGCATCTACTGGGAGTCAGGCACTGTGCTGTGTGCAGGGCTGCATCAGGAAGCACCCGGGGCTCGCATTCTAGATCTAAATAAGTAACAAAATAACCGCAGGGTAGGATAAAACGCCATGAGTGAAAGAGTGGGTGGTGTGTGATGCAGAGTAACAGACACTTGATCAGGGCTGCATTGTGCCTTCACTGGGGAACAGAAGGGGTGAGCTCTTCAGGGAGATGAGGGCCTGAAAGCATCCTAGGCCTGCCGAGGGAGCGAGCTGAGCAGCACAGGCCCATCAGGGCACCGAGAGACCAGCCCACTGGGGCTGTGTGTGCTGAGGACTAGGCGCGTGTCTGGTGAGGAGACGTGATGCTCCAGGGAAGAGCTTTGGATTTTTGTCACAGGAATCCCAGGATCAAATTTCGATTTAAGAATTCATCTTTCCTCCTTTGTGGAGGGTGGCTGGAGAGACCAAGGGTAGAATTAGGAGAGAAGTTTAGGGGACAGTGTGGCTTAAGGTTGTAACCATGGAGACAGAAGATACCTTTGGACGTAGAACTGAAGGAACTTGCCCATGGACCGAATATGGGAGGTGGGGCAGTTTTCCAGCTTGGATTTTTCTGATCCGGAGCAGACAGTAGATTTAGGAGGAGACCACCTCGGGGTGGGGTGCAGGGAGACAAGAAATGGCACCAGGGTGGAACTCTGGGAGACCAGTGAGCCAGCACAGGAAGTCGAGTGGTCAGTGAACAGGAAGGGTGACAGGGAGCTGTTGACAGAAGCCAGGAAGACAGTGGGCAGGAACCTACTGCTCAGGAGATTGAGGAAGAGTGTCCTCGTGTGGCTTGTCTTTGGACCCTGCCCACAGCCCTGTCCTGTGGGACCCACAGTGAGACACACGTTGCGCACAGTTCCGGAGGCCAGAAGATGAGGTCAGCGTGTCGGGAGGGTGCTTTCTCCTCGGGCCTCTCTCCTCGGCTTACAGATGGCCGTCTTCCCCCGTGTCCTTACGTGCTTTTCCCAGTGCCTGTGTCTGTGTCCCAGTTGTCTCTTCTTGTAGGGACCACAGTCAGATTGGATTAGGGCCCACCTGGATGACCTCATTTGACCTTGATTACCTCTTTAAAGGGCCTGTTTCCAAATGCAGCCACATTCTGAGACCCTGGGAGTTAGGATTTCAACATGAATTTGGGTATACTCAGCCCAGAACAGGCCCCAAATATGCATTTTTAGCAAATGCCCCAATGACTCTGATGCCATTGGGCCTCAAACCACCCTTCCAGAAACACTGCTAAGCTGCGCTGCGCAGGACACTCCACCAGGCACTGAGCTGGCAGGACCCACTGACCCCTGCCCTTAAGGGGCTGGTGTTTTCACAGGAGAATGATGAAAATGGAGAGACATGGCCCTGCATCCATTTGAGAACTTATTCTTCTGTGTCACATGTTCAGATCGTCAAGTCACATCTTTACCTTCGTATCCATCACCCAAAGTGGGCAAAACAGAAAGTGCTACACCTGTGAGCACAAGTGCATGCAGAAAGTTAAACAGCTCGTTCTGTAGAACAACTGGAAATCTGTATCAGGATGTTTTGCCCACAAAAAGATGAATCGGTCAGTTTGTTTCTGCTGCTGTATTCTCCAGTGTATTTGTTGCAGTTTGACTAATAATATTAGCACAGTTCGCACCTCAAACAGCAGAATAAAGATGGGCCCTTTTAATCTAAATACGCATACTATAGACGTCCTTTCAGTTTGATTCATAAAATCCGTTGCTAAAATTTTATTCTTGCCATGTTCTGGTTTGCTCCCATGGACACATGTATGACACATATGTGAATAAGGTAGAGGAAAGTTCAGAAGATGTTGCATTAAACTGTTACCCTGCAAAGATAAAAGTTCTGAAACAGTATATCATTATATCTCAAACACAGTGTATTATTAATGTTTTGTACAGCCTTGTTAACTTCCTTTTAAATTAGCCCAAAAGCAGTGGCACGTCCGTTTGGTTGTGGAGGGCAAATGTTGTCCGTACCCATACTATTATACTCAATGGGTCTGTTCTCTGTGCGTCGGGGAGCGCAGGGAGCTTGTAACCGTTCATCAGGGCAGAGTGGCGGTCCTTCTCACTGCTCAGATTTCATGCCGTGCTAAGGGTGGGTGTGGGAACACGCTTGCCACCTCAATTTAGGATATTGTGTGTGCATGCATCTGTGTGTGCGGGTACGTGTGTGAGTGTGCGGAGGGCGTGTGTGTGTGTCCATCCTTCATATTTCTATCATCTCCGTGTTCTCTGCCTGTGTTTTTCTGTTTCAGCATGTGGTTTATTGCCTGGTTCTGTGATTTGTTACATTTTTGTGTGAACTGTTGTCAGATACTTTAAAATGTCATAGAGCTGCAGTTGTCGTAACAAGAAATAGCTTCGAACTCAAAGTAGGCAAAATGTAAAAGTTAAGGATGAATTCTTGCCACAAAGACTGCTTCAGAAACAGGAAGAATATATGTGACGTCCAAGTTGTGAGGAGAACGTTAAAAAGTACATAGTGTCAGTGTAAACAAAACGCAGCAATGAAATATTGAAAGTATTTCTAAAAGTATGTATGTCAGTATGTATGTCAGCTAGTTATGCAAAACAAGTATTTCTGGGGGAAAAGTTAATTTTGAAAGTCATGTGATCTTTGCGGGGGTCAGTCATAGACTTGAAAGGGAAATGGTCTGAATGTGAGCATGCCAGGTTCATTAGCATACCTGAACTGTGACTCTCCGAGTTGGAAATGTAAAAGTTTTAACTGTGAGCCCCATTGGATTCAATAACTGCCAGCAACAGCAATCAGAGCTTACATGCTTCTGTCCTTGGGAAAGTATTATACATTATTTTTATACATTATTATCTAAAGGATTGAGATTATATCTCCACACATCACATTGCGGATTAAATTAAGGCTTTCACAGATTCTATCTGAAATATATTTGGGAATTATCTGCATAATCTGGATTGCTTTCAAAATGTGAATTATTGAAAATATGAATTGTTAGTTTGGCATTTAGAATATACGCCACATCTCTCTAACTTCTGTAGCCTGATGAGCTATTGAAAGGAAATGCTTTAGAAATAGATTGAAGTCTGCACGCCTTCATACGTGTGTCCTTTTGGCCGGGGGACGTACTAGATGCCAAGTTAACAGTGAAGTGAGTGCGAGCCAGGAGCTCCCGTGGGGGTGGTGACCCCAGAAGAGGGTCTGCGTGGAGGAGCCCCAGGCCTCACCCTTCTCCTGGTGAGGGGGCTGTGGAGGAGCCTCTCAGAAGACAGTGTTGGGAGGGCACGCGAGCCGCCCGGTGAGCCCCGGGCCTTGCGCTGCTGCTCCCGGGGAGACCCGGCCACCCTGCTCTGTCCTCTGCCCTGTCCTTCCGTGTGTGTCGCTGCTCCCACTAAGCCACAGGGACTTGTCTTCTCTTTAGCAATTTGCCATCATCAATAAACACTCATTAATCCAAGGTCAGCTTGACCTTCTAGAATCAGGTTTGCCGACCTGAAAGCTGTCATTCCTCCATACAGATAGCAGTTCACTCAGCTGCGAGGCCCCAGCCCGTGTCCTACAACACAGATTGTATGTAGGTCTCATATATCACCTGTTAAGGGCCAGCTTGGACCAATTAATAAAGGAAGTTCAGCTTTCCATGCTATTAAATAATGTAATGGTCATTATTTTTAAAAATAGCTTTAAGTAATATGAAAACAATCATTATATTGAATAGTGTAGTGAGGTAATAAAATCAATGGATTCTAATAATATTTTCTATTCTTTAATTTTTGCATAACCTAATTTTACAATGATTCCGTACTTTTCTCTTCCTTACCTATTTCCCATAGAATAGAAAATAGATCAAAAAATTTTTTTAAGGATATTGATAGTCTTTGGAGTGTGGAGAAAATTGATCAAGATATTAATTAGACTTTCATCTTGCTGGTTTGCATCAGACAGATGGGGTTCCGATCTTTAACAGCACCGTGACTTATGAAACTGCTTGTGTACTAAAATGCCATTATTAACACAACAGTAGTTTTCAGCAGTTGGTAATTATTGGCATAATTAAACATTTATCAAGAAACGAGTATTTATCATTCATTAAACTTTCATTAAAAATCCATCTTAGCACAGGCTAGATTAGCCAGTGATTTTCAAGTGATAACTTCTTAACTTCTGGCAGGAATCTAGAACATTTTCATAATAACTGAAGTTGTACACAAGGTAACGTGCCAGGGATGGTGGGCGATTATGGGATGTCAGATACATTTTTTATTAAGTGTTTTTTAATCTTGGACCCAGAGTGAGAAGGTACTTGGCAATATTCTTTAGGGTTTACAGCATTTGGCGCTTTTTAGCAGCCTATCTAGCAAAACATGTTACCCTTGGCAGAGAAAAGCTACTGGTAAGCAAGGTCTGTAATGATCTTTACATAATTTAAGTTTCCCCAAACATGGAGTGTTTACATATTTTAGGACATGAAAGTTTCTATTGGACACGGAAGCCAGAAGAGAGGTAGATACGGACAGAATCACACTAATGCCTGCCTCGAAAGCCGTGCCAGACCAACGGGTCATCTTCCTGTTCACAGGCCACTTTCCGAGCTTCCAAAGGCTGTCTTGTCAAACAAGGGCTTTCTCACATGGCACCTGTCACTTGTGAGCAAACTACAATCCAGGGGTCATGTTCAGATGTATTGACTTATTTAGACAGCATGCTCATTCCCAGAATTGGCAGCGAGGAACTGAATAGTACAGCATTTGATGTGTAGAGAACTGCATCGGACGGTTGCTCTCAACCCCCTTGTTCTACTTTTGCTTGTTTTTCCGTATTGACTACATACGGCTGTTGCCTCTCCAGTCTGATTCTCCACGGAGCCATGCTTTTGTTTTGTTCACAAGTTGAAATCTGAGCGCATCGTAACTCTATAGCCTTCCAACCTTCTCTCCTCTCGCCATTAACATAGGTGCAGGTGCCCCAACCTGTGGTTTCCACAGTCTCGGATTTACCCCAGACACTAATTGGACAGCTTCACATGCGTTTACATGCTGGGTGTCCTCATGAGACTGCACACACAGGAAGAAAATGGTAGTAGGTAACTAAGGCTGCTCAGAAAGCTTCTTCACCTATATGCTAGGGCCTCAAATCTTATCTGATATTCAGCTACTTTGTTTTTGTTTTCTCTTGGGCAAAAAATTTACTGTATCAGTGCTTTTGTGTCACAAGAATGAATTGAATTTGTACCCTTTAGTGCAAACAACAATAGACAGAGTGGTAACCTAGTGGAAAACAAATAGACACCCCATCCCTTCTGGGGATTCAGAGAGGTTCCGAAAGATGGAGCTGACGGTGGAGAGGTGGCAGATAAAAAGAGGCCAAAGCAGGAGAGAATCCGGCGGTCATTTATTACCATGCCATCTTCACAGTGTTTGCTGAACCAAGGTGGAGAGTAATGATTCAGACAAATGACGTTAATCATAATAGCCGGCCCTTTGGCAAAAACGGAATACCTCGCATTGCAGCAGGAGACCTAATCAGATTCTCTAAAACTTGCTTCGGAAGGAGAGAATTTTCTGCCTTTAGTTTTTCTGTCAGTGGCTTCCCATGGGAGATATCATCCTTAAAAGAAGCAGAGGGATAAGAAATTGTGCCCTCTTCCCTTTTCCTTTCCCTGACCCCCTTGGAGATAATCACATTAAACTTGATGATTAATATTTATAGTGAAACCATATTATTTTTATGTCTTCTTCATACTTATCTAATGTGATAAGATGGCAGGAGCTGTAATGACCAGTTGAGTCATATTTTCCATAATCCTGATAATCAGAGTTTAGCTGTACTTCCTTAGAAGTGATTTTTTTTTTTTTTTTTTTTTTTTTTTTTTTTGCGGTATGCGGGCCTCTCACTGCTGTGGCCTCTCCCGTTGCGGAGCACAGGCTCTGGACGCGCAGGCCCAGCGGCCATGGCTCACGGGCCCAGCCGCTCCGCAGCATGTGGGGTCTTCCCGGACCGGGGCACGAACCCGTGTCCCCTGCATCGGCAGGCGGACTCTCACTGCGCCACCAGGGAAGCCCTAGAAGTGATTTTAAATGGCCTTGTGCATCAAGAAACCCAGCCGTGTCACCCACACGGTTGCGCGTTCTCTGATCCTGTGTGGAAAGGTTTGTGGATCTCTTTAGACGTCGACTGATCATTCAGCATATTCTAAGTGCACTTGCGAAGCATCCACTCAGAGAGTGCGCTTAATGTCCTTGATCTTTAATATATGTTAAAAGCTAGGGAAGTAATTTCATTTGTCTTTTGCCCTGTGTTGGAATTTTTAAAATTAGCCTCATCAGTAGAATATATTAGTTATTTTTTGTAGATACATACAGTTTCATTAACAACAAAACCAAAATTCCTTTGGTCCTAAGTACTTTCAGATGTATTAATTAGGTACATTTTGTCATCACTACATCACACAGACTTTGGCACCTGGACCCTTGGATCATAATGCTATTGTGTAGAAGGAAAAACAATTTAGAGACTCAGTTGTATCTCATCTCTAGGGGAAAATTATGTTGACATGTGGGAGGTTAATGTACACACTGTAGATTTCTTTGCTTGATTCGCTGTTTTCTTCCTCATAACTCTAGGTATACAGTTCGTGCTGCCATTTAATGCACAGGTTAAGTGTAGTTGCAGGCTGTTATACATCATTAAAGTAAGTGATACACAGCCACGGAAGAAAGATGGAAGCTTTTCACTTGTGGCTGCTTGGACATTTCATTTGTCATCTAGTACAGCAGCACAAAAATTAGTTGTGGCCACCTTTGTGTAATTTATAGCCTAGTGCCATGAAATTAAGCAACGAGTCGCACCATTTGGGCTGATTGGTGTTAATGTGTTTTGCATCCGCCTGCCCCCCACCCCCATGTCAGTGACAAATTTGGTAAAAAAAAAAAAGACGGTGCTCTTCAATCAAAACTTTCTTTCTGGTGCCCTGTTGTTGTTATCCAGTTCAATCAAATACGGGATTCATCTTTGAACACAGAAGTTCTTTCGACAGTTATGGAAAAGGCAGACATCTGTTATATTAAGTGGCATCTTGCATTCCGCCATCATTTTATTATAATACTTCCGGCCCTCAGATAAGGAAACAAAGCTAATAATGGTTTAGCTATTTTGACTGAAGTACGATGCAGCCGATAGAACAGATAGAAACCAATAGATAGCACCTCAGACCCCAGCCCTCTATATCTGATCAGTAACCAAGTTATTACTAATCACAACCAACAGATAGAATACTGTAGACATTTGTTTTCATCTGGCAGCCAGCAGGCATGGAACAATTTTTTTTAGAAATAAACCATGCACAAGAAGGTACATGACTGATGCGTCCTGCACATACAGCTGCTGTGCTGTGCGTTGTAGCCAGACAGCCCTTCCCAGGGAAATCATGCGCGTATCTGATTACCAATGGGCATCGCATCCCACTCACCTCTGGAATACGTTACAAGTGCCAGCTCTTGACTTCTGAGGATTCTGTTAGCTGAGATATCTTGTGATAGGGAGAGGTATCACACCAGAATAGGATCTATAGGTATGAGTGTCAAGAAGAAGAATGTCTTCCCTGCCCTTTCTCCTGGGTTATTGCATGGGTTATACAAAGATTGGGATGAGTTAATAGAAAACAAAGAAACTAGAGGCAGCAGGAGGGGGTGAGGGGCGGGGGAAGTAGCAACAGCACCGCAGAAATACATGACTTTTGCTGCTGCCGAAAGTAACGTGGCCCTTTTTTCTCCCAAAGCAGCAGCTTGCGTGGAAGTGCCTGACATAATCATTATAGGCATCTTACACTATGTAAAAGTGAGGCTAAACAGACCACACCTAATGCAGAGGTGATGATGAGAGTTCCAAAAACCCATTCTAAGTTTCAGCAAGAGCGTATCCACCTTTGCAGCTGGATTACAGTGGTGATGAGAAAAATACTGTAATTCGTGGATTTCACTTTCATTGTGATTTACGTAGAAGAACACAATGTTAATAAGGATAAATAAAGACGTGTGATATGAGCGGAGGTAGTATCACGTAGCACCTCCTTTCCGAGTGAGGGGCCTTTGTTGTTCCACCGGAGAGAACTTATCCCACTTGCCGTTAAAACGACATACCTGAGTGAATCGGATCTACCTTGTTCCCGCCCGAGATGAGGAAAATGAGTTACTGTCTGTCCCTTGAATTTCTCTGAGCATTCTGTCTAAACTTTAAAAGAGGATTACATTTGCGATGAAACCGTAACAAATGTTGTTTTAACTAGACTGCGATATATGTTATTGACAACAAGCGACTCTTCTTCTCGAAATAACATTGGTGCTTAGGCATGCAATTTACAAAAATGACAAGAAAGGGTGGTACTTTTCCCAAGGTGAATGTGAGTTGACTGATTAGCTGGTATTTTAACTTAGATTCTTGCAAATTACAGACATCAGAAACCCTGCAATTTATATGTACTTTAGAAGTGAAAGCTTTAATCCCGTGATTCATGAAAGTAAAGTGGTAATAATTTAAGTACCATATTTTATTTATCTCTCAGACTTGTCAGCTGATAGCAGAAGTATTCCTACTATTTTGGGGTTGCTGCCTTTGGCCACCTAATTGCTTCTTAGGAAGTAAGAGGGAAATTGCTTATATAACTACATGGATTGTCTTTGGCAACGTGGAGCCAAAGCATCAATCAGTCCATCTGGGTAAAATCACAAGCTGACTCCGATATTGCTAAATATTTATACTGTCAAATACACACAGACATCCACATGAAAGGAGGCATTCATTAGGAATTCTCCAGCTTGTCAGTTTAAAGATGTAGATTAGAGCAAAACCTCCCACTATGGTACTGAGTGCTCAAGAAAAGTCTATATTTAGCCATTCTGAGCAATAAATATCATCGTATTGCCTCATTTAGGTAAATAGAGAATAAATATTGTCAAGATGGTCTGGAGATAATGTAAACAGATCCCTGTTCAGAGAATGTGTTTCGGGGGAAATTCTAGGACACGGATGTGCCAATGATGCTTTCTGGTTTAACCCTTTTCCTTGATCACATTGCCCTCCCCTTTTTGGTAACAGAGATTGTGTTGCTGACAGATGAGGGGGAAAAGATGAAGAGGAAAAACATTTTTTTTAACCACCAAGGTGATTTAAAGTTATGTGAATTAGAACACTAATTAGCGCTTGCACCGCAATATTTCCTTGGTAGTTGCAAAAGCTGCTGCTGCTGCTGCTGCGGAAAGTAAAGCTATCTGCAGCAACGGTGAGGTTCACTCAGGGTTTGAGAGCTGACGGAGCCCGTCCATCTCAAGGGCACGTTGCTGCTGCTCTAAGGCTAAGGCACGATCGGACCGTGCATCAAGGCAGTGCTCGGGCTGGATTTCTCTTGTAGCACGTTCTGAGACAAGGTCTTTCACACCGTGAGAACCTACCATGAAGACGGAGATCTGCAGCCTGACACACACAATTCAGCTCTGCGCTGGGGTCTGGCAAAGCTGTCCGCGACGGTGCGGGCCCAGCACGTTCTCCGGGAGCAGAGGACGTGTCCCTCCGCAGGGCACGTGCTGGTTGCCCTTCCCGGTAATTGATCATCTTAGAAGTTAGACTCATTGGGAATTTTAACTGATGTCGAAGTTTTAGTTAATTACACTAGATGATTTTTTTGAGATTAATAATTAACATCTGTCTTTATAACTAAATATCCATAATTAATCAGCAAATCATAACGTGAAGACTAATTAACTTCCATCAAATCTTAACAGAAAATCCATATTACTCTCCAACATCATTAATTACCAGAGTAATCAAAGTTATCCCTCGTGGGATAAAACATAAAGCTTTGTGGGTTTATCAGCTAAACTGTTAGCGTAGAAGCATTTCCAGAGTAACTTCAAATGGCATTACCGGTGACAGAACTACCAGGTCATCCCAGCACATCTTCACTGGCTGCATGCTCCATCACCAGTAAGCCGCCCCGGCAGCTGGCTGGGCAACCAGCAGAGCAGAAGCTTCTCCAGAGTGTCTGGGTTTCCCCCCAGGAGGTTGGTTCAGCCTTTTCTGGCAAGCGGGTAATCTGGTTGACTGTCGCCCCAACTGCACTGTGCCCCTTTATTTCTTTTCCTCTGCCCCCCAGAACGCTAGTTAGCTGGTTTAAAATGATTAGTAACAAGCCAAAGTATACACCCAACATTGTTCACAAATGGGGAATTTTTTTCAATAATAAAAAGTTGAAATGTTGTCTCTGTCAGTTAAGTGTTAAAGAGAACTTAAGAATTAAAGGGCTATTGCGTAAAAGAAGGAAGTACTATGCAAGACAAAGGAAAACAATTAACATGGACATTGCAGGAACTGAAATGGGGCCATTCTCCTTTCTAAGAAACAGAGTAGCACCGCCGTTAAAAACTGAGAAGTGTCTTTTCAGGTTTTCACTTAGGTACTTAGGAGCTAAAAGTGTATTTAAAATCCATGTTTCAATTATTGTATCACCTGATCTTCCAAGTACACACATCGAATACCGTTCTTTTGTGTGGCAGCTGTAAAACCCTAAGCAATTTTTACTGTCAAGAAAACTCTGGATAAATAGGGGCTGTTCACTTAGGCAGATATCTGAGGTTATTTGGTGGCAATCAGAAACTCACAGCGCTTCAACTAATGGGTTATGATCAGAAACTGTTCCTAATAGCCAGCTAGAGGGTTCTGAATATGAAGATTTCTATAATTTTGTTGTCAGCTTGTGATGTACTCTAGTGCTAATTATTTGGAACCATTATGTTTTTCTAATAACAAAAGAAGAAGCAGTGAATTAAGCAGACTTACCTTCAGATCTTTAGATAACAGTTTAAATACACTTGCCATTAAGAAATAACATTTCTTTTTGCTTTACGGAGCCCTAATTATTGAAGATGCTTGTCTTTTAAAATCTACTGCTTCTACTTCTTTTAAACCTCTTCAATGTGTCAGTTTACACTGATGATTCAGTAACTAGTATTTTCTCAGTCTTAGGTTTATGTCGTTACCTCCCATAGGCTGCTTACTTCAGTTAGTTATTCAAAAAACCATAATTAGCGCAGTAATTAACGTGTGGATCCTTCAGAGGAAGACTGCTGGAATCATGGGACGCCTCTCATCACTCTTGCTGCTGTGCAGACGATGAAGAGACTTAGGGCGGTGTGACGACAGGATTTGTATTACTGCACAGGAAGTGTGCTGCAGCGACCTTCCGGCAGGACCTTGGTCCACAGAGCCCAACGTTTGAAAACAGTGATGATCCACACACTGTTTCTATAATTCAGCTGCGTGTTGTCCTGCATTTGCAGCTGTTAAATCATTTGCTTTAAATGCTTGTGTTAATCTTATGAATACTTGAAGCTTTGAGTTTTGCACATTATCTCTTAACCAGTTTCCAAACAGAGGTGCCAAGGTTTCTTCCTGTTTCTTTTCTTTCCTTTTTTTTTTGTTTTTTTTAATGCATTATGGAGAGAGGCTTTCTTGACAATTGATTTCAGGCATTTGATGGTAGTTTGAGTTGATGCAGGTTACAGTTTCAAAATCATAGTCATAAAGAAAAAGCTCGATTTCCTACATTTCCCCAGGGAAATGTTTTGGGTTAAATCTCAGTTTTCTCATAAACTGAATCTGTTGTTTCAGGCCACAGTGAATGAGTTGTGTACAATTAAATTTGGGGGCCACGACTCGGAGGCACAGTCACGGTTCTGTGTGTTCACAGCCATCCAGTTGGCCTCGTCTCTGTGGTTACTTCAATTGGAACGTTTGGCCTTTAACTTCCTGTAAGCAGTGGCCCCTTTTCCACACTTGTCATTCATTGACCTCTGCTCCCCAAATTCCATACTGTGTCTCATCCCTCAGGTAGCTCACGTGAACTGGGGTGAAGCAGCTGTTGTACCGGGGGGCTGCCCTTATCAACCAGAGGAGGCCTGAGCACCGTGCCGTGTGTTGCCTTCCTCAAAACCTGAAGTCCAGGCTGGAGTGGGAGTAGGGTGTTGGATGCTGGATCCTGGACATTGGATATTCATTGGTAGGGAACAATCACATTTTTAAAAAACACTTATTTAGACTGAATGGTTATGAATTGATTCCCCCTGTTTAATATGTTAAGAAAAAAAGATTATAGGTATTGATCTGTATTCAAAATGGGGTGAAAGACTACCTTCCTTTAAGCCTCATCGGTTGGGTTTACATCCAAGGTAGGTATATCCTTCCTACCTTGTCAGTTGTTCTGAGTTCACAGCACCACATATTACCTTAGTTTGGGGGTCAGGAGTTGCCTGTACTTGGTTTCAACCACAAGATAAACCATTAAATATCAGAAGCTCATCAGTAACTTGTAGCTGAGTACGTGCATTTAATAGTCTGCAAATAGACCCTCTTTGCCAGTCAGAACACAAAGTTCTGCATAATGCTTCTCCCCAACTAGGCACTATTTAAATCAGCCAGTATTGATGCTGCTGCAAGTAACTGTAAATTCATTAAATGGTTTACACTCTGTCCAATACACAGCCTTCTGAGCACCATCCTAACTTGTGAAAAGCAGCTTTGAAAGCTGCCGTGGCGGAGCACGTGGGGAGCAACATAGCTCTCTGTGTGATACCACCAAGCACTGTTATAAATATTGGGTCAGACTCATGGTATAGGAGGTTTTTCTCAGAAGCGATAATGACTTCTGAAGTCAGCAGTTCTGGAAGGAATCAGGAACAAGGGTGTCCGCCATGTATGAAGCACTACAGGCCCAGCATGTGCTACCTGGTGCTTTGCACACTGTTCCCAGTACTTACAATACCCTGCAAGCTGCCGTTACCCCATTCTAAAGACAGAAACTGAAGCTTAGAAAGGTTAAATAAGCTGTCTCAGCACATACAGCTAGTTAGTAGCCAAGCTTGGATTTTAACCTGGAGCTACCTGAGTCTTGAACTCTACCTAAAATCACATTGTTAAGGAAAAGATAGCAGTGTGGCCAGATTAAAAATAGCCTCATCATGTTTGTAAGTGGTCATCAGTATTTTTAGTATAAAACAGAAGCCCCTAATGACCATTGGAACAGCTGTGGGATTTCCCCCCCCCCTTTCTTTAGCAATATTGGAGCACACTCACTCTCATGCTTTCTATGCACACACAGACCCATCTAAACCAGCAACAGCTTGACATTCTTCTCACACTGTCACTGTAACCATGAGATCACTCAGGGCTGGTGAGGGAGCACGTGGGTCTCTCACACATGGCTTCCACTGGAGCAAACCGAAAACAAACAAACAAAACAACAACGGAACGAAGCAGAAAGCCAGTATTCAGTACTAGTGTAACTAAATAAAGGATAAATGGAAAATAAAAAACAATGTTAATTGACCACAGTTACAGCCATATGGTAGATAGTCACATCCCCATTTTTATATAAAGCCACATTCACTTAAGATATGGCCTTTCCTTAATTAAATAGAGTGTAACATACATACACAAATGTCAATACAAATAGCAGGGAAAACTTCCTGGTATCTCCTACAGACATAACACTAAGCCTTCCTGATAAGAGTCCATCTTCAGCCTTAGATAATTTGCATCTCCTCTTTTTAGGTATCTAATTTATTCATATTTGGCTTCTGTGAATATTCATTGCCCTTCGAATTAGCCTTGCCCATTTCTGTATCATCGATAAGATTAAAAAAAAAGTAAATGATAATTCAGCCTAATGATTTTTGTAATTGTTAGACTTCAAAAGGTTATATGAACCATAGGATTTGCATTGTCTATAGAAAATAAATATGACACTGGACAGAGCAGATTCGTTTTCAGCTGCTAAAAGTAAGTCTTTGAGTTGCTCTGAACAACTGGAGATGTTTGAGGAAAAGAAAAGTCACGGTGAAAAGAAAAGAAAGGAAAAGGAAGTCATGGTGTTGTATAACTATCAACTCCTAAGTTCCTTAGATACAAAATGATCAATTGGCCACTGAATGCAGGAACATGACCAATAACCCCTGTGACCGGAAATCATCTAGATGCTGCTCAAGAACTTTTCGTGACAAGGAACTCAAGTGTCTGTATGTAGAGCATTGACTTAAAAAAAAAAAAAAAAAACTGAGGTTCAGTTTACAAACAGTAAATTTAATCCTTTTTAGGTTTGCAGCTGGATGATTTTGACCAATTTGTGCAGTCATGTAACCATTGCCACAGTCAAGCTATAGAGCATTTCCATCACCCCTGATGTCTCCTGGTGTCCCTTTATGGTAACTGTCTTCACCCAACACCCAGTTCTTGGCTGTCCCTGTATTAGTGTCTTTTCCAGAATGTCACATAAGTGAGATTGTACAGTATGTAGCCTTTTTTTCCACTTAGTGCTTTCGAGATTCATTCCTGTTGTTGCACCCAGCAGCCATTTGTTTTATTACTGAGCATTATTCCATTGTATGGATATACCACAGTGTGCTTTTCGGTTCTCCTGTTGATGGACATTTGGATTGTTTCCAGTTGTGGGTGATAATGAGTACAGGTACTGTAAACATTTGGGCACAGGTCTTTGTGTGGACATACGCTTTCATTTCCTTAGGAACGGGATTTCGAGGTCATATGTTGAGAAATTGCCTAACTGGTTCCCATAGTGGCTGTACCATTTCGCAGTCCCACTAACAACGTGTGAGAGTTCCCACTGCTCCACGTCCCCACCAGCACTTGGTGTTATCAGTCTTTAACTTTAGCCCTTCTAGTCAGTGTGTAGTGGTATCTCGTGTGGTTTTAATTGGCATTTTCCTAGTGACTAATGATGTTGAGCATCTTTCCACGTATGTATCCATGAGTGAATTGCTCTCATTTTTAGAAAAGTCTCATGATGAGAGAGCTACACGGGGATGTGCAATCCCTCTTGTACTTGGCAGCTTGCCAGATACTTGCAGACTGTTTTTATGTCCCTAATTCCATCCACCAAATCTAGATTTGCCAAGGCAGCCTGCTCAGTCCCTCCCTCCCTCCCTCCCTCCTTTGTTCCTATGGTGAGGTTTCCAGACAGGGAGCCTTTGCCTCCTGCGTCACCTCCATGTGGATGTGTTGCAGTCTGTGCCCCTCCATTAAAACACAGTTCCTGGCACTGAATGCAGTGCTCTCCTTTGCAAGTACTGTGTTTTCTTAAAGTGGCCAAAGATGGGGTTCCCTTCAGTGGCAGCCATAACATTCTATTGTGGTCAGGTTTGATAAGCTGCCCCTGTGGCTCTATCTAAGCTGTTGGTTAAAATGAGTAACTTGCCAGGTCAAGTGCCCTGCATCTTGATGTGAGTCCAACCTCCAACTAAGTATATAGACTTGAAGATTACTACAGAGAAATAGTTGCAGGAAGCCAGCTGATTTAATAATCAATGACAGAATTTTTAAATTTGCTAAACTGCTAGGTTTATTTTGGACATTAAGAGGTGCTAAGCAGTTGTGAATTATTTTGACTACTTTCAACCTTTGGTGTCTACTCTATGCTTCTGTAAAAAGGTACTGAGAGATATGGAAATATGGTCAGCATAAGATTTTGATCTTTGGGGCCAAAGTATAAAACACTACTGAAAATGTTCTAGTCAATGAGAGCAGTTTGCCTTTTCTGACATCCTTAGAATCTTTACAGAAAGTTTTCATAATTCACGGAAGTGGCATTAGATCAGTTTTTAGGAATATATAGTAGCATTTTAGGGAAAATACGTCTTGCCCTTTGAACAAGCGCACAAAATTAACTTGTTTACATAAAATTTCATGAAAGGGTTTTTTGTTTTGTTTTTATAAGGAGACAAAGCCTCTACAACTAGATTCCTTGATAGCTCTGGCTTTGACTTCAAGAAGCCACTGGAAGATTCCATATTGTTCATGGATCCTGTTACCTTAGGCTTTGTTCAGACTGGTTTGGTTTGTTTGGCTTAGAGTTTGCTGGTGTTGTGTCTTCCTTTCCTATTCTTCCAGCATTAGGAACAACCCTCAGTAATCCTTCTGATGAGGAAGTGGGTCTGAGTTTAAAATAGCCTTGTTCCTATCTCATATATATGGCCATTTTCTAAAACGTGACAATTGGTAGTGACAAATGAGATTTTCGTTGATATGTTTAAGCTAGGTGGCATGAAATAAATATATTAGTTGTATATTAATTTTATTGTGAGTAAATTCTATAAATATGCCAGATATGACTAAAACCATGTGATATTTGATTGGTTTTGGGGGGGGGAAGCTATCACTTATTGTACCTGTGGAGGTGTTTACAATTTCTTACTTTCTACTAAAGCTCACCACATACCTGATGTTTTGGGCCAAGACTCAAGATGTTTCTGTATATCAGAGTCTTCTGGGGTCTTACCCTCGTCACTGCTGCCGTCAGCTCAGGCTAAACACACTGGTGCAAATTCCACTGCAGCAAAGACTTTCTTCTAGGATATTATTGTAAAGTAAAAGAATTCAGCATCAGCAATATGTGTCTGAATGAGGACTGACTGTGTTTTTCAGCTAGATGAGGGAAAAAGTGTGTATGCATGTGAAATGTATAGCTATGATCATCTCAACAGAAAGTTTTATGTCTAACTGGGAATTAAAAGTTACTCATTTTAATTAAAATGCATGTTAATAACTAAATCATTCAGTTTACATTGTTATATAGGATTATCAGTACTCAGCCTATCTGAGTGCTTAAATTCCTTTTTCTGGTTTAAGCTGGGGCATTCAGCAAAATCATTGGCAAGTCATTGGCCTCCTGCACAGGGACCCTTTGCCTGCAAACAGTGGAAATGTTGCCCTGGAAATGTGGCTGAAGTTTCATGAAAATGAAACATGAAGGCTGCCAGGCCCGTCTGTGCCAGCCTTATAAAACAAAAGCACCAATTTTATCATCATCGTCTTTTGTTCTCCGTGGTGCTATTCATGTGGCTGTTTCATGAGTGCCAGAGTCGGGGGGCATCCATTGATCTGCTGCTTTCTTTGCTGCACTGTTTGTTCTCGGCTATAATACTTGTCACCCCTGTACCCTCTTCTTTTTAAAAAATGGAAACTTGAATGTCGAGAATCTTGAGTCATTTTTATAAGGTTTTGTGCTAACAGACCACAGGGCTTTGTTTTTGGACTGCAGATCAAGTATGAATTGGGGTGGGGTTGGATGAACATGCTTTTAAGTAGAAGGAGCAAATCTACTGCTTATGTAGGTCTCAGAGTCTGTAAACCTGGTATTTTATTATATTGATGTCCATTTTCATTATCTTCATGAATGGGTATTTCCCATCTTAATGTGCAGTATTTGCATGTGATGAACCAGCCAGTTTTAACATGGCTTCTTTTAATGTTTCTGAATTTCCACTCAAACAATCAGAAGTAATTCTTATTTGAAATCACACTGGGCCAAATACGATGACTGTAAATCCACTTGAGCTGTAATGCTACCATCGGCCCATTAGTTTCCAAATCTAACTAACACAGTCAGCTACTGTATTGTGGAGGTGGAGGTGTGTTAAGATATTTAAGAGAATGTTTATTAGTCATATCTTAACAGGAAAGGATCTGACTATACCACCTCATTTTTTAAAGGTAGCAATATGAGACCCATGATTAGATGATGTCTTCTGTAGACTAGACAGTGGTGGGGGTCAGGGTGATCGGCTGTCCCCGAGAGTACCGGCATTATCCTGGAATCGCAGAACTCTCCAGCGAGGAGAAGCTGAGAGCATCTGACCCGATGGGTTTTAAACGAGGTACCGAGAGGCCTGGGCCTTCTCAGAAAGGCGGATGGGACACCGGGCAGCTCCGGAGCTCTCTGCCAACTCAGCCCGCACTGCTTCACTTCCCGTCTGTCTCAGATTTGGGTGTTCCGGGGGAAAGGTTTCATCGTTCTGATACATGAGTTAAACGCACTCGTCATCCAATAGATAGAAAGCCGAGCCAGTCCGCAGCCCGACCGTGGCCATCAGCACGGCGGAGGCCTGTCCGCACCGGTCAGGTCTCGGGATGTGTCACAGGCAGAATCAGGAGCACCCCCTTGGGCTCAGTCCCTTTGAATGGCCGTGCAAAGAATCCGTGCGCTGATGGCCTCTCTTCCTTGATATTTTCTTTTCATAGTGTTGAACTTAAGCCTAATAAAAAAAAAAAAACTTCCTCTCTCTAGATCCACATGTTCTGTGAAGGTTCAAGCCAAAAAGTCTCTTATCGGGATTTGGTGTTTTCCTCCCAAATGCCCCTTGCCCTCTGACCTTCAGTGTGTCCAAGCTAAGTTTGGGCCAGATAAGTTATGTTCATGACATTTTCTTTGTAGATTGAAAAGGAATGAAGCCTTCTCTGTTAATAAGGCTGTATCCAAAATTCAAGCTAATTTTGAGTATATCAGTTAGAATGTTTAGCATTCTGATTCTACACATAAATAAATTCAAAAAGTGGGATAATAAAACCCAAAATTGAATAATAAAAGTGTATTTTTAAGAAAGAACCAAGCTCAGTGAGGTGGGCTGGCTAAGTTATAATTTTCAGAGTTGTTTGTCTGTTGGATACGGAAAACTGGCATACAAGGGTGATCTGTGGTTGTTTAATCACTAGCCAGGACAGTGTCAAAAATAAGAGAAGAAAAAGCAAACAGTGTTTATTCCAGCCAGTAGGAGTCACTAGTAAGAGGGAGGCCCAGACAACAGACGTTACTCAAAGCACCTGAAAAAAAATCAGGTGAGGCAGGATTTTCCAACGCTGGAGGCACAGCGCAGGAGGCCCAGGGGTGGCTCCTGTGGGAGCACCCTGGCCCCTGGGCGGGCTGCAGTCCCAGGCCAGCTTTTCTAAGGTGCATTTAATGGAACCTTTCCTAGGAGGTATTTTTTCCTTCATTTTATGTCTGTGATTTATCCACTGGACTTCCTGGAATTTCTATTAAGAATTCCAGTTATTTAGTAATACTTTTCACAGCTTACTTACTACTAAGAGATACCTTAGTAGTATCTCTGTAAATGAAGTAAGACAACAGCTGTTAGACCAGCAAGATAATACAGACATACAAGCGCAGTAATCAAATGGACATATATAAAAGCTGAGATGTATGGTGTCACTCTCTGTAGTCTGCCCTTTGGCAATTCCGCTTCGAGTTTCTTTCAGCCAGCAAATGAGGAATTAATTCAGTACTGTCATTCTGATTGTCTTGCTACTCCAAGAAAGAGTGGGACATTTTTGTTCAGAAAAACACTTGATGACATTTAATAGTGAATAGAGGTGAAGGAAAACATATGAATTTCCATATTTCTGTAAATGTTATTCCAAGTTTTGAATACCTTCCTTTTCTCCTTTCTATTAATGAAGCCACTAATCAGGTAGTGTTGTATTCTGATTAATGCCTTGTGTGGGTATTCATAACTCAGTACCAATGTGCTCTAAAGGAAAAACGCCAGGATCGTTGTACCATGTTAGTCGTGGAACCTAGGCCAACATATGTCCTTGTTTATCTACAACGGTGTGAGGTCTGCGCCCCCTGTTTCGTGTTCTGACCAATCACTGCCCTTGTTTCTCTCAACAGTATTCAGGTTGGGGGATAAATCCCGTGGTCTTCCTGGTAACACATTACCTATCGGAGACCTACTTCCAGTCTTGATGGCGTTTCTTTCTGACCTTTCACACGGTTGATCACCCTCTTCTTTCTCGCCTTCCGAGACCCAGGGTCTTGACTGCCTGGTCGTCTCTCTGGCTCTGACTCTTCTCCAGTCACCAGTGTGCCCTTGGTCTCTTTCCCTAACTGAGATCTCCTTTCAGCCTCCCACGCACTGCCTGGGGGAGGTCACCCCTCGTTATTTGGGGTCCCCATCTCGATGCTGGTAGCAGCCAGACGTGCAGTTGCCAGCCAGGCCCAACCTTTCCCTTGGCCCAAAGCACAATGCCAAAAAATAAGCAACTAGGTACTTGGTTCTCCCACGGGAATCTGATTCTCAGCTTGACTTGTAAACTGAGAGCTGCACTCTTGAGCTGATGCTGGAATCCTTGACATTTTCTGCCTTAAAAAAAAATCAACTGGAGTATTTTCATACATTTTTATAATTACGTTTAAAATGTTTGCTTTGCTTTGAAATGACAAGATAAGAGAGCCTGCTATTTGCAAGCACTTATTTGCAAATAACATATTTTGCCTTTGCAGAGTCATTATTCTTGAAAAATTAAATTGATATGTTTTCTTTCCCTTTGGGATATGATATTGTACGTATATGGGTGTAATATTGCCCCTTTTTAATTGGCTTTTAAAGTAGTAGAGGTATCTTTATGTGCTATATAAGAATCTTGATCAAATGAATACAAGAATCATTCTGGAAGTCCATCTGAGGCAGATTTGCAGAATTCATATCATAGCACTTTCCCCCTCGACTTACATTTTACTGATCGCTGCTCTGACGCTCCCAGTCATTAAGCTGCAGTCTAAGGGGGTAAGTTAACTAGTACATGGCCGAGGATAGAAACACGTTAAAATTCTACAATGGGCAGAGCCTCCAGGCCAGTGTCACACTGACAGCCCCGTGGCTGTGTGTCCTGAGCAGCCTCCGTCCAGGCTCATGGAGCAGGAACTGAAGTCTCAGGCTTTTCTGCTGTAACAGGAGAAAATGTTTAAATTCTTGCTTGACTGATTTCCTTGAAGTCAGAGTGGAAACAGTTGCCCCTGCTGTCCCAAATGCCCCGCGTCCCCCATAGCACCGCAGTGCACCGCTTGCTGGAGGGTCAGAAGGCACCCGGGACCTCGTTCTTGTCTGGGGACCTTGCAGCCCAGACAGTGGCCAGGGGAGGGGGAGCGGCTCAGGACGGGAACTAAAGCAGAGGGGTGCTGTGCTCCGCACGAGGGCAGAGTCCACAGGGAAAGCCCGGGGCTGTTCCACGTGAACCTTTCACCTCTGCCTCCGCCTGAGCCCGGGACCTCTGCCCCACGGGCACCGCTTCCTTCTCTTCCTTCCCACCTCCTTCAGTCCATTCCCAGCCCGGCCCACCCGTGTGATCCCTGGCCCACAAAGATGCGCACAGTTTGATCATGTCGGGGGCCGGGGATGGCAGCATCACAAAGGGGCTCCCGTCCTGCAGCCCAGCGCCTGCCCACCCTCCTGCCCCCACGGAGGGCCCTGCCCTCCCGGCCCTCATCTGCTTTATCTACTCCACCAGCAGGTGTGGAAACCCCTGGTGCTGTCGGGCGAGGCGCTGGCGCAACACGGAGCCTCGAGGTCCCTTCCCACGCTAGGTGGATGTTCGGGGGGAGGAAGCAGAGATGAACAGGAAAGGAACGGGGGAGCGAGCACAGGGTCACAGCACGCGTGCGGGAACGAGCGGCAGAGGCGTACAGAGTGCGCGTGCGGGAACGAGCGGCAGAGGCGTGCAGAGGGCGTGTGCGGGAACGAGCGGCAAGGGCGTGCAGAGCGCGCGTGCGGGAACGAGCGGCAGGGGCGTGCAGAGAGCGCATGCGGGAACGAGCGGCAGGGGCGTGCAGAGCGCGCATGTGTGGGAACGAGCGGCAGAGGCGTGTAGAGCGCGCGTGCGGGAACGAACGGCAGGGGCTTGCAGAGAGCGCGTGCGGGAACGAGCGGCAGGGGCGTGCAGAGCGTGCATGTGCGGAACGAGCAGCAGAGGCGTGCAAGAGCATGCATGTGCAGAACAAGCAGCAGAGGCGTGCAGAGCGCGCGTGCGGGAACGAGCAGCAGAGGCGTGCAGAGCGCGCGTGTGGGAACGAGCGGCAGAGGCGTGCAGAGCGCGCGTGCGGGAACGAGCGGCAGAGGCGTGCAGAGGGCACGTGCGGGAACGAGCGGCAGAGGCGTGCAGAGCGCGTGTGCAGAACGAGAGGCAGAGGCGTGCAGAGCGCGCGTTTGGGAACGAGCGGCAGAGGCGTGCAGAGCGCGCGTGCGGGAACGAGCGGCAGGGGCGTGCAGAGCACGCGTGCGGGAACGAGCGGCAGGGGCGTGCAGAGCGCGCGTGTGCGGGAACGAGCAGCAGAGGCGTGCAGAGCGCGCATGCGGGAACAAGCGGCAGAGGCGTGCAGAGCGCGCGTGCAGGAACGAGCGGCAGGGGTGTGCAAGCCGCAGCTCCCTTTGACAGGTCTGTCCAGGCCCCCGCAGCATCCCCCAGGCCCTCCCCATTTTCTGTCCCCACTGACACTATGCGGGTGCCCTGCCCTCCTCTTGGTCTCCTGCAGCTCGGCCCCTGCGAGGCCTCCAGGCGAGGCCCCTTGCGTTGAATACCTTTGCCGGAGACAGCTCTGCAGTCTCACCACAGTTCGTTCCCAAGAATACAAATGTGATCGTGTCATTTCCGTGCTTCACGTTCTTCGGTGCCTTCCTGTCCCTATCAGACACCCAAATTCACACGCTTGGGCCTCGCAGGAGCTGACCAGCCCCACCTTTTCACTGTGTCCCTCTGTCGTCCTGCCACGCTAAGAGTTTGTAGCCGAGCCACACCACTTGCTGGCTTTGACGTATGCTTAGAATGGCGTGGGGTTCTCACCACTCTTTTCTTCACTTTCTGACAAATTCCTACTCAGCCTCCAAGACCCAGGTGTCAGTGAGTACTTTCCTGATCCCTAGCCTAGACCAAGTGAGTTCTTTCTTTGAAGACATAGCTATTTGTATGTTATCTAGTTACTTTATATTTTATTTATTGTAATTATTATTATTGTAATTATCTGCCATACCAGTATCTTCAACTAGATTTTTCATTCCTTAAAAAGTTCACGCTTGCCTTACTGATGTAAGGGATTCAATACAGGAATTTAGCCTCAACGTTAATATTAAGAGTATTGTTGAATATATAATTAAGAAAATGATCTGAAATACCCAAGTTCCTGAATTGGAACATCCAGCAAATTTAAGTTAGTAATATAAGTGGAACTAAAACCTTAGAATACCTAGAGATTTAAGGATTAGTCTTACTGGATAAGTGAGAATTTAACCACGAAACACTTTGTTTCTTCGCTGGTTTTGAATTCTCTTGAAGGGTTTCACTTGCTCTGCTGTGCCTTTCTGTCCTGGTAAAATCAAGGGTTAAGTAATCACCCATCTTCCTTTGATGACTCAGCATCTTTCAATGCCCAGGTCTGTTATTTGGGAGATGATTTCTCGCTGTCCAATTCAGTTCGTAATGATGTGGAAATTGTGCTGAAAGTATGCTCACTCTAGAGCTTTTTGAGAAATGTCTGTTAGGGATTGGTGTTAGGTCCCCGACATCGTTTGTCTGGTGGCTGTGTGTCTGCCCATCGGAGAGCAACCTCGAACTCTCCTTAAACAGGGCTGCCCACTTAACAAAGCCTTTCAACGCCTTAGCGAGCCAGTAATATTTCAGAGAGATGGTTTTCAGGTTCTCCTCTGGATGCAGCCCAAAGGAATCGTGTGATGCTGTGCGCATCCCTGTCCCCCTGGCTGGACTCTCGCCTCACTGGATGTAGAATCCTGGTTCAGAACCTGCACCACGGAGATTTGCTGGAGGACTTTACAGGTGGCGTGCGCCACTGCTGAGACCCCGGGGCACAAAGCGCTGCCTCTAGACACGTGACAGCAGCTACGTGTCCTGCTGCGGTGCTGGCGTCCCACCGTGCACGCATCCGCTCAGCTGTCCTGTGCTTTCAAAGGGTCCCTGACCCCTCCCTGCCCCTCGGCAGGAGCGGGGCAGCTGCTGGCGCCTGGCATGTCCATGTCACGGACCTGAGACTTCAACTGCTGGCGTTTCAGCCCGTGTTTCGATTTGTAAGTTTATTTTCATTCATTCCACTCATTTCAAAGCGAGGGTTCAAGCCTCAAAATTTGTCTTTTGTTTGATATTTTTAAATCAGTTTTAATGTTTCTTATCCAAGGCATATAAATGCTCTGCAGTTTTAACAGAGGAGTTTAACTTAGGTATTTAGGAAGATGTTCAAAATAAAGATGGTGGAATTCATTGGCTCAGAAAAAAATAGATCATTGTCTTCCACCTTGACCAGTAGTCTCCCCAGCCCCGACCCTGCCTCTGTCCTGTCCTCACTGCAGAGAAGGCTGTGTGCTGGGCGGGCCAGCCTTAGATCAGGACAGCACCCAGCACCCCCCACCCCACACCGCCGAGTCAGCCTGGTGGACCCCGAGAAGGACAGGCCGACAGCCACTGCTCACTCGAACTTTCACGGACTCGAGTCAGCGTTGACTCTGCTTGTCTCAGAGCTCAGTCCTCACTGCCGGACCTTCCTTGGCACCTGCCGCCCACACCTGGGTGCCGGTGCCCCGTGTTCTCACTCTCCAGACTCAGGGTGTCTGCTGTCATCAGAGCCCATCCTCGGGGGCAGGTCCCAGCCACAAGATGCTCAGGGCGCCCTCACCCACAGCAGCCTAACGGGAAGGCAGCAGCCGTGTGCCCAGAGCAGACGATTCATGTAGTACGTGGAGAAGCGCGCGTCGTTCTGAGTGTACCAGCGCTGCCGCCGCTCGGCCGTGGGCAGATGCGGGACCTCGGAAAGCCCTGCCGATGATTAAAGCACTAACAGTGAGCTCTGCCCGGCTGCAGGCCCCGCGTACTGTAAATTTGATTTTAATGGTGCCTCTGTGCTGTGACTGAGGAGTGGTTTGCTTTTCACCTTCCTACAAAAGTGTCTACGATGGAGACAGACGTCAGCCTGCTCTCCTTTCCTCAGCAAAGATAGGAAGGTTTCTATGAAACAAGGGAAATCTGAGCCTGCCTCCAAAAGTGAATGTGACTTTTTATAGGGTTTGCCAGAGAAACAAGGGAGGCCAGTTTAATCTGCTGTTGGCCTGTGAAGTCAGCCTTGTTAGCGGAGGCCCACTAACGGCTTGGCTGGGCTTCTTAGTTGCATAATTTTACCTTTTAAGTGCGCGTAACAGTTACAACTTCCGAAAACTAGGCCTTGTCTCCTAATACTGCGTTATCTGTATGGGGAGTTTTATAAGCGGTCAGAAGACACTTAGGAAGAGATCGCCGGGCTTCCTAACTTTCTGATTCCGCAACTCCACAAAGAATGTCAGTGCTAGTCTAAGTTAACATCTTTAAGTCAAACGGAGGCAGCCTTGCAGTAAACAGACAGGGCTGCTGTTTATCTAGAGTCTTCGAAGGCCTTCAGAAAGGCTGCTGGCCTAAAACTCCACTGCTTGTTCAAGCCCCCAAGCTCCTCAAATGCAAGCGTGTGGGGCGCAGTTTGCCTTTCATCAGCTGGTACCACGAGCACGAGACAGGTAAGGTCGGAGGCACAGGGTGAGAGCCGCACTGGGGAAGTGCACGAGTGTCCCAGATGGGCTCCCCCATGGTGGCCAGGGCCCACCGTGACCCCCAGAATGAATGCAGGATGCCAAGTACACTGACACACACAGCCCCCACCCTCCCTAGCTTGTTCAAGGCATCTGAACGCTTTCTGCTAGTAAACCAACTGGCTGTTTTAAGAAGTGCTCTTTGTGGGTGAATGACGAGATCAGGGCACCTTACCTTCTAACTTCAGTCCCCTTTTGTTACATTTGTGAAGCATGATGACACTATTTCTGTCACGAGTCAAATTCCAAAGTTCTGTGGTCACATCCTGATGGACAGGCCTCGGCAGGAGCAGAGAAACAGTTAACATGCCCTCCCCGCAGCATCCGTCCCCAGAAGCCTGTCAAGATGACCTTAAAGGACTCATCTTCCTGAGTGAGATTTGTGTGTGTGATTCCCATTAGATCTTCATGCAGGGGAGTGATAATATATACCTAAGGGTCTGATATAATACAAAATTTCTTAGGGTTTGTGACTTTAAAGGTAAAATATTGTCTTTTACTCTTTGTCACTCTTCAGTGCCCATGGAAATGCCCGTGGAGACCCTCCACGCAAAGTTAGAAACCTGGCCGATTCTGCATTTCCAACTTGACATTAAATTTATTCTTGGTTTTTCCTGGATATCTTAGAATTTCTTTCAGGGGTCTTATCTGGTTATCTTTGATCGCTGCCAGTCCTAAGTGTACTACTAGTGATAACTGAGGAAAAAAGGACTAAGACTTTTGTTACCTAAATCTGGGTCCTGCCTTATTGTACATCTTCCTTCAGTAAAAATCGCACGGCGTGTCTTATAAAACTGTATGTTTGAACCTATGTGAAAGCTTCTCAGAAATGATGTGGACTTCGGTTAATTTTTCACAGAAAAATAATTTTCCTCATCTCTTACAACATAATGGCCTTCATGAAATGAAGGCCAGAGCAATGACTTTGACTGTAACTCTCTAACACAGACCGTTGTGCTTATTTGTGGCATAAAGCAGATACTTACCAAAATTATTTATCGGGTTGTCGTGTATTTAACACATCCTTAGGCCAGTGCACAGCAGTGTAGGTTTCAGAATGACCAGCACAAGCCTGTGCTCTGAAATAAATCTCACTTGTATAGCGATCACATTTAACAAGCATGCCAAAATCTGAAGATAATTTTAATTTTGTGTCTCCACAAAATTGTGTGTGAATTTTATTAACATTGACCAGAATGCATTTCTAACCCTTGAAAATAATAGACATACGGTACTAACCGTCCTTTGTTATCTCTCAAAAAAAAAGAAAAAGATGGTGAAATTGTCCTTTTGGTCCACAGCCCACTACGGTCCTGGACCACACTGGCTGTGATCGTCTTTCCTGAACGACTGGGTCGGGGTTTTCTGCAGGGATGCCAGGGCGCAGAGCATTCTCTGTGTGGGGAACATCGGGCACTTCTTCAAGCCTGGGCTGCAGGGGGCGCTTCCTGCAGGCATACCAGAATACCGGTTATTATTATTGTCCAAAAACATGAATACATTATAGAGCAGTTATTGATATCAATTTGACTGGCTATACTATTGGTGACTGCCATTATAAGAATAATTTATTCCCTGCTTTGAAATTTCTAAAAGGTTATATTTCATTGAATTTTAATTTGTCATTTTTCCTGCTTTCACTTGAGAAACTTAGAAGCTTTTGTGACGTTAAAATACGGCTCTAATTTATTAGCCTAATCTGTTAATATTGTTTCATTTTAATAGACATTCAGTGTGACTTGGTAACATTCTTGTTAAAATCACATCTTAAAACTGAAGTTGAGGAGAATTGTATGTGGCTTAAGAATCACAGTGTCATGTGTGCCCCAAATTTTTATATAAAAGGCATTACTTTTTTACTTGCGTCATATCTGAGGTGCTTTAATTATGACGGTGAGGCGGCCTAGCGTTTTCAAGCTTAGGGCGCTCCCTAAATATAAAATCTAAAACACACACGGTGTCTGAGACGTAACCTAGCAGTGTATAAACACGTAATACCGTTTCAGGAGTAGCTTAGAAATGTGAAATAAATGCTGGCTGGTGGCAGCAAAGTGGCTCACATCGGATATTAGCACAGGCTTCCCTGGCGCGGTCGACATTTCAGCCACACAAGTCCTTTTAATGCCATCTTTATCTGCTAGGCGATGCATGAAATCTACTTTCGGTTTTAGAACTGCTCATGACCTTTGACCCCTTTAGTGGAGACACAATGTGACCTTTCTATTGTCATCAGCTTTCATTCTCCTGAAAACTCTATGAATTTTTATTACAAGTTTTTTTTTTAAGCCAAGCTGAGTCTTCAACAAATTACTTGACACAGATGAGATGAAGCCTTTGAGGTGAGCCAAGGTTTGCAGCCCGCGTGCGAGCGCGGCCTCTGTCCTGCGGTGCCACACGCCAGTAACTGCTGAGCCTACGACTGGATAAATACATCATTTTATGGAACATTGATTGTTCTATAAACCCAATGGAGTATTATGCTCTATGAGCAAACCATTTAGATTGTGTATAGAGCACAGAAAATGCCATATTCAGGATGGTGCTAAAAGTGCCATTTGTGTATTTTATGGATGTCATTACAGGGGAAACTTCTCTCTGTAGGCCCTGTTTACTGCAAAATTTTTTAGTCTGTAATGACATTTTTCATTCACAACGTATGCCTTCAAGAGAGGGGGCCTTGTTTTATTTGTTTCATTTGAGTTTACCGCACAAATTCCGTACGTTTTAATTAAATGTAAGCTTAACAAAAGCATAAGGTATTTATTCTGTGAGAAAAAATGATGACAGTAACGAAAGAATAACACACACACACACAAAGGAAGTAGTCAGGTACTAAACCCTATTTGTAGCTTCCCAGCAGCTCGGCAGACGGCAGAACAGAGCCATGAGCACGGTGCCGGGGAGCGTGAGTCTGCAGCTTAACCCCTCCGCTCCTGCGTGACGGAGCTTGTGTTTTCAGCTCTGGAGATGTCCTCTTCAAAGGGGACAGGTGAGAAGGAACTGAGCTCCACAAAAACCTTCTGGAGAAGCGAGCCTAATTAGAAAGCACCTCCCTGAAAACAGCTCCTCAAACCGCGCACCCCCCGCCCCGAAAAGAACTCTTCATTTCAACCGAGTTGTAAACTTTCAATGCGTTGAGCTATGGGAAGGCAGTAAAATACCTCTGTACTCATGAAGGAAAGCAAACAAGCAGTGAGTTGGGATTTCATACACAGGCATAAGGCTGCATTTCACCCGCATTTGCACGTTCTACACAAAGCTACTTATTGTCCTATTGGAAACAGATCCCAAAAAGACTGATTTAGACACATTATTTGATTAGCTACTATTAGCATACTGAAATCCTACGTTGCCTTTGAAAACTGTCAAGTGTAATGTAAATAATATGTTGATTATCGTGCTTCATTAAAGATTTGCGCAGTTTTGGAGCAATAACAGAGACTAAGCAGTTAAGGATGAAATCTGTACAAACTTGCTGTGTTCCAGATATTGTATCCATTTGGCCAATTGCATTAGTGAGCATTACAGTTCATATTTACTAGAAAGATCTCAAAAATTGAAGTCGAAGTGCCCAGTAAATTCTTGGTCATAGCCCGGTCAGAATGTAAAGTTACAGAAGAGATTCACATTCGTTTAAATGACACTTGAACTTCTACATAGCTCAACATTAATTCATTATGGGCGAAATGGAAGAGTCTTCAGTGGGTGAATCTTTTTCAATCTGATTGAGGCTGTTACATTTTATAGGTGCTATTTTTCAAAGAAGTACTGACAGCACTCGAAGTTATTAAATTGCTGAATCAAATATAGACCTGCACTCACATTTATGAACTGCGATGGGCTCACTGGGCTCCGGCTGAGCCGAGGGGAAGATGTTGTTGATGAGCTTGGTCACACCCCATAGTGACGGCAGCATTTACCCACGTAGCTCACTTAATGGTCTGGAAGTGGCTTAACCCACCTCCGGATTCAAATTCAGTCAGTAAGTAGTTCAGGATGGCATAAGTATCAGTGCTGCACGGGATTCAGAGGATAATTCTACACCCAGGAGGTTCCGCGTCCAGCTGCAGACTGAGGAAGGGACTTGCCTGGACTCCAGCCTGTAGCGTTTCCCTCGGAGAATACCAAAGAGCAGGGTGTTTGTTCTATCCCAGCTACAGTGGTTCCTCCTCTTGTAATGTAAGGGCAGTGATCAGTGAGGGGTAGGGGAGGATGATTGGAAGGCTGCCTTCTTTATGTTTTGTGTCCATATTTCTTGTTTTCTCCCAAACTCTAAACTGGAAATGACCTTGGATGTAGAGAATGGGCAGAAACTAACTGGATCAGGTTCAGAGCGTAATGAAGGCACGAGGAATGTTCCATCCACCGTAGAAACGCAGAGGCAAGGGGAGGAGTTGCAGGCCTAGCAGAGGAAGACGTTGGCAGGTGTGGTAGACGGGAGATCTTGGGCTCCTAGCAGGTGGAAACTTGAGCAGGGATGGCGACACCCGCCAGGTGAGACCCACGCCTATGTGGAGGGGTGAACTCAGAGCCCGTGGGGTGCCTCACCCATCGGGCAGGCCTTCTGCTCCTACGCTGAGCCCCGTTCTGACCTCCCTGATGAGAGAGAGTTCAGGAGGATTAAAGTTCAGAAAGTGACCACATGATTAGGTTAAAGCATACGGACCACAGGTGATTCAGCCCTTTTCTTCTAGGGTCTGAGTGGTTTAACCTGATCTCATGCTTATCTTCTGAACTCTAATCCTCCTGAGGGTCCCATGGTGAAGGGTGTGTTTTCCTTTTGTAAAGCAGAGGGTCACGGGGAGGTGGAGGGGATATCTCTAAGGCAGGCACATCCCCGGGCAGGTGAGTTTAGACACACTGGGCTGATTCCCTAAAACTCTCCATCCGCTCACATAACCTTGGGCCAGTTTGCAGAGCCCCTGTGGTAGGATTCCCAGTGTGGGGGCTGCTGCCCTGTGCCATGACCGCCTGGCACCCCGCAGTGGGTGCTCGGTGGCTGCTTGCCACTGAACACCTCAGTCAGAGCTGGCTGGGAGCCTGCTTGCATGGTCCCCGTTGTCCCCCCTCCCCCTTTCCTAGGAGGGTAAACAAGAGAAAGCCATAGTTAGGGAGATCATTTAGCTGGAATCAGCGACATTTGGGACCGTCCTCTGGGAAGGTTTGAACAGCTTTTAAGATGTGATGGTAGGGACTTCCCTGGTGGTCCAGTGGTTAAGACTCTGCGCTTCCACTGCAGGGCGCATGGGTTCGATCCCTGGATGGGGAACTAAGATCCCACATGCTGCAGCCAAAAAAAAAATAAAAGATGGTTTATGTTGGCCTGGTTGGTGAGGGCACAGCTGGGCCTGGCTCACCCGCCGCTGTCTGCCCAGCCCCAAGCAGCGTCTGCTGGGCCCGGTGTTCCGCATTCTCTGAATGAGCAAACAGGATTTTCTGCTTCTGGAGATGGTCCCATTGACCCACAGGTCTTTTCCTGACCACAGAGTCTGTGGTTCCATGAGCTTTCTAAGATTCGCCCTATAGAGAGTTCTCTGAGAAAGAATAAATGTTAATCGTTCCTAATGTTTGCTTACAAAAATGGATTACTTATACATTTTACTTCCTCACTGGGAATCAGAGCCTCGGAGGCTGAAAGTACATGGTGTACAGAAAATCAGTCCCGAGGACGCACCCCAAGCTTTGCCCCCGCTGACCCCGCAGCACAGGGCCCCAGGAGACCCCATGGCTCCCTCACCCCGACTGAGTGGGAGGTTCCCTCTGGCCTCAAGAGTTAAGGGGGATGCGGTGGCTTGACTTCCTGAGACTTCTGACCTGTGAACCTGTGGACGCAGAACATGAAACGTCCCAGCACACACTGAATGGGCCGGGAGTTTGCATTTTGATAACTTCACACACATGATTCGCAATCCGGGACCATTGCCTACAGTCTGGATGTGAGCCCGCGGTGTCCTCTTGGTAAATATGATTTAACAGCTTCTGTGCTTCCTGCCTGAGATGCTATACCCGCTGAAAGGCAGGCCTTGTCTGGGTCTTTGCTTAAAGTGGACTCTGTATTGAAAGAAATGCTTTCATATGGACTGGCACCAACACAGTAAGCAAAATTGTCTTATGTTTAAGGGATGTTAGCCATAATAATCTAATAATTCTTAATCCTTTTTTCTCCTTTGGTAAGGGTAAAGTGTGCTTTTTTAAAAAAGAGGACCTACATGAGGGAGACTAAAGTGGAATATTTTTAAAAAGTGGTTGCCATTGAGATAAAGAAATACTACAGATCATTTAGAGGTCATTCTCTTAGGAGGGACGGAGGCGGTAATAAGAAACTGATAGAAAATTAAGGGCTTAAGGGAGAAACTAGGAACTCTGTTTAAACCCCGTCTTTTTTATGAGGACAGACAACAATTTTCACTCATACTTTCTCCATCGAGTTACTAAACAAGCATCGCCTGTGTCACAGGTGGCACTGGGGGCCAGGTGTGCACACACCCTGCCGTCCTCAGCACCCGCCCCTGCCTCTCACCCTCCCCACATCCTTCCTCTTCCACCCTCGGTTCTGCGGTCAGAGCCTCCTTTTTGTAACGGGAGACCAGCTCAGGCCTGCAGCCCCGGGATCTGTAAGATGGGCTTGAAACTCTCAGTCTGGCGGCAGCCGCACGCCTCTCAGGGCTGCTCTGCCTTCCTGGGCGGGCAGATGTCCAGACTACAGATGCAGACTGAGAGGGACAGTTGCTGTCTGATGGGACCGACCGTCGGGCTGAGGCCAGCAGCCTGCAGGCGCTCTCTCCCCAGTCCTGCCCTCCTCTGGGCTCTCCTGACCTCTGCATTTTGCATATGCCCTTGTCCCAAGGGCTGATCTCTGCATTTTCTGAAACAGTCACAGTGTTTTCACTAAGAGGAATTGGGCTAGTATTGATGATAATAAATGCTGTACCCTCTGTCACAGTTCTAAAACAGATGCACTCATTTTACTTTCCTGCTTAAAAACATTCAACAGGTGTGTTCTCTCTGCAGACTGTGGTCCAGATGTCTTAGTGCCTCCTGTTAGAAGAGGCCCGGAGAGCCTGGCGGGGGCCGAGCTACCTAATCCCCTAAAAGCCAGCCCAGCCTGAGCCCCCGGCCCCCCAGGCTCGCCCCTGCTTGGCCCTGGGCTGCTCTGGCTCCAGGCCCTTCCCCTTCCCAGCCCCACGGGAGAGCTTGAATATTCCTTTCCCTCCGGCTGGCTGTGAGCCTGAGTGTGTTTATTCTCTGCTGTAGTGCTTCTCACCTTACACGATATTTAAGTCATTCAACAAACGCATCTTTGCTGAATGGTGGCTGCATGCCAGCGCTTGGCCAAACATCACAGCGACAGAGTGGCATCCACTCTCGTGGCTGACGCGGCTGCGCACTCAGTTCTGGCCTGTCTGCCGCCCCTGAGCCCCGGCGGCAGAGCCCCTGCATCTGGGCTGGGCGCCCGGGGCTTCGCCCACAGGCCTCCCGGCGGGGGATGGGGGGGCACGCCTGGTGGGCCATCCGCCTTTGCCCCCAGCTTAGCGCCCGACACAGAAGGTGAAATTCGTAGAGCTGTGTTTATCCAGGGCTTATTTATAAATTTAATATGCAGAGCTTTCATTCTTTTTGTCGAAGAAACAAATATACTGTAGCTAATATTTGGACATTAAAAAAAAGATTTTTCCTTTGGGTTAGGAGATTCTGCTACTGACGGTTACTGGTCTGCGCTCACCACCACCGACTGAGTACCTTGTTAGAAATGACCGTAACTGAGAGGACTCGACCGTATCCCTTCCCCAGGAGCTGAAAAGCGAAGGGAGGCCGATGAGATTGTATCCGGACAGTAGACCAGGGGTGTGGGCATCGCTCCCTCACAGCACAGCCGTCCTCTGTGTCTGCTCTTAGCCGGGAGCACCCGTGTCAGAGCCCTCCGAGCGCCCAGCGCCGGCCCGAGGCCCTGAGGCTGGGAGCCGGCTGCTCTGAGCAGCTGAGGTTCTAAAGCTTCTACGGAAGAGCTGTCTTACTTTTAAGCCTGAAAGTCATTTTTCTGGGCTCTAACTGGTCCCTGTCTCCCCTAGGCATTGTGTCCAAGTCCTACGAATGCCGTCTGAAGGGCCAGGGGGCCACGTTCGTGGAGACGGACAGCCCCTTCACGGCGGCCGCGCTGGCCGAAGAGTCTCCGGTCAAGGACAGGCCCCTGCGGGGCAGCAGGAGGCCGGCGGCGCCGGCGGAGCCGGTGCAGCAGGTCATCATCATCCAGGGCTACGACGGGGACTTCGCCCTGGACGCCTCCGTGGAGGAGACGGCCGCGGCCACGCTGCAGACACTGGCACTGGCCGGCCAGGTGGCCCGGGTGGTGCACATCACGGAGGACGGACAGGTCATCGCCACGGGGCAGAGTGGGACACCCGTGGGCAGCATGGCGCCCGGGCCGGGGGTGCCGGAGCAGCTGGCAGACGGAGCCACGCAGGTGGTGGTCCTGGGGGCCCCGATGGAAGGCCATGGCATGGACGCGCCCCTCAGCCCCAGCGGGGCTGCGATTCATCAGGTGACCAAGCAGGGGATTCTAGACCTGGCCGAGACCGGAATCACCCCACCGGACACGGCCTCGGCCTTGGACGCCCTGCTGTGCGCGGTCACCGAGCTGGGAGGGGCGGAGGGCCAGGCCACGGCCGAGGAGAGGGGCAGGGCCGGCCCCAGAGACGTGCTGGTCCCGCTGCCAGGGCAGGCGGCAGACCCCGCCGCAGCCCCGGACGAGGCCCGCGAGATCCACGTGTGCCACGACGTGCAGGACGGTGGCACCGCCCTGGAGCCCGCGGGGGCGCTGAGCCGGGCGGTCCGGCCCGCGGCCCTGGTCGCGTCGCAGGAGCGCGCCCAGCTGGCCCTCAGGAAGGTGGTGCAGGGCGTGCTGCAGTTCACAGTCTGCGACCCGGCCGCGGCCGGCCAGCTCATGAAGGACGGAGTCACACAGGTCATCGTGAACGAGGAGGGCACCGTGCACATGCTGGCCCGGGAGGGCTCCCAGATCATCATGCAGGAGGCCCAGGCCCATGGCCAGCGCGTGCACCTGGCTGAGTCGGACGGCGAGATCTCACAGATCATCGTGACCGAGGAGCTGGTCCAGGCCATGGTCCAGGAGTCCGGCGGCAGCTTTCCCGAGGGGGCGACTCATTACATCGTGACAGAACTGCCCCCAGGGGCGCAGGACGAGACGGGCGTGTACTCGCACACCGTGATAGAGACGGCCGGCTCTCAGGAGATCCTGCAGGCCGGGGCCGCGCTCAGCGCCGAGGCCGTGGTCCCGGGCGAAACGGAACAGCTGACGAGCATGGTCATATACACCCAGGAGGGCTCCCCGGCGGCCGCGGTCATCCAGAGCCAAAGAGAGAGCAGCGAACTCCACGAGGCCTGAGCCCGGAGCTTTGCCCCACCCCCGGCGCAGGGCGGACGCGGAGCGACCAGCACCCAAGGCGCGTGCTCCCTGTGCTCCGTTTGCAAAGCCTTCTTTACAGTGAGGGCTGCTGCCAGGGAGCGTGCACAGGCTCTGGGCCGGGTGACGTCCCTGCCGACCGCGCGCACGGGGCACGTGGACGCGCAGGGCGGGAGCCCCGCGCGTGGGGGGCGGGGCCGCCGGAGGCAGGTCTGTCTACTGTTCGGTTGTTCTCTCGATGCTCTTCCCTCTGTTCTGTCCGCTGTGCTGACGAGAAGCTAAGTCTTTTTCTCTTTCGTTCCCCCCACAAATGTTTTCCCGTTTCAGTTGTGGAAGGACTGTGCCCCAGCAGTAGAAGAGTGACAACAGTGTGTCTCGTGGCTTGAGACACGGCTGCCCTTGCAGTCCAGCATGTCGCCGTTTTAACATTTCATTACACGTTTGGTTAAAAATTGCAGCTACACGTATTACCATGTCGAAGCGGTCGGCTCCTCTTCATTTTTCTGGAAATTTTAGGATCGCAGCGTCCCCAAACCACTGGCAGCCTGTTCATTTCATGTATGAATTTCCTCCCATCAGGCATCGTAGGTGTGGTCATCGCCCTGGTTGCTTCTGCTTAAAAGATTCCTTCTTAAGCCTACGGTTAAGAAAAGCCTTGGCGTTTATATTCAGTTAAAATAAACTTTGGTTAAGAAAACCCAATGCTTCTAATTTTGACTTAGTTTCATACAATAAAGTCTATACGAAATGTGCACTCTGGAAAATATTGTTTGTATCAATATTTTGCTTTTATAACAAATGTTTCTTAGTATTGATATCATATTCGCAGGATTTCTCTGCGGCTTCTGTCCACGTGAAAGAGCGACATCAAACATTAGTGATAGAGAGCCGTGCCCCGCAGCCTTGGCCCCGGCAGGACTGTCTGTGCTTCGCTGTGGGATCATCGCAACTGTGGATGCGAGTTCATGGCCAGGTCTTGATACGACTGCTCCTTTTCCTTTTCCAAAATTGTAAAATCATCCCCTCCCGCAAATGCAAAGGTTGTTTTTGTTCTGTTTCTCTTCTTTGAAATAAACTTACAGCATTAAAAGATAATGATGACATTTTCTTTCCAGCAGCCAACTCATCAACAGGCAGCTGTAAAAACTGAAGAGAACTGGCCTGCGTCTGACACTCATTCCCCTTCCCCACCTGCCCACGTCGAGTGTGCTGGGTTCCGCCGGCCATCTCTGCGGCCCAGTGCCGTTTTCTCAATGTTTGGCACGTGGCCCAGTTAGATTCTGGTGACAGTCACGTAGTCTATCATGGTTAGTATCTAAAAATTGAGAAGATCAGAAGGGAGAGAAGGAAGAGAAAATGGCACCGTTTGGGTCTAAACGAAAGTCCCCTTTACACCTTCCCTGAGAGGTGAGCTTGGAAACGAGCCTGGCTCGGTTGTTCAGCCGGCTACCCCTCCCCTGACCTCGTCCTCAGAGCCCTGAGTCCCGCCCATCCGAGGGCACCTCCCTTGATACAGCTGCCCCTCCAAAGAAATAAACGGGACCATTTCAGGTCTGACACTGTGATTCAGAACTGGCTGGGTATGACTGGCCCCTGATGCTTAAGGAACGGCGGGGCAGCTCCACTCCTCTTCACCACCGTCCTAGGCAAACGGTGACGGCAGCGACTCCCGCGTGCTGTCGGGATGAAGGGGACCTTTACCAAGTGACGCCCCTCGCCAAGCTTCTCATACACGTTTAAAAAAGGGGGGGGGTATGGTTTTCAGTGAGAGTATTTCTTCTTGATCATTCCTCCCTTAGCTGTAGCCTGCGGCCCTCGGCTCGGATGCTAATCCCTCGCCACGCTGAGTGCTGTACGGCTAACCTTTCTGCCGCAGTCCTGCGTGTTGACACTGACATGCTGCAGTTTACCGTTTGTGATTTATTTGGGATAAATATGTCTCGGGTGGCATTTAATCCTTCATGAAACCAGTGTAGCCTGCAGTGTCAAACCAGCAATCACGTTGTATGCACAATGAAAGGAGCAGGCCTTTGCAAAGAAAAATTGGACCGAAGGTGTTTCGAGGCTCCGAAGGACCGCAGAGGATTCACTAAGCTCTTGTGTCCTGTAATTACCTATAGAGCCGGGTTAACGTGGGCTCCCTTTTCTCTCTCCCGACACAGCTACTGGAATGTGAGGGCGCTGAAGAAGCACAAACACGAGCGTGGGCCTCGGAATACTGAGGCGCCGCCGAGGGCGATGCGGGCGCTCTCCCCACAGCTCAATCGTCTGCAAGGGACACACGGCGAGCCTTAGCCTTCCTGGAGGTTGGGCTGGAGAAGACAGTAGAACCTTAAAGAAGTAAAAAGCAAAGCAACAGAAACATTCACTTGGAGACCGTAATCCAGAAGGAACACCTTTTTATTAAACTACAGCCAATTAAATGATTGCGCCTCCAGGACCCGTGGCGAGGAAGCCGGGACTCCCTGCCCGAATGAATCAGCCTACGGACGTGGACAATGCCGCGTGCATGGTGGAGAGTTGCCGCAGCACCGTCTCCATACAAAGAAAGTTCTAGCCGCATAAGGTCACAAGGGAAGTGCGTGGCTCAGACAGGCATCCTTCCGGATGCCTCTGGCCTCACTGAACAGTTGGAGCCGAGCGGGGGAGGCTTCTCCAAATCAAGTCCTACCCCACACAACACCCAAGCAGACAGACCCACATCACCTGAGAGAGGCAAAGAACACTCCTCTTGCTTCTTGATTTGCTTTGAAGAACCCAGTAAATGTGATAAGATGCTGTCAGCATAGCACTGAAAGTTCCATTCATTTATCAACTCAACCCAGACACATGGACCCCAAGTCCTAGAAGACAGCCCGGAGGAGCTTCAGTGGATCTTTGCTCAGTCACCTAACAGGTCATGCAGAAGACCCTGCGGAGGTCCAGGCCTGGCCCTGGCCACGCCCACCTGCGCCGCTCGGACCCACCACCCCTCTGAGCAGCAAGGGCCCCGCTGCCTAGTAGCACTGCGTCTAGGAAATCCTGTGACCAACGGGAAGAATTTGTATCTCTCGGTTCTAGCAAATCTTTTGTTATCCCGAACATGAAACAATGGCATAAGAAGTACCAGCTTAGAGCCCTAACCCAGAGGAGGTTCTGGGAAGAAAATTAGGAAGGACGAAAGGCCCTTAGTTGAGCGAACGACAAAAAGAGCTGTTAAGTTCTCACTCCTTTTACTGTTTAAGATTCGCCCATCATTTAAGAGAGCGCGCAGCGCACGTAAGCAGCCGCCTCCTATTCCATCTTGCTGAAGAATACAATCCGTTTTCTGCTCCTCTAGGGTGATATCATTTTACATGAAGAAAAAAGTTCGCTCAGATGGCAGTTATACGTTTCGGAAGCACCTTCTAATCAGGGTTTGGTGATTCATTATTAGCTTCAGCGGGCGATCCATCTGACATGTAAGGGGAAAAAATTAGCAGCTGTCACTGCGTGATGAGTTAATTTCCTGATAGGCCTGACACTGAAAAGCCGTTTGGAGACGTGGCAGCGGCTGACGGGAAAACCTGGCGCCGCTTTCCAATTGGAGAGAGAAAGCAGGGCCAGGGCGGCGGTTGCGGCGGCGGCGGGGGCGGCGGCGGGGGCGGGGGCGGGGTGGGGGGGGCGGCGGGGGCTGCGGCGCGCGGTCCGAGTGTGGCCAGTGCGCAGGCGCCCTGCGCCCTCACCCGGGGGCGGTTCACGCGTGCGCCCGCGAGCCCGCGGAAGGACCCGGCGCCGGACGTTTTCACACAGAGGGGAGAGCGGGACGGTCTCCTCTTGGTGGTCCCCTTGGCAGTTTTCATAATTGGAGGTCGGGCTTTCAACCGTGGGATAATGGTTTGTCGCCATGAAAAGTAGCCCCGTGAAATAAATACTGTGGAGACTCGGGAGGAGGGAGTGAAGGTGAGGTGGCAGCGGGCGGCCCAGGTGGTTCGCGGTCAGTGAACCCGGGACCCGGCCTCCCTCCAGTCCTGCTCTTGAACTGCACTTCCGCAGGGGCCCCATTTCCGGCCAACAAGTTGGGAGAAAACCCCAAACGTTTTCTAATACAGGGAAGATGGAAATCAGGAACAGAGAACTCAGTATAAGACCTGTGTCACCAGGAGGGACGCGCATGGTCTTCGTGGAGGCAGGTACTTGATGAAGAATTCGCATGCAGGATTCTAGAATGGGGACCAGAGCTGTTGGCACCTGCGCCCGTCTGCGTGCCAGCAAAGCGACAAGTGCACAACGTTATGGAAATAAGGGGAAGTCACTTAATCCCTGTTGCCTTCCTGGATCCTGGTCTGTAAAATCAGTGAAGCAGCGGCCTCGTGAGGAACCTTCGTCTCGAGAAATACGCATGAGATAGAGAACCTGGTGGCTCCAGCTCAGCCCAGGATTCTGGTTTCTCCAGCGCAGTTGGACGCGGAGGGTGTGGGACAGCGCAAGCCCGGCCAGGAGACGGCCAGAACCACCTGTTCAATCACGTGGTCACAAAGGCCCATTAGGAGAATTAAGTAGATCCATTATAAATCTCTCAGTCAAGGAGTCTTTTACTTACTCCACGGCTCTGCGTTTGCAATACCTTTTAATAAATTCTTTTAAAATGACCTAATTTCAACATGACGTTCAGCATCATGAGGAGGTAATTTATCACCGGGATAAACAGGAGCACATGGAACACTCCACACTGCCACTGCATCTCCAGTTCGCTCCAGAATGGCTCGTGTTACTCTTCAAATAACTTTTTAAGTAGAGGGATAAAAGCAACACGCAACGTTTGTGTTTTAATTTCCAAACTGGGTTCGTGTTTAGAGATGAGGAGCTTTATTCGGGCTTATCTGGGGCTGCCAGCTGCTCCAGGCGTGGGAAGCGGTCAGGGCAGTGTTGGCTGGGAAGGGGTCCCCTTAGCAGGATGGCCTTTGTCCTCTGGCCCTGCTGCTCCCCAAAGCCTCAGCGGACCTTCAGAGCCACCCTGACCCATCTGAAAATGGGGCCAGAGCCCTAAAGGAAATGCAGCCACCTGGCTGGGTCCACCTTCCGCCTCTGCCCCTGTTGCAGGTCCCCGAAGTGAGGATGCCTTCGCGTCAGAGCTGCCCGATGTGGCCTGTTACGGAGCCTGGCTTTACAGCGAGGCACTTTCCTGCTAACGGTGGTGCAGTCACAGCATCCTGCAAGCCGGTCTCTCGCCCTCATGGAGGAGAAGGCCCCGAGAGGTGAGGCTGGGCTCCGGCCGCGACATGAGATGTTAACTGAGCGCACCCCGTCCCCGAGGATGTGATGTCTGGGCAGGTGGGAGGTGAGGGCTGTCCACCTGCTCCCTGCTCTGTGCACTTCACGGAGCTCAGATGGCTTATCCTTTGTCTCTGCTTCCCCAACAGAGTGTCAGTTCAAGGGCAGTGTCACTTTTGCCCTCAGCTATGAGCGCAGCCTGGGACACCGTGGGCCCTCAGCTGGTCATGGTGAGTGAGTGGGTCAATACGCGAGTTCTCTGTTCTGCAGTTTTCCTCATTGTCATCTAAGCCTTCCTTTCTGGTTTTTTAGTCATAATTTTCTCAAATAACAAAAATCTTTGGCGTGAATTGAGCAGTAGACGCAGTGTGAACAGAATTCTTATTGGTCAAGAGGCTCAACACACATTTCTCTACTTGTTTCCACCTTTTGCTGGGATTCCTTGATGAGGAAGGTCCTGAGACCAAACCTCACGACATATACTGAGTTGAGTTCACCCATGGTCGTGTCGTACATGTCAAGGTGACTTTTGAGCTTTTTGTCAACGGGCGTAGATGGCAGAAGATTTCCTCTTGGTTCATGATTACCATAATCTTAAGGGAAGCATAACAGTCTGTGCCCGTGTAGCCCCGGCTAACTGTGCTCTGTTCTTTTTTTTTTTTTTTTATAAATTTATTTATTTATTTTTGGCTGTGTTGGGTCTTCGATTCTGTGCGAGGGCTTTCTCCAGTTGTGGAGAGAGGAGGCCACTCTTCATCGCGGTGCGCGGGCCTCTCACTGTCACGGCCTCTCCCGTTGCGGAGCACAGGCTCCAGACGCACAGGCTCAGTAGTTGTGGCTCACGGTCTTTGTTGCTCCGCGGCATGTGGGATCTTCCCAGACCAGGGCTCGAACCCATGTCCCCTGCATCGGCAGGCAGATTCTCAACCACTGCGCCACCAGGGAAGCCCTGCTCTGTTCTTTTAAAATTAGAATTCTGTGCGCTTATCCCCATTTCTTGCTAGCCCTGAGGTCCTGGGCCAGTGCTGTTTACTCCACCCATTATTCCTTCCTTGACGCCTGGAGAAGAAATCCTGGTGTTCTTGGTGGTCTTGAATGATCATGACTTTTCCTTTTCTGGAGGGGGATCTTTGCACCAGCAGGACATGCAGCCCCAACCGTGAACCTACTGTTACACACAGCTGCACCCCTGATGCGGCCCGAGATGAAGCTGGTCCATTAGAGACCAGAGAGAAGCGCCAACAGGGGGAAAATAATACCAGGTTTCTGTGATTCCAAAAAGGCACATGCTCACGCCTCAGTACCTCTGAAATAGGGAAGCTTCGATAGTGGCTTAGATCCAACCACGCGTCTCTATGGAGTAGGTCTTAGGGGGAGAAGTCTTGGGGGATCCCGTGGAAAGAACAACACGTATCCAGCAACCCCTGACGCTGAATTTCTTGTCACTTTTCATGGTCTAAGGAAGAAGGCTTGTGCTCACAGCCGCGGATTCATCCGGATGGGGCGGGACACAGGCTGTCCCTTTGCCAGGGACCCAAGGGGTCCCACAGTGCAGTCCTAAGTGGAACAGCTCCAGTGTGGGTGGTGTCACAACTAGGGGTACGGGGTGCTACTGGCATCTAGTGAGTGGAGGCCAGGGATGCTGCCGGAGCGCTGCAGTGCTGGGACAGGCCCCCTCAGACCGCCGGCAGGGCGCTGCCGTGGCTGGGAGGGCGACCCTACTCTGTGTGCACGTGCTCTCTGCCGCTCTCTGCCCGCCAGGCCCTTGGCGTGGACCTTGGGGTAGCCTTGCCTGCAGCAGGAAGGCCTGCGCCCAGCTCGCCGGCCTGCAGGGTGAGTGTGTTCACAGGCTGGCCTGAGTCCTCCGCGGGGACAGGAGACCTGGGGTTGGACCCCTCGACACCCCCCACCGCCCGTGGGCCAGCCTCTCCTCTCCCTCCTCCCGCCGTGATTTCCCGTTCCTCTGGAGCGTTCCCCGGCCTTCCCTGCCTTGTGCACCTGCGCATGTCCAGGCCCCCGGCAGTGGGCTCCTGGCAGAGAGGACTCCCTCGCCCCGCCCACGGTCTGGCGGACAGGGAGCAGGCAGCAGAAGCCCTGGTTCCTGCCCCACCATCTGACGGCAGACAGTGACTTGCTGCTTCTTCCCTGAGCAGCTCCAGGGTAGCAGGTCTTCGAGGGTTCCCTGCCCTGCATCCAGGATGCTGACGAGAGGCACAACCCTGTGTCCTGGTCCCTGAGGTCAGCGTACTGGTGTCCCTCTTGGCACGTGGCAGCAGCGAGCGGCTCTCAGGTGCTGTGTGATCCAGACGCTGATCCAGGCAGGTTTCCTCTGAAGGGACGGGAGGCAGGGGACTGCTGGTTCATCTCGGCTTTCCCTGGATGCTTCTCTCCTCCATTTACTTCTCCACTGTGACAGCTGGAATCTGCTCACTGATGCGTGTTTCTGTGTCTTCCTCTCGTGAATGTGGTTTGGGTTTTCCAGGCCCCGAGCCCACCCTGGGCCCCTCAATCCCAGAAGAAGGCCAGCCCCGGGATGCCGTGGTGGGGACTCTCCCAAGGGAGATGCGGGCGGAGCCAGTCCGGCCGGAGGCCCGGGCCCCTGGGATGGCGGTGAGGGCTGTCCAGGCTCAGGCCTGGGGAGGGCAGCTGGAGAAGCGGCCCAGACACCAGCGTCTCTCCCGAAACGGCCTCCTCTTCCCGACCCCTCCCCTGAGGACCCTGTGGAGGGCGGGACTCCTGCTGGGAGGAGGTGCCCCCTAACCCACATGCCCCTTGAAGGCTGGGTTCTGCGCAAACCATCTTTGCAAAGGTCGTCGTCGGTTTTCAGGCTCAGCAGCTGTGCCTCTGAAAGTGGAAGAGCACGCTTGGGGGTCTTGGGTTCTGACAGAGGAGTCGTCCCAGGGAAGTTGTCCCGTCCATCTTCCCTGGGAAGATGCAGCAACGGCCCAGGAGCAGTTCTGGGGCCCCACCGTGGCCTGTGGGTGGCTGTTGTGCCCCGTCCTGCCGCCTGCTCCCTTCCTCATTCTCCTGCACAGAAAGCTGGGCCCCCGCGCCTTCGGAGGCACAGCCAACCCTACACCAAGCCCCAGCGTGCGGGACCTGTGGGAGGGGGGCTCCCCAGGCGCCAGCACCCCTCGGAGGGACAGCCTCGCGGGCAGGCGCAGGCAGAGGCCCGGGGCGTCGGGCTGTGTGTCTCAAGCTGTTCACACCCGACGTGTGCAAGTACACACATTATCTACATATGCACCAGTAGTGTAACTGCACAAACACGAAAATAGAGCCATTCAAGGAATGAAGGTAAACTGTGTTTTATTGCTTGGCGGACGGAAAAGGCTATATACTATCGTTACATATTAGGGCACAATTCCCCTTTTCAAAAAGAGGAATGTGGTGTGTCAACGGATATTCGATAAATTGGCCAGACCTCGAGCTACAGTGGTGTCGGCTGGCACGGAGCTCACAGCGCGACGAGGAAGAGGGTGGGCTCAGCCCCTGGACCTGCGTCTCTGGGACCGTCTCCAGCCCCTGGTCTGCAGCACAGCTTGTGAGGCTTAGCTTGGTGAAGACCACGACCCCTGATCTGGAGGCCACCGGGCCGGGCACGGGGGAGCTGCAGCGTGAGGCACTGCGCCCTCTGCTTTGTGGGCCTGCCTCTGCCCTCAGCACCTGTGACCGCAGGTGACAAGCTGCCCCGGTGAGGCGGTGACCCCGTCCACGGATTCTCTTTGATTTTTTAATAACAACATGTATCAGTAGACGTTCGGGGGTTTTCCTTCTGTACCCACTGGATCGTGGGCACCCACCCTGGTGACCCCCCCCCGCCAGAGCGCCCCCAGGTCCAGCGCCTCCCCTTCCGCTCTCGCCGCCCTTTGACCCTCAGAAGGTTCTGAGCCAGGAGCTGAGTTCAGTCACGCTGAACGTTCGTGGGCAGGAGAGGAGCCGGGACGGGCGTCCTGTGGCCTCCCCTGGCCCCCCCACCGCGCCACCCCGCCGCCAGGCAGCTGAGCGGGGCTCATTGGCAGGGGTCACAGTGCACACGGTCTCCGTGAGGGGACCCGACAGCCTGGACTTCTTGGACTCAGCTGGGCATGAGGACTGAACACAGACCCTGCGTGTGTCCCCTGCCCCAGACCCACAAAAGAAAGCCGAGGAATAGCAAAGTGAGATCCTCCAAAGACGCAGGGAGTAAGGGCGGCGGGCAAGAGCAGAGGTAAAGCTGGGCTTGAGGAAGGTGGGGGTGGGAGGGTGGAGCTAATGGAGGGAAATGGAGAAAGCAGATCCTGTGTGCCAGCAGGCGGGGGTCCCAGTGAGCAGGGGGCCACTTGTGTTCCAGAATCAGGAGACGTTTGGGCATCCGTGCTGCAGGTGGTGTGGCCTGACCTCCACAGGCCCCCACTTCCTAATCCAAGGGTCGACTGGAAGCTCTTTCTGCCAAAGGAATCCAACCGGGAAAGCTCTGGAGCTGGGCACACAGCAAGGACTGGTGGTGCCGTGCGAAAAGTGGGATCAGGGCACATTCTGTATACTGAGAACCACCTTCCCAGTTTTGCCCCTGCTGGGCTCCGGCGCAGTGGAAACCAAATAACTGACCCCTGCTAGAAGACCAGAGGATTCTTTTCTGGAGAAACAGAACCACCCAGAGAGAAGACGTCCATGGATAGGTGTTGAAGGATTTCCCGGTGGAAAGACCAACCACCGTCAGGTCACTCTGCAGCCTTCATGCTGCACTCAAATATCGGCGAAAGGCCAAGGAGCAACATGAACCAAAAAGAAAAAACATAAGAAGGGGGAAAAGAAAGAAATTCAGCAGAAACATATGTAAAGGCGACTTCCAAAGCTGCAACTTGATAATAAGAGAATGCATGTTTCCATGAAATAATAACAAATGTCTGTATTTTTAAAAAGTAACAATAAGAGAACAAGAAAGAACTCCAGGAACTTAAAGGCAAAGTAGATGCCATTTTTAAAGATTCGTCAAAAGGTTGGAAGGTCACATCAAGGAAAGCTCTCAGAAGGTGAGACCAAAAGACAAAGAAATTGAATATATAGGAGATCTAACAAATCAGAACATTGAAATATCAATACGGGGGAATCTGAAACAAAGAGAAGTTCTAGAAAGAGAAAATGGGGGAAATGAAAAGAAAGAAATTATCAAAGAATTAATCCAAGAAAATTTACCAGACTGAGGGATAGGAGCTTTCAGCTTGAAAGACCCATTAAGTGCTGAGCAAAATAAATGAAGAGAACCATACTGGGCATATCAACATGGAATTTCAGAAGCCCAGAATATGCAATACTGAAAGCTGTCAGAAAAAAATGAAAGATCACACAGAGGAAGTCAAAATAATGTCATCAGACTTCTGAAAACAATCCTGAATACTAGAAATCAAAAAAGGGATATCTTCAAACTCTTTAGGGAAAATTTTATTATCCAAGAATTGTATATCCAGCTGAACTATCAATCACGTATAATGGTACAATAAAGACGTGTCAGACGTGTAATCTCTCCAAAGGTTTGCCTCCCGTGTGCCTTTCTGCATGAAGCTGCTGAAACATATGCTCTTGCAGAAGGCAGATTCGTCTTGCAGATTCAGGGACGGAAGATCAACCTAGGGGCAACAGAGGGAATTTCCAGGATTCTTATTAGAGCAGATAAAGGGAGACCTCTAAGAAAAAAAGAACAGGAGTGCTGGATGACTTGGTATATTCATTTGTATCGAAAACATGTTAAGAAAGTTTGGATAGTTTGGAAAGAATGAGTGACGGCATATTACAAAGTCTAAGCTGGTAAAAACGATGAGGTACTAGTAATGCCGGTAGAAACTCAACAAGTGTAGAAGAAAGAAAATCAAATCACCTGGTTCATGAACGAACAGTATTTACAGAGTCATCATGCTGATACTGCAGATGAGTTTAACTAAAACTAAAAAACTAAACTAAAACTAAAAACTCAACAAGTGTAGAAGAAAGAAAGTCAAATCACCTGGTTCATGAACGAACAGTATTTACAGAGTCATGATGCTGATACTGCAGATGAGTTTAACTAAAACTAAAAAACTAAACTAAAACTAAAAACTCAACAAGTGTAGAAGAAAGAAAATCAAATCACCTGGTTCATGAACGAACAGTATTTACATAGTCATGATGCTGATACTGCAGATGAGTTTAGTAAAGATGCTACTCTAATTAAGCTGGGAGGGTAGAGGGAAGGAGGTGTTTAAAGTGAGGGTACGAAATCCTCTGCCCTGACGGGAAGTTAACAGACGGGGTCTCCAGTCTGCGCGTCAGTTTGACTGTCAACAGGCTGCACCAGACTTCTCCCCCAGACGGCAAACTAGCACAGTTACTGGCTCCCTCCTCCAGATCAGCCCTGGAGAAGCGGGGAAGGGCCTGAGGCGGTGGCAGCGGCCCTTCATTGGGCTGTTGTTGTTTTTTTTTTACATCTTTCTTGGAGTATAATTGCTTTACAATGGTGTGTTAGTTTCTGCTTTATAACAAAGTGAATCAGCTATACGTATACATATATCCCCATATCCCCGCCCTCTTGCGTCTCCCTCCCTCCCACCCTTCCTACCCCACCCCTCTAGGTGGTCACAAAGCACCGAGCTGATCTCCCTGTGCTATGCGGCTGCTTCCCACTAGCTATCTATTTTACGTTTGGTAGTGTATATATGTCCAAGCCACTCTCTCACTTCGGCCCAGCTTACCCTTCCCCCTCCCCATATCCTCAAGTCCATTCTCTAGTAGGTCTGTGTCTTTATTCCCGTCTTACCCCTAGGTTCTTCATGACCTTTTTTTTTCCCCTTAGATTCCATACATATGTGTTAGCATATGGTATTTGTCTTTCTCTTGAGCTGGCTGTTTGGGTGGAGAGGGCTGAGCTCGGGGTCACAGGGCAGCCACCGCCGTCGCTTGAGGAAAACTTGGAGAAGCAGTGAAAGCCGCCTCTTGCGCTGCACGCGAACCCCAGGGCTGACCTCACACTGTGGGCGCAGAGGTGCTCAGGACGGAGGGCCCAGCCTCAGGGCCCTGCGGCTTAAACCCGGCACTTCCTGCTTAAGGACTGCTGCTTCCTTTAGTATTTGAAGAGCTGTAGTTGTCTGAATATTACAAACAATAGTAAGTAAATACACTTAATGATGATGTAGGAAGGGAATAGTTCTGTGTTAAAAAAAAAAAAGAAACAATGACACTTCATCCATCCAAGAAGCCAAGCGCACTGAATTGATCCCCATTTGACGTGACGTGACGTGCCCGTCTGCTCTGCCGCCCCACGGGATGAGCCCAGCGAGGCCTGATGGCATCGGGAAAGTGCCAGGTCACCGGCCATGGAGCGGCATGTCCACGCAAAGAGAGTTTTTCGGTCCACAGTCTGTGGGATGAAAGCATTTCGTTTCCCCAGTTTCTGGAGTACATGTTGGAAATCCTGCCCTCCCACCCGCCTTGGCTATTGGAAAGCAATTGAGTGTGTTGCTTCAGATGGACTGATGATAATTCCTACCAATTAACTGTATAATAATCATCTTGGCCACATCTAGTTATCTGAGCAAGAGACTGAATTACATACTGTTGCACACCAACTAACTTTTAGAATATATATTTAAATAGTCAGAAACGGCCAGAAGCCACCAGTAGACTATTCACATCTCAAATGGTTTTACTGGCATACTCTGCCATCTTGAGTCTATTTACACAACTCAATTAGAGGGTGTAAAAAAGGGGGAAGATGGAAAATGTATATGTGCTGTAACCAAGAAAGGAATGAATGATTCTCAGGAGGGGACAGCTACGTGGAATGGAAGATTTCATCAATGTCCTAATGTTGGTCGGCAGCGCTCAGGTAGCAAAATGGTGTTAGGCTCGGTCTTAAGTCTTCCGAATGTTTTGGCTTCTGACAGTGTTGTTATTGTTGCTTGTTCTTGGCAGTTGAGGGTGGATGGCTCTTCCAACGCAAAGAAAACCAGGGCTGAGTGTAAACTGGCTTCAGGTGTGACCCACCTCTGAATTTTGTTCAGTAGCCGGTGGCCATGCTGTTGACCTTTGAGAGTCTCCAGGACTCTGATTCGGGTTCTGGATCTGCAGAAACATGTCGTATCAGGCGTGTGGCCTTTCGGGTCATAGTCTCCTCCTCTAGATGCAGTGTGCTTCCAGCAGCTTCCAGCACCTGGCGGACCTGGCGGAGTTGGGGCGACGGCCCTGCTGATGGGCCAGCAGGGTCAGGGCGTGGGTGGGAGGCTCTGTTTCCTTGGCGTCGTGCTTCATGGGAGGGGACCTGTACTGGCATAAGATCCTGGTCTCCCTTCTGCCACAGTGTTGCGGCGCACGTTTGTGGAAAGTGCGGAAGAACTGGCGATTCACTTTCTCCTCGAGCCTCTTCTATCCTGAGTAACTGTCTGCTCTGCTGGGCCAAACTTTCCCCACGTGGGTGGGCTGCCCAAGGCCTACAGTGCTTGGGAGGGGTGGGTGGGCAGGGGGCAGGCCGTCGGGCAGGCTGGTAACCCTCGTCAGCCTTGGATCCAAAGCCCAGCCCTTCAATCAGCGTGTTAGTGATAAAGCGGACTCGTCTTTGGCATCTTGCTTCTCAGCTGGTTCTGAACTCGGAAGAAAAAGAAAAGGGCATTACTTTTTTTTTTTTTTTTTTTTTTCTCGGTACGCGGGGCTCTCACTGTTGTGGCCTCTCCCGTTGTGGAGCACAGGCTCCGGACGCGCAGGCCCAGTGGCCATGGCTCACGGGCCCAGCCGCTCCGCGGCATATGGGATCTTCCCGGACCGGGGCACGAACCCGTGTCCCCTGCATCGGCAGGCGGACTCTCAACCACTGCGCCACCAGGGAAGCCCAGGGCATTAATTTTTGACGCTTTGAGTCCCCAGAGCATAGACTTCTATTATGGACCTGAGCATTTGATTTCCTCCCCATGGTAACAGCAGTAAGTGACAGGGACAGTCCTCCGATTTCCACCCCAAAGCCCTGGGTCCCAACGCTGAGAAGAGTTGAGAGAGATGGAGAGAATCCCAGTGCCACCCAGACGCGCCACGTGAGAGCGGACCGGCTGGGCCTGCTGGGGCTCGGAGCAGGCTCAGGGAGCGTCTCTGAGCGGCATTACCCTGTCTTAAGAGAACAAATGCCGAGAGCCAGTGGCACAGCCTCAGTGGGGTGGCAGCGAAGGAAGCTTGCGTCCCGACAGCAGATCCAGAGCTTAGACTTCCGGCTCTGCCCACGAGCGTCGGATTCCGTCTGTCTGAAATGAGACCCGAATGCTGAATATTTAAAACCCTCCACCGATGAGTCATATCCACGGTCAGCCTTAACAACCAACTTGGCCAGCTGTCCCCGCGTTTCCTAGCTTTTACCACAAGACTGAGACTGGGCCGGGTGCCCTTATGAATTCAGAGGGGATTGAGGCCTCGTCCTGTCCTGAGCCCCGGGTAAGATTACGTTGAACAGAGATACACGCAGATGATGACATTTGCTTTCAGCAGCTTCGCATGCGCAAATGGACTGTCACTCCAACTGAGTCAGGAAGAAATCACGTGGGACCTCGAGGTTTGCATTTCCCATCTCTCAGCGATGGCCTGGGCCGTGTGGCAAGGCCCTGAAGGCCCCTCCGGCTCCGACCTTCCTGGGTCCTTGAAGGAGAAGGGGGGCATCTGGCTTGATGGCGGTTCACCCGTGGAGAAAGGTCGCACCTCACTGCGATCCCCGCCCCCATGGGTGCTGACTACTAGAAGCTCACCCATTAGCAGGGGTGCACACACCCCCGCACCCACAGTGCACGGGCTCAGACGTGGCCCCAGCATCCACTTCCCTCCTGGGAACAAGACTGACCACAGGGCACCTGCCGGGGTAGACGAGGTTGTCCCGTGGCGGGAGGCTCAGGAACCAGGTCAGAGGGGAAACAGTTGAATGAAGTCACGCGTAACAGTGAACCCGGAGGCAAGGCCAGGAAGAGACCTGCCTGAGACGGTGGGATCAGAGGTACACGCGGCGGGGAGGAGACACCCTCGGACTCAGCTGCTGGAGAGAGCACGCCGCCCGGGTTTTCTGTTAGGCCTGTGGTCTGGAGGGCGGCTGGGAGCCTGTTCAGCCCAGGGATGAGGTGGGTGAGCTCTTCCACTCGGATGGCTGCTCAGGTCGCCCCGTAGGGTCCGGGAGTTGGTTCAGTCTAGTTGAGGAGATGGGGAGAGCGTTTAGTGGCAGGAAGCCGTCACCATCTCTTGCCTGGATCAGTGGAATCACCGCCCGGCCAGTGGCGGCACCTCTTCTCACCCTGCTCCGTCCCGCCGGCTGCGCTGCGTGAAGACGGTCTTCTTAACGTAGGTGACCTGACTCCCCTGCTCAAGCCCTGCGCGGGATCCTGTTACCTCCCTGAGAAAACGTGAATTCCTTAATGCACTTCACACATCCCGGGACCATGTCCACCTGGCCAGCCTCCTCTCTGTGTCCCTGCGTCAAGCCTTGGGAGGAGTGGCACCTCCATCCGCCACCTGCCTGTGTCCCTCCCTTCCCTCTGCCCAGGGGCCTGGTGACCCTCAGCGCCCTCCCACCCTGCTGGTCCGGCGCTGTCTTCGCAGGGAAGCTGCCCTCTCTCCCTGGGTGGTGATGGCTCCACGGCAGCCTGCAGGTCCCTCCAGGGCGGGGACTGTGTGCGTCATCTGACTTTTGAAGCCATTGTGCCTGCGGGAAGCCCGCTACGTGTAAATACTCAGTGCTGGACCATTCGATGGAGGAAGAAAGATGTGAGAGTCAGAGCCGGGGCTGTGGGCGGAACCATCTGAGGGATGCAGGGGATGTGCTGGATGGAGGGGTGGGGGGCGGCGGAAGGCCAGCCAGGAGAGCCAGGCACGCGTCTTTCAGGATGGAGACCACAGAGCCTCCTCGGTGGAGGGCACGTGCGCACAGACAAGAGCTGCTTGCGGCTGGGCCGGCGCAGAGCAGGGAGGGCGCGTGTCAGGGGAGGAGGAGGACACAGTGGTGCAGCCACATGGGCTCAGAGGCAGACCGGGTACTCTGGGTCAGAGGGGCTCCCCTGTACCGGCTCCTTTGTCGCTGCCATCAGCCAGGTGGCCGCAGCCCTCCTGCAGCGCCTTTGTGTCCAACCAATTGTGCTGCACAGCTCTCGGGCACCTTTATCAAAGTGTGTCCCCTTGGCCAGCAATTTCAAAACTTTTGACAGTGAGCTACAGAGAAAAACGTGTTCCTTAGGGCACCCTCATGCCCACATACATGAATGTAGATGTAGCTGAGAGAAAAGCCTCACAAAGCAGGTCTTACCCTTACTGCTGTGATGCGCCCTGATGTTTCCTAATCTATTCCATTGTATTTTTATAAAATTCCTTGTCATACCCCCTCAATTGATTTCAAGACACCCCAGTAAGTCACCAGCCTGCATTTGGAAGTCACTGCCTTGGACCGTTAGCCTCAGAAGTACTTGGTGGGGGATTGTTAAAATACAGATTTCTGGGACTCACCCCAGAAGGACCCGGGAATCCACATTTTAGTTGGTGCCATGGTGCAGGGGAATTTTTTTGTTTGTTTGAAAACTGATGTTTTGGGTAATACTGAAGTCTTTGCACTGGAAACCATTCATTAGCTTCAATGGGATTTTGTTTATTTAGATGTGTCTTCTAACTTCTCTTTCCTACGTTCATCCTTACAATGCTGGTAAGGTTGCAAGTAAAGCACTTGTAAGAGTGCCTGGCAAAGAATAAGCGCTCCATACTGTGAGCCATCATCATCTCCATCATCATCATCAACCCCATCACTGTCATCATCTCCATCATCATCATCAACCCCATCATCAACATCATCATCCCCATCTCCATCATCATCATCCCCATCATCATCTCCAACATCATCATCCCCATCATCATCCTCATCCCCATCATCATGTCCCCTTCTAAACAAAACTGTTGATCCACATGCAACCTGCTCTTTCCAGAAGTTTCCACATCCCACCCCAGTAAATGGAACCATGTTCCCTCAGTTGCTCAATCCAAAAGCTAGTAGCCATCCTTGACCTCTTTTCCCTACACTCATCTGGTGACTCAGGCTTCCGATCCCAGATGGCCCTCTTCTCTACCTACCTTGTTCCAGCCACCATTTCTTGCCTGAACCACTGCAGCAGCCTCTCTGCTTCAGCTGTTTCTTTTCCACAGTCCAGGATGGCCTTCTACAAAAATCAGTCGGGCCATGTCGCCTCCCACCTGCATCAATTATTTATTGCTACATAACAAATTACCCTCAAATGTAGTGGCTTAACCCAACAAATATTTATCCTCTCCCAGTTGCTGTGGGTCAGGAATTCTGGAGCAGCTTAAGCTGGTGGTCCTGTCTCAGGGTCTCTGATGAGCTTGAGGTCAGTCGGTGGGCAGGGGCTGCCGTCACTGGAAGGCTTGACTGAGGCTGGGGTACCCACTTCCAAGATGGCACACTTGCCCAGCTTCACCCCATGGGCTATTTGGGCATCCTCATGACATGGCAGCATCTTTCCCCAGAGCATGTGATCCAAGAGAAGCTGAAGGTTCGGTGTCTTCGCCAGCTACACACCAGCACTTCCACCGTATTCTGCTTGGCGGGAGTGACTCACTAAGTCCACTCGGGGAGGGGAATTTGGCTCCACCTTTTGGAGTGAATGTCAAAGAATTCGTGGACACATTCTAAGCCACCCCACCACCCTGCTTAGAAGTCCCGAGGGCCACACCCACCTCCTGGCTGGAGGCATTTTGTCTGATTCCCGAACACAGCAGCAAGCTCCCTGAGCAGTCCTACCCCCAGGTTACTCAAGGCCTGTGCGCTGGAAGGTTCGGAAGGTACCCTCAAGCAGGGCCAATCCCTCCTCACCTATCAGGCTCAGCCCCAGTCCCTCTTGCTTCGACGTGTTTCCTAACCATTGACTGGAAAGCAGCCGCCTCATCTCTGAGGGTCAGGCAGTAACTTGCTGCTTGTTGCTGGTCAGCTGTGTGTCCACCCTGGACTGATCTCCTTGAGAGCAGGCCGCTCACACCATCACCACCAGGCCACCAGGCTGTGAGTGAACACTGCCTTCCCAGAGTGGACTGGAGGGTCTCCTCCAGGACTGTCACGAGTTACCGTGGCAACCTGAAAATTAATATCTGGGATCTTCAGCCAGTCTTGCTTCACTGGAAGTCTGAGAGAGGTGAATTAGGAAGGTGCTGTCTTTCTAACAAAGAAGCTGCAGCAGGAAACTCTCCTTTCATCGTGGCTTAGAGTCGCACCACCATGACATCTTATGGTCTTTACTGTATGATAAAGGAACTCACACGAATCCCACAGAACAGACGTGTGCACTTTTCCATTTCTCAATTTGAGTCCAAAGTTATGTTTTTCAACTTTTCTTTAAATTTACCAAAAAGATTTTAGAAAATGCCTCATGTCCCCCAAAGCAAGGAATTAAAACCCTGTTGAAAATTCTGGGCATTGCCAGAGTAATGTAAGGGCAGGAAATCATGACGGTTGTTTTTATAACGAACTGAAAGAGGTAGAAATACATTCTTTTCCAGAGGAGCCGCTTTGGCTGAAAAGATTCGCATTTCCTTGAAAAGTTTATCCAGAGTAGACCAGGGCAGCTGGGCCAGAGCAACGTCTAGTTTACAGAGCCCTGAGCCTCCCTCCTGGAGACCCTATCACACTGTGTCTACACGCGCATCTACATGCGTGTTCGTTCCAGACGTTTCCAGCAACACGCACATAAATCACTTCTATTATCGTCAGGTTCAGCACAGCCTCCTTCCTCTCCTTTAAGGGGCGTCTTTAATATGAGAACGTCCCTGATATTCTCATACTATCAAGAGGGGAACGTCTCCTTCCCTCTGCTGCTGGTCCTCACCTCCTGCAGGAAGCCTTCTCCAGGCCCGGCTTCCCTCTCCCATCTCACTCGTCCCTCCCTGCCTGTCATTTCTCACTTGTCAAGCCACAAAGCAGACTTCAGTCTGTTGAATTTCAGCTCCTTCTTCCGGCCTTGGATTGCCTATTACCGATTGCAAAGGTCATTTTAAGTGTAATTCAGCTTAAATCACTTTATTTTCTGATGGACACGTTTTTTCTCCCTCAAGGTCCCTCCCTCCTCCAGGTCTCCTCCCCCCCCAGACCTCCCCCCGCCACCAGCAAACCCGACTTCAAGGGCCTTCTCGCTTCTTAACAGCTCCCCGTGGAACTGGATGAAAGTGAGTCCTCAGATCTGCTGTTTTAAAGGATAAGATTTATATGTTCATGGCTTGGCCATGGAGGCTGGGGGCAGGGGAGCATATTTCTAGGATAAAGTGAAAGCAACTGAGGCCAAATATGAAATCCAGCGTCTTCTCCCAGTATTAGGAATGGAGGCAGTGATGCCGAATTCTAAACAGGACAACTTTCAGAACCAAAGGGTGTACAAGGGTGGAGGAGGTGCATCAAGATGAGTTCAACCCCACGGGGCCTCAGGGCATGTGTGCCTGTGTGTGCATGAGTGTAAGTGTGTGCATGACTGTGAGTGTGCACAAGTGTGCGCGCGTGAGTGTGCATGTGTGAGTGTGTGTGCACGAGTGTGCGTGCGTGCATGTGTATGTGTGCACGAGTGTGTGTAAGTGCATGTGTGTTGGGAAAAGCGGCGAGCCAGTGAGCTTTCTGGCTTTGGTGGGTCTGCCTCTCAGCTCCTGAGACATCACCCATCTGACTGGCTCTTTCCAGAAGGTGTTGCCACCAGCTTCTTCCTGGAGCAGAGTGAGTGCTGTCCCAGAGCTGGGAAGTCAGCCCTTGGTCAGTCTTCAGGGAGGGACGGCATGTCCTGGGCCTTCTGAGCAGTGGCAGGTCTTTCAAAAGGAAGCTGGGGGCCTGATCCTGTTGCCATGTTCATCCTGACCAGGCCAGCAAGACCCCACACACACACCCAAAATAGGCAAACCTGGAGTGTTTGAGGTCAGGGCAGCCTCGGGCAGAAGACATGGACCTCACAGACAGGTTCTGACCCGGTCCTCCAGCCTTTGTACTGGCCGTTCTGGACGGTTCTCAGCAAGGCGCTTCCTCTGTGCTTTGATAGCTCTCCAGCCCTACTTCTCTGTGAATGGGTGGTTTTGAGGATAAATAGGAAACATGTTGTGTTCCTTGGAGGGAAAATGTTCTACAAAGTTTGAAAATTATATTTCATGTTGTACCCATCGCCGTGGGATGCTATTAGGAAGTTGAAAAGGACAGTAACAACTGTAAACATACACTGAATCAGCCAGAAATCGCTTTTAGGGGCCTCCCAGGTTGAAGTATGCGCACCTGGTCCGTGGTCTCCCGTGAGGGTTTGGTGGAGTCTTGAGAGGGCCCTGTGGCCTCCCCACTGCCCCCCATCGGAAAGAGGAACCCGTATGTCCCGCTGGAGACACGGCAGGTGGAGTCACGCTTCCCGACCCAGAATGTGCTTTCTGGTCTGGCCCCTGGGGGCACGCAGGAGGGACCAGGACCAGACTCCATCCTCAGTCAGGGTGGGAACATTGCCGAGGTGGGAGACATCGTGGGAAAAGACAGGGTGTCAACATCGTGGGCCGTGAGCTCAAAAACGAGGAATGTCAGAGGGGCGGGGCACTTCAGGTGGACTTGAAGGATGGTTCTGATTCAGTAGGTGGGACAGGAGCACGTCCAAGTGTGGGAAGCTGGTGACAAGGAGCGGGACCGTGTGCAACAGCACTCCTCAAACCTGAACGCACACAGAGGACGCAGGCTCCGATGCTGTCCGCCCCTCCTTGAGGATCTTTGGGAGGGTACCTGTTTCTCTCAAAAAGAATTCCATCTGAAAGCACAGCCATCCCAGGAGGCCCACCCAGGGCTCTCCTCTCTCTTCCTGGGGGCTCCTGTCATGGCCTCTGCCCACCATGCCGTTGTTTGCTCATGTGTACACAGCCCCAGTGGGATGCAAATCCCACCATCACCAAAACTACTGGAGTTAGAGTCACTGCTATTAACAGTTTTGACTATCCAGGGAAGATAACTCTCCTAGGTCAGCTGGACACTTTACACACCACCCATGTTTAGCAAAATACTACATAAAAGAAGCAACCCATGGATTTCCTTTGTAACATCTTGGGAACCTTGCCACTGGAGCTCCATGGCCTTCTCTCCCCACTGACTTTTTCTGATGTTTTGTTGAAGTACAGTTGTACACAGCAAAGTGCACACACTGCAAGTGGATAGCTCCGTGCCTTTTCACAGACTCAGTCCAGCTACGTAACCTAAAAACAGGACATGACCTCTCCTGTCCTCATGAGGTACAGTCCCCATGGCCTCACTCACCTTGCCCCCAATACCATGGGTTCATCTTGCCTGTTCTATGCTTCGTGTGGTGGAACCATGCAGGGCAGACGGTGTGTATTACATCTGTGAGGCTCATCCACGTCGTGTGGGCACGTTGCTCACATCATTATATTGATGTGTCTGAGAGACTGCATGTGCAAAAGGACAGTGGCCAGGCCACTTACAGAGTAGAGCTCTGACCCACACCTGCAGCACCCTGCCCAGGAAGCCAACTCCCTTATCTGAAATAAACATCCCAGGAAGCCAGACCGCTGTCTCCAGGGGCAGTCCCGGAAGCTGTTCAGTAACTTCTGTGACAGTCGGCACCAAACGCCCAGGATTTGATTAATAACTGACAGCATCCCTAAGTTTGGTCTCTACTTAGAGACCAAATACAAACACAAAGACTGCTTCTGTGAACAGTCTTGGACGTGTCTTTTGGTGAGCACATGCACGTGCTTCTGTTGAGTAGGAAGCTGGGATCGGATCGTTGGTGTGGTCCTACTGATCTCCTCCTCCACCAGTGGCGAGGGTTACATCTATTCTGCGTCTCTGCCAGCACTTGGTGTTGTGTCTTTTTCATTTTAGCTGCTCAGGTAGGTGTGTGGTACAATCGCAATGTGGTTTTAATTTGCATTCACCTCAAAACTAAAGCTGACCAGCTTTTCATTTGTTTATTGAATATTCAGCTATCCCCTTTTTTTTTAAAGATTACAATCTTTTTTTAATGTTGAAATCATTTTTTTAAATTTATAGATTTTTTTAGAGCAGTTTCAGGTTTAAAAACTTGAGAGGAAGGTACAGTTTTCCTATATAACCCCTGCCCACACACACGCTAGCCTCCCACGTTATCAACATCACTCACCAGTACAGTGCTTTTTTTCTTTTTTTAACCAAGGATGAACCTACATTGACACATCATAATCACCCAAAGTCCATAGTTTACCTTAGGGTTCACTCTTGGTGTTGTTCATCCTTTGAGTTTGCACAAATGTATAATGACATGTATCCATCATTATAATATACAGAGTAGTTTCACTGCCTAAAAGCCTCTGTGTTCCGCCTGTTCATCTCTCCCTACCCACACCCCCAACAAATTCTCTGTTTTTGTTTATCTGGGAATGTCTTTATTTTACATTCCCTTGTAAAAAAGATAATTTTGCTGGGTGTAAGAATCTTGGTTGGCAGTTTTTCCTTTTCTCACTTTGAATACTTCATCTCACCGCCTCTGGCCGCCACTGTTTCTAATGTTGTTAATATTACTGGGGTTCCCTTGTACATGATGAGCAGTTTTTCTCTTGCAACTTTCAAGATTTCCTCTTTGTCTTTGGATGTTTGACTATGATGTATGTCTGAGTGTGGATCTCCTTTCATTTTTCCTACTTGGAATTTATTGTTCTTCTTAGATGTGTAGTGTAGGTCAGCTTAATGGTGTTCCACATTTCTCTGAGACCCTGCTCATTTTTCCTCATTTCCTCTGTTGTTCAGATTGCTTAATGTCTGTTGATCTCTCTTCAAGTTTTCCCTTTCTTCTGCTAGCTCAAATCTACTGTTAATAGATTTTAGTGAAATTTTCACTTCTCTTGTACTTTTCAACTTCAGAATTTTCAATTGATTCTTTTCTATAATTTCTATCTCTTCATGAAATTCTCTGTTTGGTGAGTAATTGTCATAATACCTTACTTTCATTCTTTAAAGATGGTTTCCTTTAATTCTTTGAACATATTTATTATGCTTCTTTGAAGTCTGTGAAGTCCAACATCTGGGTCCTCTCACAGGCAATTTCTATTGCTTGCTTTTAAAAAATTATTTATTTTTTTTTATTGTGTATGAGTCACACTTTCTTGGTTTTTTTCCCCGTGTCTTGTACCTTTTTGTTAAAAACTTGATATTTGAGATAATAGATTGTAGCAACTCTGGGTAGTGATACCAGCCTCTGAAATTTCTAGTTGTCTTCATTTTTTATTGTTTCTTAGTTTATTTGTATACTAATATGGCTGGACTAATTCAGTGAAACCTATTTCCCCTGAATTGTGCAGCCTCTGATGTTCCTGCTCATGTTTTTTCTTCATTTTTTATTTTAGAGCCTGGCTTGTTAGTTGTTACCCTTGGTCAACACAGATTTGGGGCCAGCCCCTGATTGGGCAGAGGTTGTGCCTAAGCCCCTGAGCCATTAAGTTTTTCACTCTTTACCTTTGGATCTGTGTGTGGCCTGGGGACAGATAGCAGGTTTGCTGGTCTGTCCCCTGCTCAGCCAGGGACTCATGGCTAAGAAGTTTCCTCTCCTGGATCTCAGAGGCCACTACTTGGGCTTATACACAGCCTTCTTGAGCATCAGTGGATGGTCTGATTTTAGCAGAGCTCTCTCTGTCTCCTGCTCTGATTTTCCTGTTACACTGCTGGCTCCACTGGTGTCCCACCCTCCTGTCAGCCTTCACCGACTGCTAACTGATTGCGCTACTGTTTCCAACAATGCCCTCTGGCAAGAGTTCCTCCACAGTCTGATCCAAATGCAGTTGGGCCTGTTGGCAGGAGCAGGGACTTGCAGAGCTTTGGGGCTTTGCTCTGACCCTCCCCTGGGCAGAACCTCTGTGCTCTGGAGCAGAAGCTGGGGTATGGGGCGTGGGGGGAGGTAGCATGGGCACTTGTGCCACTGCCCAGCTGCGACCACTGCCTAGTGTAGCTCTTCCTCGGTGCAGAGCCACGGATGGTGGGGACTGGCCTATGTACACTGGCTGCCGGATCCACTCGGAATCCCTCTTCCACCCCAGGAATATGGGGGATACAGGTGCTGTCGCTCAGCTGCTGTGCCCACCAGAGCTGTGCTTCTGCAACACGGGGCCATGGGGGATGGGGGACACCCTCTCCGCCCTCGGCCCCATGTGACCCTTCCTATAACAGGGGCTGGGCACGTGGGAAGGGGGGCTGCCTGGCTTCTGCTACCTTCTCAGTGTAAGGCTTTTGCAGCACGGAGCTGGATCTGCCAGTGTTCAGCCACTACTTTATCGACCTAGAATAGCTCTTTTCACCCCAAGTAGCGGAGGGAGTGGAAACTGGCTTGTCTTCCGAGACTTCTGGAATAGCTCTTCCCCGGTAAGGAACTGGGGAGGGGGGTGCTGGGTGCAGCCCATAGCTTGAATGCCACGCCCTCTATTGTTCTTACCAAGTTTCCATACATTTTGTTCAATGTATGGTTCTCAAGTTATTTTAAGCCTTTTGATCAATCTCTAGAGACTTTGAATGACTGTCTTTGCTAATTTTGACCAGTTTTATAGATGTCTTTCTGGGGAAGAAGCTTCCTTAATCTCCTCATATCACATTCGGGAAGTTCTGCCTCTGGCTCTTCTCTTTTTTTTTTTTTTTTTTTTTTGCGGTACGCGGGCCTCTCACTGCTGTGGCCTCTCCCATCGCGGAGCACAGGCTCCGGACGCGCAGGCTCAGCGGCCATGGCTCACGGGCCCAGCCGCTCCGCGGCACGTGGGATCTTCCCGGACCGACACGAACCTGTGTCCCCTGCATCGGCAGGCGGACTCTCAACCACTGCGCCACCTGGGAAGCCCGCTGGCTCTTCTCTTTTTGTGAAGTATTTGTTCATTGCTTTCACACATATTTCTATTGGGCTGTTTTTCTTATTGATTTGTAGGAGGCGATGTGTATATTCTGTAAATGCACTTTGTTGAAAATATCTATTGCAAAACATTCTCTTTGTCGGTTGCATTTTTTATGTCTTAATGATGTCTTTGATGAATGGAAGTTCTAAATTTTAATATAGTCAATATAGTAATGCTTTCTTTGATGACTGCTTTTTAGAAAATATTTTCTATTCTGTTTAAAAAAAGTCTTCTCCCTCTCAAAGCTCAAAAAGATATTCTCCTGTGCTTTCTTCTAAAAGTTCTTTTATCTTTCACATATAGATCTGAAGCCCTCTGGAGCTGATTTTTGATTAGGCAGTCAGATTCCTTATTTTCTCATGTGTATATTCAATTGGCCTAGCATTGTTATTGAAAATACCATCCTTTCTTCACCACACCACAGTACCACCTTTATCCAAATCAGATTGTATTTGTGTAGGCCTGCTTCTGGACATTTTGTCCTGTTCCCCTGGAAAATTTGTCTAACTTTTCCCCAATACCACACTGTCTTATTTACTATAGCTTCATAAAAGTTCTTAATATCAGGTAGTATAAGTTCTCTAGCTTATCATTTTTTCAAGATTGCTTTGGTTATTCTCAGCCTCTTGTGCATATACATATGAGTTTTGGAATTAGCTTCTCAATTTCCACAGGGAAAGAAAAACAGCTGGGAGTTTGATTGGGATTGTATGTACCCTATAAATCAGTTTGAGGAAAATTAGCATCATTAAAATATTGAGTCTTCCAATCCATGAACACAGTATGTCCCTTTATTTTTATCTCTAAGGTTTTTTTTTTCTTTTAAAAGTGTTTTATACTGTTTGGTGGAAAGGATTTGCATATGTTTTATTAGATTATTTCTTGATATTTATTAGATTATTTTTAGATGTTTATTAGATTATTTCTAGCTAGTTGATGACCTTAATACTACTGTAAATAATATCATCTTAAATTTCCATTTTCTGTTTATTGCTGGTATTCCATCTGGTATTCAAAAATCTCTCCCTTCCCTCGATCGTTTTAGTTATTATTTTCAGTCTGTTTATCTACATCTGGTGAAAAGGGTTGTGCTTGTCGCACTCCTCACAGGACATTGCTGTTACTGGTCTCTGCAAGGCCCTCCCTGGTTTGGTTTGTCCGTTCTTCCCTTTGATCTCATTTCCTCCTGTTTCCTGATAAACCACCACGTTCACGTGTCTTGTGTCCATCTTTCTGTTTGCTCTCTGGTTACTCACGGGTCCGAGAGTTTCTTCACATCCTTTTGGACTTAACGGAGTTTCCCACTTGGCAGAGTTACCGTTCCTGATCTTTGCCCACTGATCTGTGTTACTCTTTACCTCACTGATTTTTAGTATTCCTGACTTTTTCTACTTGCCTTTATCTCAAAACGTGAGACCAGAGCCGAAAAGACGGGTCTTGCTGGCTTCTGCCCACCCACTGGCTCATGGAGACTGAAACAGTGGTACGTCAGCCACCACCATATATGAGCACGGAAAGTCCCCGAGTTGAAGTTCATGGTCCCATGGTCCTGCGTGCGAACAGTGTTTGGGCATGCTATTTCTTCTTAGCCACAGAACTGGCCTAGCACTACAGCTGTGGGAGGGGCTTCCTAGGAATGGTGGTAAACACATGGCAGTAGTGGTCGTGGCAGCACTACCGGTTCTCTGTGAGCAGCATTACGTGCCGGGTCGCGAGCGGACTCTATAGCTGGCGTTGTGATGTTGACGTGCACCCGATTTAGAAACGGTGGTTAAGAATCTAACAGTGGCCGTCCCCATATGAGGCTTCCTACAACAAAAGTAGCAGAGTCCTTACCGCGGTGTGTCATGTAAGGCCAGCACAGGCATAGATATGCATGTGCCGAACTTGTAAGTCTGGGGATAAAAACGTAAACCCCGATGCACATGCATGAAAGCAAGTGCAAACTGGGGCTATGAGGACATTAAGCCATCATCTCTGGGTGGGGTTCTTTTCCCATTTTCTCTCCACCTCATTTGCCTTTTTATGTCGGCGTTTAGTTTGTTCTCCCCAACTCCTGCCCCGTATATGTGCTGCAAAAACCTCTGAGTTTTCCTTTCTTAGCTCGAGGCTACAACTTAAGGCACAAATACCCCCAGCCTTTCATCCCTGGAGTAAACGTGTACTGGATGTGCCACATTCCGGGCGCAGTCTGGCCTCCACAAGGCAGGATTCCGTGGGGGGACATATCACCTCCTGTGAATGACTGCTTTGGATTCTTTCCTAAGAGGCCATTTCAAGAGCAGAGATGAGGGAAGAGGCTGGGTGACCAGGAGCCCATGAGAAAGTGGGAGCCTCAGAGAGGCGGGGAAGCCACAGAAAGGAGAGTCTGGGGGCGCCAGACAGAAGCCACGTGCTACGTAATTTCCCACTTTCCCCCGAGCCTGGCCGGAATCTTCCCAAATCATTAAACACCTGGCTGTGAAAATTCCAAATCAGATATCAAAATTTTGTATTACATTCTACCAAGTCACATTTATTTTTATGTCTGACGTACCTGACATCAAATAAACAGTTATTTAAAAAATTGGGCGCATCACCACACTGTGACATGGCCAACCTTTAAGAAAAATGAATGATTTATTTAAAAGGTTGGATGTGTCATACGAGCATCTAAATCAGCAAGTGAAAAGTCAGACATCCCGGCAGCCAGGGCAGCCAGGGGAGAACAAACAGAAAGGGCTCAGATTAAAGAAGGATATTTTTTCCTCCAAGAAATTAGAAGACAGTGTGTAAATGTGACACTCCATGGCTGAAATTAAAATGACTGGAATGTGTGTACTCTGCATTATCTTAAAGAAGACTTGTTCAGAGCTCTCTGCAGTAACCCTTGTTGATTTGATCGTGATACGTTTTGTTGTTTTTTTTTTTTACCTGTTAATGGGTTTTAGAGTGTGCCCAGGCCTGTGGTTTGCTCCCAGAAATCTCGGGGTGCTGATAGCCCTACCGGCAAATGTGTGTGAGTGTTCTTTCGTTTCCTTGCCTGAAGGTACCCACAGACTGTCTAGTTGCAGCGCAGCTGGTGGGGGAGCAGAACTTGAAGGTCATGCAGGTTTCTGCCCATGTGCTTCCCGTCTCCTGGCTCAGCCACGCGCCTCAGGGGGAAAATGGTATAAAACTTCGGGTTGAGCACTTACCTGGGGGGTAAGGAGATGGGGGTCATGTCCTAATCGGCCCATCTTTAGCTGTGTGACCTCGAGCAATGCCCTGACCCTCTCTGGGCCTTCTCTTGTTCGTGGATAAAACAAGAGGTTAGATTCCAGATGCACTTAAAGGTCCCGCCTGCTTCTAACGTTCAATTACACGGGGGTCTCTAATGTCGCTAATTGTAGGGTCCACGCCCGTTTTGTGTGTCCACGCCCGTTTTCCAGCCGACCCAACGTGCAGGCGCTCGGTGAATGGCCGCTGGGTTGAGCTGAGCTGAGAGGGGTCCGAGGTGAGCCCAGGGTTTCAGGCCAGAAAGGGGAGTTGGAATCACTAAGAACTATGGGCTGTCGGTGCGAGGGGAAACGTGATGACCAGTTTTGATTCACTGGAGTCTGGACTTGGAGCTCCCAGGGCAGATGGGCAGGGAGCACGGGAGGAAGGTCCGCGCTGGGGACCTCTCACATAAAGGAGACGATGGGACCCTCAGGGCAGAGGAAATGGGGCTGCATCTGGGACCCCAGGGGAAACCTGCCCTGAGGGCAGAGCAGGGGGCGGGTAGAGAGCAGAGAGATGGAGAGCCCCCGGGAGCCGCAGGACCCTGGGCCCCGCCCCCGGGCCAGGCTGGCCCCCAACGCCCATGGGAGCCCAGAGCACAGCCAGGCTGGCACGCAGGCTGCAGAGGAGAAGCAGAAGGCGGCTCTGGCCCTTCTGGGGTCACTCCCAGCTCTGGAAGTTTCTTCTGTTCGACGGAAGAGGTTCTAGCACAGCTCCTGGGAACCAAGCCTCCGTCCCCAGATGTCCAGGACCCTGGGCAGGTCGAGGGACCACCAGGCAGGGAGGCCTAGCTGCCCACCCTCCTGCGGGGCCTCTCCAGGCTTAGGGCGTCTGCCACCCACGGGGCCCAGACCCGAGGAGGAGCCCATCTAGGGGCCTGGGGGTCACAGGCTTTGGTGATGCCCGACCACGAAACTGCCCCACAACCCCTCACCTGTCGGGGTCCCACTGCTTCCTTCCGTCCATGGGGCCCACCTGCTGGTTGCTGGAGCCCCCCTTCCGTAGAGCATGTTCTGAAATCAGGGCATGCATTGAAAATAAAAATAGCATTTACTCGCAGGGTAGTATCATATTTCTAGGCGAAGATGTCACAGCTCTGAAGTACAGCCCCATAGTTATGACATAACGGGGGAATTATGAGTGTAGTTAACAGAAACATTTCTGTCAGCAGTGGGTTGTGTAAGAAAGGCAGGCACGTCACTTCACGGAGGCCGCTGCTGTCCTGGCCGCCACCGGTGACGTGGCCTAAATCCTTCCCAGCGCCGCTTCCTCCCCGGCCCCCGAGCTTGGTCTCGGACGAGAGTGAGCTCAGCTGCGAGGTCACAGGAGCCGCAGGTGAGACCCAAGGGGCCCCTGAAGTAAAGGGCGGGTCGGCCTGCAGGGGACCTTGGGCACCTCATCTTCGCTCACGGCCTCCCTGCTCTGGAAACGTGGGTGTTCTGAGCATCTCAGAAAGAGAAAAACGAGATCACACAGGCCACAAAGTGGAAAATAAATACAAGTCCTTCCAGAAGCTTTGAGAGCAGCAGCAAGTGCCCAGTCCTGTGCCCTGATGAACTTGAACATGGGGGCCTAGGAGGGGCGGAACGAGGGATGCCTCAGGAGCTCACAGGCATCCCACCGCGCTGCAGCCCTGCACCCAGGCCCGAGCTGGGAACTCTGCTTCCTCCCCTCCGCTCCGCAGTCCTCTGACCTCTCTCGGGTGGGGAGGGCGGACCGTGCTGGCGCCTCCAGCACCGCTCCCCGAGGGTCGCCTCCCGTCGCGTCGCCTCCCGTCGCCACACAAGCCATCAGGTCCGCAGGACTTCGCTCAGGGTCTTGGCCTCGCTTCCAGAGCCTCTGGCCTGGCTCACTTTGTCCCTTCAGCTTCCAGGCTGCTCTGTGTTACCTCCTCTGGGAGTCCCAGCAGGCCCCCCGCCCGCTGTGCCAGGACCCTGGCGATGCTGCCCAAGCCTGGCCACCCGCGCTGCCTAACAGCCCTGGACCAACGGCACCCCTCACCCCAGGCTACCCGTCTCCATCGGGGGCTGGAAGCCCAGCACGTTTGACTCTGCAGCCCTGAGCAGGCCCTCTCTCCCCCTGTCCTATCGCAGGGTACATGACATGCTCTCATTGCTGCCAACTCCACCTCTGAAATTCCTTTCTCCGGCCATTATCGCATCACCTCACTCCCGGGGCCCTGCGTGCAATGGGATGAGTTGTACGGTCAGCACGACACCTCGGGGAGAGGGTCTAAGCAGCAAAGTCAGCTTGTTCAGATAACTCGCAGCCGGTTAGGCAGTCGCAGGATGGGTGCAGCTGTTCAATCGTGCCATCTGTTGTGTGTCTGTGACATGTTCCCCACTTTACGTCCTCACGATGATCATCTCAGGACCTCAGAATGACTGCTGTGGTTCCAGACATCGCACCCTCACTGGAAGACAGGATAGGGAGAAGGGGGGCATATTCTTCAGAGGTCCCATCATTTTATCTGTTAAGGAAACCTTTTCTGGAAGACTTCCTCTCCTGCCCCATTGGTCAGTAGCGGGTCACGTGTCTGCTCTTAGACCCATCACTGACAAAGGTATCACCTGCTTGCAGATACAAACCGACTATAATCCACTCCTTGGGGCTGAGGGAGAGGGCCCGCCTTCCCTGGATCCAAGAGATGTGTGCCTGATACCTGAACACAACCAGGGCTCGTCCGTTAGTAGGGAAGTGCGGTCAGGGAGGAGCAGTGCGCCCCTCACGGCGTGGAAGTGGGCTGGGGACAGTCCCTTACCCCTCACCCTGCACCGGCGATTCCCTGCTGCCTGGCCTTTGCCACTTGCTGACTGGTTCGCTTGTCCCACACTGGCCTCTGACCGCTTCCCAGCCCCGCCTCAGCCTGGGAGTTGACCTGACACCCAGGACCGCACGTTCCCACCTCCCAGAATTCGAACGTGTCACAGGGGGGCTGGCATATTGCATGGTGGGGGCATGGTTCCATTTGACCCCCCAGGACCTCAGATTTCACCTTTGCACGCACAAAGCCTTCTGATTTGGTGGAGATTTCTTCACTCTCACTCTGCTTCTCCAGTGACATGAGATGCAGGCGGGGCTTGCCCGTGTGAGGCGGGTTCAGAGCATGTTCGTTCATTTCCTGCCGGACTCAGCTTTGCAGGTGTCCAGTGACCAAGCCCAGGCCCTGTACCAGCTGGTCAGTGGTAGTGACATTGGTGACGATGGTCAAGAGGCTGACGTGGCGTCCGTAAGGTGTTCGGGGTTGCCGTGCTCTCTTTTTGTCTCTCTTCCCTTATTTAGAGACAGGAGAGACAGGCTCCATTTCAAACATCCCTCTGATGGTGGCAAAAGGATCGAGGGGTCCCACGGACCTCAAGGTGCTGGAACCTCAGTTCTGGCCTCTGCAAAATGAGGAGAGGGACCAGAATAATGAGATTCCTTTCCGTCCTGATATTATTCTTCTGGTGACTGTGGTGCTGGCACTCGGTTGGTTCTTCATAAATGTCTGAGACACCAGGGGAGGAGAAGTTTTGGGGGTGTTTTGGGGAGAGAGTAGAAATTTCCTGTAGGCTTATCAGAAACCAGGAAATACGTGACTTGGAAATAAGTCTGGTCCCTGGTTCTCTCCCTGGAGGCCGAGGTTTCTGCTTTCCTCCCACACGCTGTGGATATTATTATGTTATATTATGTTATTATTTACAAACGCGTCACCGCCGGGCTCTCCCTTGTGCTGGACCCTGCCACCCAGCGGGGTCTCCATCACCCAGGCCTGGAATCTCGCGTGCCTTCCCCGGCTCGCCGTTCTGCCTGCCGCGTTCCGTGTTGGGCCCCAGCCGTGTAAAATATTTATTTTGTTTGGTTACCTAACGATATTACACATACAATATGTATTCTGTATCCTCCGGCCTTGGAGACGGGCTTCGGGGCCCGGAGCCACTCCGCAGCCGTGAGCGCTCGCAAGAGTCTCTGCGCTGCGCTTATTTTGTTCACTGGGGAATTAGGACGGGGGCAGGGGCAGGAGAGTGTCCTTCCTTCTGGGAAGACTTCATCACGTTGTAAAAACGTAAACTTGAGATGCAGCAGGGCCTTGGGAAGCCAGCACTTCCCATCTGGACGGTGATGCCTCCGCTTTGTCCCAGGGGCCCAGGGAATGGCTCTGTGTCCCAGGGCGTCTGTCCCCGGAAAGCTGCCCACTGCCCACGTGGTGCCCACGCTGTGGGCTCCGCCGCCGCCCGGTGGGTTGGCCAGAGCAGGAGCTTCTCCCATGCCCCTCCTCGCCCATCGGTTTGGATCCAGGGGAGACCCGGCAGAGGCAGCGCACAGGCCTCTGAAATATTGTGTTTCCTCCCCTGCCCGGTGCTGAATCCTCGGCTAATGGTGTCATTGGTTTATGTGCAGGGAAGCAGGGAGGAAGTCGGGACGGGCTTTAAATTACGTGCCGGGACTTGCCGATACGTCCCTGCGATGGGGACGCTTGTGATTTATTCTCTGCAGCTGGAGGCTGACCTTTCCTTCTGGCTCCTCTCCCCTTGGACACTCCAAGCAGCAAACATCTTTCCCTCCTGACCCGCGTGCGGGAAGCAGTCCCCTGGTCCTCGGCGTTCCGGAAGTTTCCATTTCGCCTATGATATTGGAGAGCCCTGTTGTCCTTTGGCTTTTAGGGGCTCTGGGATGGCTTCGTCTTCCATAGTTCAACCTGGAGGATGTCGCAGAACAGCGCTCCAGCTCAGCCAGTGTTTTCCAGAAATAAAAGCTGAGGGGCAGTGCTGCAGAGGGCGACGTGCCCTGTCCCGCTAGAGAGGGATGCGCGTGGATTTCCGGCCGTCAGGAGGACGAGCTCGGCATCCCCTCGGCTCCCACGTTCTGTGACTCCTAGCTCTAGGGTGAGCTGGGTTGGGGTCTGCTGGTCCCCAACATGGCATCCTTCTCCCTAGATGCCCCACAGACATCTGAAAGTCCACACCGGAGCCCAGAAAGGCAGCAGCAGGAGGCCAGGGCTGGTGACCGCTGGGGCAGGAGAGATGCCCCCGACCAGGCCTGGGGGCCCCGCCAGCCTAAGGGCAGGTGCTGGTCGCACCAGAGGTGCCCCGTGCACGGTCCCAGTGCTGCCCAGCCCCACTGCCCGGGGCGGGGTCTCCTGGGAGGACAGCCAGCCCGGCTCTGGCAGGTGCCCTTGGCTGGGAGCACCCCCTTTTCATCCCACTGGAGCCTCTTTTCCGGGGAGGAAGGTTGTTTTTTTTAAGAGGAGGATGGTTTCAAACCTTCACTCCCTGGGAGGCCGCTGGCAGGCTCACGAGCGCCCCGCTGCCCACCTGGCCTCTCCTCGCCCAGACTTAGCAGAGCCAGACAGATTAGGAACAAAGTGATCCTAATCAAAGAATAAAGACGTGGGGTGAAAACTGGATTATTAATTCAAGCTGTGCCCTCCGTCCCAATAACAAATGACCCAGCATTAGGGAAAGCCGGTGACTAGATGGGAACGAAGGTGGGCCAGCCACCTTCTCCAGCCTGGGGGCCCCGGGGTGGCCGGTCCCCTCCCTCGCCTCCAGCCCCAGACCTGCGCTCCCGTTGACAGATCCGCGAGCCCAAACTGACAGCTCCTCAAACCTGCCCAAGAAGCCCGGCATTAATTAAGTCATTGCTGGACTGTAATTTCCTTGAGAAGTAAAAAATTCTCACACAAGAAAAGGTTACAGAGACCTTTTCTGTGTCAAAATTACCATATGCCGCATGAATATTAATGCCCCTAATGAAGACAACCTCTTTTCATCAGGAAGGTTCTGGAGCAGGTGCCAGACCTGAAGTCTCACTCCATGGGCTTTACAGGCTCGGGAAGTCGGCATGGGGCAACCTTCCTATTAAAGCCGACGTTCCCCCCACGCTGTTACCCCTCCCCTGCCTGTCCCCGGCCCCCAGGTGCGGCCTCTTCTCCGAGGTTCTGAGGACGGGGACCTGCTGGGCGTTTCAGGTGCAACTCGGCCAGTGTGGGGAGAGGAGCTCGCTTCTGCACACAAGTCACACCCAACCCTCCGGGGATCAGTAGACCACGACTGCATTTGTGTCCCCGATTGCCCCTGGGACACGACAGGGTGCTGGTGACCAGCCCAGCGTGAGAGGTACCCCTCCCCAGCCCCTCACTTCTGCCTGGAATCCACCCCCACCCCCGACGCTGGAGGCCAGGCCAGGCATTGCCAGCCCCGGGCCCCTGCTAGGAGGGGCCTCACGGTGGCCAAGGCGGGCCAGGTCCGTGGGCACCCGAGGAGCCTTTCCTGACATCCTGCTCGAGTGCGGCGTTGAGGGGTTGCTCCGTGTCACCGGGAAGCGGGCTCCCCCTCGGCTGGCCCGGCCCTCTGCGTCTGGGGCTGGTGGCGAGAGGGTGACTTGGGCTCCTCTGTGAGCACGCGAGCACCGCTCCTGAGAGAGACCCGAGGTCCGCGTTACCATTTGTCGTTGTTCAATCAAAGGTGTGGACGCAGTTGTTTTGCTGCTCGGCTCTCGTCTTCCCATTCTTTGGGCCCTCGATTTTATGAAAATGCTGAAAATAAAAATGTGGGCGCCAGCCTGGCGGGGAGAGACCGTCTCTGTGCTGATGAGAGGTTTGGTGCTTCCCCAAAGCTGGTGAAATCTCCCAAGACAAGAAGAGGTGATTTATTAAAGCAAACTTAGGAACTAACCAATTATCTAGAAGTTGTTCATGTTGCATCGTGACTCCAGGAGATGGCATGTGAGCCTCCAGGCGGCATCCAGAACCTCTCCACACTCAGATGACAGCTGTGGCAGCCGCCACCCTCGGGGCCCTCCCTCCCCAGAAGTCTCTGCAATTGCATCTCCCTTCGTTTTTCACCAATTAGTCATTTGTGACGTAATAAGGGCTGTGGCTACCCAGTAATAATAAATCTGGCCGTTTCGGTTGAGCCATATAATTCCCCATGTGTATTTAAAAGGTAAGCGTGATATATAGTTATGGGTGCTGATGTAATAGCTATTAGATTTATAATACATCAAAGGAGCATAATTTTATCATAAAGAGCAGTAGTTTACAATCTTATTATTGTTTATCACTGACGTCAGTACAGGCCCGTAATCAGAATCAGGTTGCGACTAGAAAGATCTGTATATGTCATCGGTTCTGCCAGAATGCCACCTCTTCTGAACCGACATCAGTCTGAAAGCGGCTCACCGTGGTCCAGGTGCTGTCGCCTGTCACCTGGTTGTTGGGAAACCCAGAGAAGCACAGACACCTGCCTGGCGCACGCAGACCCGAGCCCACAGTTCTGCTGAAGGAAATGGCCGTGGGGTCCAAGTGAGCTTGGGAGGTGCTGTGGGACATGACTGCCTGTTCTCCTTGTGACGCGGGCCGCGAGACCAGGCGAGAGCATCAAAAGTGAATCGTGGGCTTCCCTGGTGGCGCAGTGGTTGAGAGTCCACCGGCCGATGCAGGGGACACAGGTTCGTGCCCCAGTCCGGGAAGATCCACGTGCCGCAGAGCGGCTGGGCCCGTGAGCCATGGCCTCTGAGCCTGCGCGTCCGGAGCCTGTGCTCCGCAACGGGAGAGGCCACAACAGTGAGAGGCCCACGAACCGCAAAAAAACAAAACAACACAAAAAAAACAAAACAAAGTGAATCGTGGCCCCCCACTGACTGCAGGATGGCTTTTCACCCAACTTCCCCAAAAGATGTTCTCCGTCTTCCCTGGGAAATGCGGGGCCTGTCAGGTGGAAAAATCAAACCACACCCCCAGATGCAAGCCTGTGAGCCCGTCCACTGGTTTGGTGACCGAGGGGCTCTGCCGTTTCAGGTCACCAGAATAGGCGGTGGCATTGCAGCCTTGTTAGGTAAATCGGGGATCCAGCCCCCAGCAGAGGCCAGGCCCCAGGGTCTGAGGAAGGAAGTGTCCTGGCATTAATGATGAAGGCCTAGCTCAGGGCGAGCCACTCCTACAAACAATTGTTTTATTTGTAGCAAAGGGGCTCTCATACTTTTCACAGATTTCTCATGGTGCTGAAGCCTGACTGAAAATGGTAAAAATAAATCATCAAACACACCATCACAACCGGCAGCATGTTCGCTGCCCGGGGCAGCCAGATTGGCACAGTCCTGAGAGCCGTTCCCCTGTCCCGTCTGGTCAGGATTGTTTGGGCACCTTCTACCACAGTGAGGACGAAATATGTACTTGTCTGATCTCAGCCAGACATCACAGCAAACCTCTCCTCTGAGCTCTGGGGCCCTGAGCTGGGCGTCTCCTGGGAAACAGTGGTCCCTCCTTTTCTTCCCTGGACGACGGGCTGCCTGAGGTCAGGACGGACCCGCTCACTGTCATGCTTCTCTGAGTGTTTGCTTTGCACAGGGCACCTGGGTGGCAAACGAGGTGTGTGCAGATAACTCTGGGTGTTTCCCACCCGGCCATGTGCTCAGCACCTGCTCGTGGGCAGAAGGCCTCCGTCTTTGTTCCTCCGGCCTCGGGGGACGTGGGCACAGAGACAGTGTGAGTCCCTGAATTCGGCAGCTGGGGTCACTACATTTGGGTGCCCATTTATCTGCACACGCCCCCTGCCCCGAAATGGGCCAGTTGAGCTGCGCACACAACTCTTGGCGCTTTTGGCCGTTTGCATGTCATAGCAATTGCCAGGGCCTTGATTCATACGCTTGAAAACCAGAAGCTTTTCTGTTCCAACCTAGCGAGCCTGGCTTCCATCCTCATTATGGACTTTCCACTGGGAAATAAATAGGTGACAGCGACCAAACACAGCCCCCCAAATAGCAGGTACTCAATAAACGCTTGTCAGGTTAAAGGGAAGTAAATTAGTCAGTTCTGTTTATACAAAAATAATGAAACAGGGGCTTGAGAAACGACCAAGTGGTTGATGCGGGGGCGGGCATCTCGGCGGGGCCTCCACCTGCAGAGAGGAGCCCTACCTGCCAGGTAAGGGGATCCCACTCACCAGGGGGGACAGCATCGCCCGGCTGGCCTCCGCACGCCTGAGAAGCTCTGGGGGAGGGCTGTTGCCTCTTGTTGACGTCCCTCCAGCCCCACCACCGAGGGCCCTGGGCCGCCGCGCCCTTGGGTGGGCATGACCCGGCCTGGCAATGTGCACCTACAGCCCATACGGGCATCCTCTGAGTGTATCGGCCGCTGCTCCCTGTGGGATTTAATCATCCTGAGCTCCGCCCACCCTGTGCATGCGATAAAATGGCATTTTAATATCCCGGACCTGGTGACATTTACACACCACTTGAACTTTACTTCAGTGGTTTATATATATTACCAACCGCGCTCCTTTAGAAGGGTGGCTTCAAAGTTTATTCTCTGTCTTAGGATTATTTCTGGACTTTGATACAGTCACGTTTCGCTGGCCTCCAACAGGATTAAGCTCCTCATAACAGTTACCATGGAATGTTCTAGTTCAAGGTAAAGCTAAGGCATGTGGTAATTAAAAAAAATAGAATAAAACCGCAAAATATTGTTTCTATACATCTAATAGAGATTAAAAAAAAGCAAGTACCTCCCACTTGCTGGGAGTGAGACCCGGAGAATTATTCCAACCCCGCCAGAGCAGAGGGGGCTTCCTGCCAGCCGCCCCCCCAGGCTTGCAGCCAAGGAGGCCGGCAGCGTCCACAGTCTGCGAGGCCGGGGCCAGAGTGAGCAGCCACTCCTGTGTGGCTGGGAGCTGACCCTCCTATTCTATGGGGCCCCCCTGCCCTGCACTTCCCTGGGCAGCACAGAACGCGCCAGGCGTGGGTGGGCTCATCTCCCCAGGCCCTCTCCTGTCCCCGCCCACACCACAGATCCTAGTCCACCTGCTTCCCCGGCAGACCTGAAAGAAAAGTAGCCCAGGACCCGCTGAGGGATACACGCGGTGGGCATCCTTGTCGCTTGGCGAGGCAGCCTCGGAGGACACGTTGCTGGTTCCACCTGCAGGGGCTGCCCCGGGAGGGGCCACCGGGGGGCGCCACCAGGCCCAACAGGCCACCCAGACTCGTCCCGCTGCTTCACCCCCATTCCCAACGGATCCATCAAAGACGGTTGTTTGGGACTTCCCTGGCGGTCCTGTGGTTAAGAATCCACCTTCCAATGCAGGGGACGTGGGTTCGATCCCTGGTTGGGGAACTAAGACCTCACATGCCGTGGAACAACTAAGCCCACGCGCCACAACTAGAGAGCCCTCGTGCTGCAACGAAGATCCCGCGTGCCGCAACTAAGACCCGACACGTCCAAGTAAATTAATTAATTTAAAAAAAGAATAGAGTGTGGACTAGGCATGAAGGTGGTCCTGAAAAATTGACAGAAGTGGCATCATTTACAGCACAGGTTGGCAAACAAGGGCCTGTGTGCCAAATCCAGCCCACCACCTGTGTTTATAAATAATATTCTTTTTAAAAAATGGTTGTTCAAAACTTAGCACTGACAGCAACATCCTAAATGGTTTAAATTTGGGCCCAGCTGCCTCTGCTCTTTTGATGGGCACCTGTGCCCTCCTCGAGGAGCCTGTGCCTCAGGCTGGGGAGCCAGGCAGAGAGACACCCAGGAAGATGCTTTCAGCTGCCCTGGAGGAAGCTCAGTGCCGGGAAAGGGGACACAAGGGGCCCACGGGGCAGTAAGGCTGGATCTGCGGGTGGAGGGGCGACACGGGCATCTCAGTTACCCAGAGAGTCCATGGGGAGGGTCCCAAGGGCCGCCCTCCTGTCCTCCGGCTCTCAGGGGCTGTCTGCTGTCTGGGACTAGAAAGTCTCTCTGACTCATCCCCGCGCAGGGGTTCGAGGATGATGTCAGTGCAAAAGCATCTCCTTTGGCCCTGACAGTTGAGCCACGTTGCAGCAGCTGCACAGAGTCCGCCCACCCTGTGGCACGTGGTCTTTTGGGCATCACTGGGGAGCAGCCTGGATATGGGAGGAGGGTTGCCCAGGACATCAGTCCCCGGCTCTAGGCCCGGCTCTGAAATGCTCTTTGGCCCCAGATGGCCATTCCACTTAGGCTTGCAGTTGCTGAGATGACCAGGACAGTCCCCGAGCTCCCCCAACAATGCCATGGCCAGGACCCTGGAAGTCGTAGATCCATTATCTGAGGGAGCTCTAACACCGTGATTCAGGATAGAAACATGGAACGACGGGCCAGGATGAGTACCCCCTGGAGAACTCAGATTAGGGAAGAGGATGAACTCACCAATAAGTGATCTGGGGACAACTGGATGCCCATTTGGAAAATACACACTTAGATTCCTTCCTTACTGTCCACAAAACTATATCTAGATTGGGACTGACATGTATATACCATTATGTATGGAATAGATAACTAATGAGAACCTACTCTATGGCACAGGGAACTCTACTCAGTGCTCTGTGGTGACCTAAATGGGAAGGGAATCCAAAAAAAGAGGGGATATATGTATATGTATAGCTGATTCACTTTGCTGTACAGCAGAAACTAACACAACATTGTAAAGCAACTATACTCCAATAAAATTTTTTAATTATGTAGTTATATAACATTGTCACCAAAGAATATATACGTATGAAAAGAAATCAAAAATATTCAAAAACAAGGAGGATTATACGTAATATTAGAGAGAAGTCCTTTCTTAGCAATAATATGAAATCAAGGAGTCAAGGAGGAAAAAACTGAGAGGTTTGACCACAGAAATAGTTTGGATCTCCGTAGAGCAAAGAGCACCATTGAAACAAGACAAATGACAAGCTGGAAAAATACTTGCAATATGTATTACAAACAGTTTATATTCATACTACCTAAAGAGCCTCTAAAATCAATAGGAAAAATACAGAGGACTCAATGGAAAAATGGACAGAATATTAAAACTAACCAATGGACATGTAGAAATGTGTATAATTTCATTTAATATTTTTAAAATAACATCTCAAACATTGATGTTACATTGGGTTGGCCAAAAAGTTTGTTTGGGTTTTTCTGTAACATCTTATGGAAAACTTGAACAAACTTTTTGGCCACCCAAATATATATATATATATAAAATATATAGATGGATATAATATGTTATTATACATATATAAAATCACATAGAATGGGTGATAACATCCACTGTTTGCAAGGACAAGAGAAATAAATGGTTTTATTCATAGGCCATTGGTGGAATTTTATTGCAACTTGTTTTGGAAAGTAATTAAACTATAGCTGCTCACATTTAAAGGATGCACACATTCTTGTTTGTATAATGGCAAATGAAGTTACACATTTTCCTTACCAATGCTGCTTTTGTAATTTAAAAAGTAGAAGAAATATTTTAAGTTCACTGGATAAAAAATAACGATTTTCTGTTTGGGTTTCCATAACCATTTAGGTGAAGCTCATTTTAAGAAAACTCAATCTATGAAAATCCAGCCTTTAAAGCTGCATGTAAATAGGAATCATTTATTTGGACTCACAGTAAAGTTCTTAAATAACATCTCCAAGATGTCTTGAAATCATTTGGTTTTGGATCAGTGACACCTTTTAGTGCTAAAATATTGAAAGTTTCTGCCCATGAAAGATCAATTAGATGTGAAGATAAACTGTTTAACTCTTCATGCAAGTCAATCAGAAAATAATTATTCTACTAAAACTTAATGTGTGTCTGATTATCACAAGCATGTGGGTGTACGTTTCTCATCCCTCTTGAGGGCGTGGCAGAACCATATTTGCTCAATCTCTATCATCAGCTACGCCACGTGACGTAGAAACTGAGACCAGTTTTTGGTGGTTTTCCAAATGACCCTCCTGAAGGTGTCCTGAAGGGAGGGTCTAGGAGAGCCTGCTTTCCCTGGTTAGACGCTCACACGTGTGTCCAGGCCTCCACCCAGCTTTCCATCATAATTCAGTAGTTACTGACGTGTGAGTGGTAGGTGAGGCTGGTGCTTGGCATTGTGGTGGAGAACAGTGAGTGGACAGATTCTGGGTTCAAAAGAGGTTACAGTTGCCTGAGGAGACATCACGTGTGTAACTGACAACAGGGTACGTGCTTCCGGCAGCATAAATGCTGCAGTGCTTTCGAACAGGGTCAACTTCTTCTAGAAAGGGCCAGAGATAGTAGTACATATTTTAGGCTTTGCAGGCCAGATGGTGTCTGTCACAACTACTCAGTGTTGCTGCTTTCCCACAAAAGCAGCCATAGAAAATACGTAAACATCACACCCAATGGTGCAAAGCTGAAAGCGTTTCTTCTAAGACCAAGAAGAGACAAGCATGCCCACAATCACCACTTCTCACAAGAGCACTGGAAGTCCTAGCCAGAGCAATTAGACAGGAAAAAGAAATAACAGGCGTCCAGATGGGGAAGGAAAAAGTAAAATGGTCTGCTTGCAGATGACATGCTCTTATATATATAAAACTCTAAAGACTTCACTAAAAGACTGTTGGAACTACTAAATGAAGTCAGCAAAGCTGCAGGATACACAGTCAACATACAAAAATCAGTGGTGTTTCTATACACTAACTATTGGAAAAAGAAATTAAGAAAACAATCTCATTTACAATAGCATCAAAAAGAATAAAATAGGAATAAATTTAACCAAAGAGGTGAAGGACCTGTACACTGATTCACCATTCTTGATCTACCGCATGGAATCAAGGTGGTATGTGAGGTAGGGGAGAGCCCGATTTCATCCAGCCTTTGCCCCATTAGTGCCCTGACTGCTGAGGCTCAGGAAGGATTCTCTTGCTTGGGCTACAGCAGTACCACTCAGCATCTGAGTTGATGGGCCGAGAACACAGGAGAACTTGGTGAATCAAAATTTCAAAGATCAGTGAGGAAAGGTTGCATCACTGATGCCTCAGAGAACAAAGAACAGAACAAGGTCCCTATTCCAAATTTTCCTTGGTAATCCCACTCATCTCTACTGAGTCCCTTCTTTGTATTTCTGGGTATCAATTTCCTCATGTGTAACTAGAAGAAATTGTCTAGCTCAGCGGGTTTCAAACTTTTTTTTTTATAGCCACAGCACCCTTTATTCAAGTAAAATGTTGTTTGGCGTATTACTTTGCTAGGGCCGCCATGACAAACTACCGCAAACTGGGGGGTTTAACTAATAGACATTCATTCTCTCCCAGTTCTGGAGGCTAGAAGTCTGAGATCAAGGTGTCCACAGGGTTTTTGGTGAGGGAGAACCGGGCAGTGCCTCCGCCCCAGCTTCTGGTGGGTTGACAGCAATTCTTGTTGCTCCTTGGCGTGTAGAAGCATCACCCTGATCTCTGCTCTCATCTTTGGATGGTGTTCTCCTGTGTGCATCTCTCTGTGTCCAAATTTCTCTCTTTATAAGGACACCAGTCACACTGGATTAGGGCCCACCCTGATGACCTCATCTTAACTAATTACATCTGTAAAGACCCTATTTCTACATCAAGTCTCATTCTGAGGTACTGAGGGCTAGGACTTCAATATGTCAGTTTGTAGGGGACACAATTCAATGTGTAACATTTAGAAACACATAACATTTGTTTTGTAACACGGATTTAAAAGCTCCCTCAGTCATGATGGTGGGGAGACCAAGAACCTGGCCCCCTTTTCCTTTGCCCTCAATCCCAGGTGAAGATCTTAAGTCATCTCTTTGGAACATAGTTAAAACTTACCAGGTCTGTGTAGTGAAGAATTAACCCTACACAAAAACAGGTCCTGCCTTTGCCCTGGGCTCTGGGAGCTGGTCTCTGGGGGAGAGTCGAGCAGCACTGGACAGTCCAACATCGTGATCCATGGTGGGAGCTTTGCACACGTGGGATCCACTTGACTTCCAGAGCGGCTGGAGTCTAAAGGGCAGCCGAGTGTGCACGTGGTCAAGCCCCACAGAAACCCGGATACAGGGGCTTGGGTAGGCCGCCCTTGTTGGTGATACTCCACGCGTATTGTCACCTGCCACTGCCAAGAGGCAGTGCCATCCTGACGTCACGGGGAGGGGACGGCTGGAATTCACCGCCTGGTCTCCACCGTGCCCCATGCATCTCTGCCCTTGGCTGATTTTCATCTCTGTCCTTCCATTGAAATAAACCACCACCGTGCATGTAGCGGCTTCAGTAAGTGTTGCGGGTCCTCCTCGCGCATTGTCAGACTGGAGCCAGGGCCTGGAAACCCCCAAATGTTGGGGTCAGAGGTAAGGGTGGTCTTTTGTAGGCGGCTCCCTAACTTCATAAGACTGGATAATCTTTTTTTTTTTTCAGAATGGAGAATTTTAGAACCTATAAAGTAGACAGGACAGTGTCATGAATCCCACCCCTTCTCCCCAGGTACCCATCACAACCACGGCCGATCCGGCTGCAGCCACTTACCATCCACCCCTCCCCTCCCCTCCCCCACCCCTATTTCGTATTTTCCTATTTCGTATTTTGGAGCAAATCCCGAACATCACTTTATTTCTTTTTTTTTTTTTTTTTTTTTTTTTTGCCATACACGGGCGTCTCACTGTTGTGGCCTCTCCCGTTGCGGAGCACAGGCTCCGGATGCGCAGGCTCAGCGGCCATGGCTCACGGGCCCAGCCGCTCCACGGCATGTGGGATCTTCCCGGACCGGGGCACGAACCCATGTCCCCTGCATCGGTAGGCGGACTCTCAACCACTGCGCCACCAGGGCAACCCACTTTATTTCTTGATAAAGGTCATTTTACGTCTTCCATGCCTTGATTTTTTTTTTTTTTTATTCTGCCTCTCTTCTCTCCTACTTTGCTCTCTGGAGCTTTCTCTGTTTCTTCTCTCTCCTTTCTTCCTCCACCCAACCTTCTTCCCTTGGTATCCCAACACGTTCATAACTTGCATCCAGACATTCTTTCTCCCCTTTCCTCTTTTCTTCCAAATTATAGGTGGTCAGAAAATGGAGGTGAATATAAATTTTATTTACCAAAAATTTTATCTGTGCTCTGTTGTTAATTTTAAAATCAGATGAGTTTGGAAAGAAAAAAAAACCTAAATTCAAATGTCTTCCAACATTTTTGTGGTTTTTCTTTTCTTCCACCCTGCCCCCAGCTTTATTGAGGTATAACTGACAAATAGAAGTGTAAGATAGTTAACGTGTACACTGTGATGCTTTGATATACGTACACGGTGTGAAAGGATTCCCCACATCAAGCTAATTAACACATCGTCACCTTCCACGTGTACCTTTGTGTGTGTGAGATCATTTAAGTTCTACCCTCATAGCTAATTTCAGCTCTACAACCCAGCGTTTTCACTTTAGTCACCATGCTCTACATTAGACCCTCAGACCTTATTTGTTGGTAGCTGAAAGTCTGAACCCTTTTACCAACCTCTCCGCTTTCCCTACCCGCCGGCAACCACTTTTCAGATTTTCTTTCCTTTACCTCCCCCACTTCCTAGTCCTTACTCAGTGGCATCCCATCAAAAGAGAGATGTCACTCTGCACTTGTCTTAAACCCCAGTGGGTAGAGGGTCTTTCTCAAAGGAGGGATTTGCTGTGGAGATTGTATCAGAGTGAACGTATGGTGTTCAGAGAAGGTGAGCCCTGTGATCAGAATCTCTAAAAGGCACTGCCGGTGAGTGTGCACTAGATTCCCAGCTGTGTAAGGGTTGGTAGGATTGCCAGCTCTTTTGAGAAATGGAATTCAATATGAACAACCTCGAAAAGAGATGGTCCGATGAGCGGGATGGAGTTCTACAGGGACAAGTCAAGGTCAAGGAAAAGCAAATTTGGCAAATATTTATCATGAAAGCAAGACTGTTTACCATCTTTTGAGTGTTAGGATTAGTGCTTAATAAACATCATCGCTTCTGTTTTCCACCGCTGTCTGTGTTGGGTCATCACCAGACAGACATGATCAATGAGCAGGAGACGGTCAGAGCAGAAGTCCGGGCTCAGCACGTGACATGGATGTGGTCCACCGGCCAGGAACTGGTTTTGAAGAGCTTGCTTGATTCCTCCTGGGAATAACTGAACAGTCCACGCTCCACCCCAGGAATCAGGTCTGTTCCCAGTGCCCGCGAGGCCCTTCATCCTCCTCCACGTCTCAAGGCAGCGACCTCGGTTCGCTGAGAGAACCAGGGGGATCGGAGGGAAATTGTTCTTAGAGACCATGGATGAAGTGAGCTGCCTGCTGGCTGCACTCAGCCTAGAGAGGATGCATGGCCAGGGGCCGCGTGTGAGCCAGGCGTCTCCCCAGAGGACGTGCGGGGGAGACTGGGGAGATGGTCCTGCTATTTTGCAGCCTGGCATCTGTTATGCAAAGACTTTTCCTGTCCCGACAACCCTGGGAGGGGCTGCTGTCAAGCCCATTTTGAGGATGAGCAAACCTGAGGCCAGGAGGGGCACAGATGCCCCCCTCGTGGCCCCAGACAGGGGCTGAGAATGGGTGCAGATGGTGGGGAAGGTGACTCCATCCCGTGGAGCCTGCATCAGCACTCCCTCCTCCCAGACACACGGCTGTGGTCAGGAAAGGCCACCTGGGAACCCGTGAAGGCAGTGTAAGATGTGCCCCAGGGGCCGGTTCCCGGCAGCCCTGCTCTCGGCAGCGGTTCCGGGTCCTTGTTTATTTCTTGCCCGCCACGCCTGGCCCCCGGGTGGTTTATGTTATGTGTGGTAAAGAAATGACCATAAAAAGCCTGCTCTGGTTTGGTCATTTGCGCTGGCCGCCGGGGAGTCACCGAGGCCCGGCTCTGAGCCAGGACTGAGTGTAAATCACTGCGCTGGTCTGGCGGGGAGACCAGGCCACCCCTGCTACCAGGCTGCCCTGGCGGTGCTGCTGGACCCTCCGCCATGGGCTGCCCGGGGCCCCAGCCCTGCATCCCCGCCCCTCGCCAGGCACTGCAGGGCTGCCAAGCAGGTGCTCCCTGCAGGGGTCTCCAGCCCACGGGCAGCAGCAGCCCTCTCCACCGGCAGAAGCTGAAGCTAGGAGGCCAAGTCTGGGGGTGAGGGTGGGCTGGAGGTCCCAGGTCGGGGCGCCAGCTTCCAGCCTGCTCCCACCCCACAGCCTGCTCACCGAGCACGTACCTTCCAGAAGTGGAGGGTGAGGAGGCCAAACCCTCCATCAGACCAGGAGGGCTGAGGCCAAGGGCAAGTCTAGAGGCTTCACCCAGGGGCCATGAGCTCGCCACACACAAGCCCACCTCCTCCCCTGACTGGCGGGGACACGTTTTCATTTTCTGTCTGAGGTGACAGTGAGCTGAATGCCCACCCCCTGTTCCCTCCCCTGCTGTGTCTTTGCGGAGAAAGAGCCAGTGTTTGCAAAACAGGGGCACACATGGGGACAGCATGTATGGTTTTACTGGCTTATTAAATTTGATATCTAAGATGTTACCTGAAGGAAGAAAGATGCAATTAGGTACTGATGTCTAATTATTTCAGATTTTGCAATGGACAGTTTGACCTCATCAATGAGTGTACAACCAATACTGTGGTTCCTTTGGGGGCTGTAGTGGGCCGATGCTTTGCTGTTTATTCCCCAGGTGCTTTCTAAGAAACGACCGTCCAGAAATCAGAGGGCAGCATAGGCTGGTACTGCCGAGAGGGTGTCTGCGTTTGCACTAACACAGATCCAGAGCCATGTCAGGGCATCTCCCCATTCCCTGCAGCGCTGATGCTGCCGAGTCCAGAGCCCAGGGCTCCCGCCCCTTGGTAGCAACCATCCGTGAAGACGGCCACATCCTGGCCAGCGGGAAGAGCATCCCCAGGCCTTGGTGAGTTCTCACCTGGTTACATAGCCATGAAGTTGTCCTGGGCAAGTGGGCAACACCTGCCCCGCAGAGCTCAGAGGAGTCCCCTGGCGTGCGCTTAGGAGAAGTGCTTGAGTTTTCATCACAATCCACTTAGATACTGGCAGGCAGGCTAGATTCGAGAGGCACTGGAGTCATCCCTTACTTTATTTTAATTTTTATTTTATATTGGACTATAGTTGATTAACAATGTGTTAGTTTCAGGTGTACAGCAAAGTGATTCAGTTATACATATATAAGTATCTATTCTTTTTCAAGTTCTTTTCCCATTTAGGTTGTTACGTAATATTGAGCAGAGTTCCCTGTGCTACACAGTAGGTCTTTGTTCATTATCTATTTTCTATGTAGCAGTGTATACATGTCAATCCCAAACTCCCTAACTATACCTCCCCACACCCTTCCCCACCCCGTAACCATAAGTTCCTTCTCTAAGTCTGTGAGTCTGTTTCTGATTTGTAAATAAGTTCATTTGTATCATTTTTTTTATGTTCTGCATATAAGCAATATCACATGATATTTGTCTTTCTCTGTCTGACTTCACTTAGTATGATCATCTCCAGGTCCATCCATGTTGCTACAAATGACATTATTTCATTCTTTTTTATGGCAATATTACAATGGAGTAATATGCCATTGTATGCATGACCACAGCTTCTTTATCCATTCATCTGTTGATGGACACGCCTTACTTTTTGATGTTTATAGTCTGTCTCCCCTCGGTATGAGCTCCAGGGCGCAGAGTGTCTGCTGTGCTTCCCACACTATCCTCGGGGCCTAGCACACAGTAGGTGCTCAACAAACCTTCACTGAATGGATGAAAAGATACCTCTTCTGCCTTCAAGGGCTCACAGTCCACTGGGACCTGAATTATTTTATCACCTGGGCACTTGGATGCGTGTGAGTGTGTGTGTGTTTGAAGATGAGTTGTGTATGTAAGTGTGAATTGTGTGGATGTGGATTGTGCACAGGTGTGAGTCGAGTGTGAGTGTGAGTTGTCAGTGTGGGCCGTGTGTGGGCTCTTCCACCCTGGATGGGTTCAGTGACGGACTTGGGGCAAGTGCACCGTGTGTGGAACACTGAAGGTAAAAGAGTGGTTACAGGTGACCCTGCATTTCCACAACTGAACACGCTGGACCCTGCTCTGGGGAAGGACTGTCCTGCGTCCCCCTGGCCCTGCCTGGAGATGAGTTGGCCTCCCCCAATACAGGGGGTGGACCCCGGCCCCCAGCTGTACTGCAGGGCCCCAGGAGCACCCCTCTCATAAGCTGTCCAGCCGTGGGGGACAGAGGGGAGCTGTGGCCCTGGCCTCTGGCCGCATGTCCCAGGCCACAGCCCCCAGCCCCAGCCCAGAGCCCACCCATCAATGCAGGTGGGTGTGTCTGCACCTCCCCAGTGTCTGCAGCTGCCACACCTGACGGGGGTCCCTGTGCCAGGGGACAGTTTGCCCGTGATGACAGGGCCTCTATTGCTCATACAAAGCGGTCAGTCTGCAACCTTGGTAAAGGGGAAGGGATGCTGTATCTCCCCGGCTGGAAGTGCGCGTCCCTTACCTAGAGTAACACTCGTTGTCTTGACAGCAAGTGTTAGGCCTCTCCGTGAATACCGGAGCCGTGTAAAACCGGGGGCTTCTGCCATAGCGGCGGTAGATGTCGCAGGTCTGCGAGCACCAGGAGGAAGCGGCGGCCGTGGATGGTAGGGCGGCACAGGCAGCACCGCAGGCTGGGGACACGTGTCTCCTGGCACCTCCCACTTCAGACGTGGGTGTCGGGCAAAGCCGCCTCCCCAGGGCAGTGAGAGGTGGGCGGAGCCTCAGACGGGCTTTGGGGCTGCCCTGGGCTGCTCGGTGTCGAGGGGACAGACTTGGAGGAACAGGTGGGCAGAGGAAGGACCCAAAAGGGAACTTCAGCCCCAGGGCTGCAGCGAATCTTCCAAGTGTCGGTGTGGGACCCCGTGGCTAACCTGGGTGCCCCCCGTGGCAGGGGACGGGCTCCAGTGTCTTCCATGGGGGTTAATTCCAAGAGGACGTGCTTAGGGGCTCTGGGTGGCCCGTGTGCGAGCACAGAGGGGCCAGGAGGGCAGGGAGTGTGAGGTTCTGCCCCTGGACACAGAGACAGTCCAGGCTGTGTGCTCCGTGCGTGCGCTCCATGCACGTCGATGTGTGTGTGCGTGTGTGGCCGCGTGTGTGCGTACACATGTTTTGGTGTGTGAGCGTGCCCGCGTGTATGGGTGTGTGTGCATGTGTGTAAGGAGGGGGGGTGAGCGTGCCCGTGTGTATGGGTGTGCGCACATGTGTGTAAGGAGGGGGTGAGCGTGCCCGCGTGTATGGGTGTGCGCGCATGTGTGTATGTGGGTGTGAGTGTGCCTCCGTGCATGTGTGTATATATGGGTGTGAGTGTGCCTGCGTGTGTGTGTGCATGTGTAAATACATGGGTGTGAGTGTGTGTACATATGTGATGTGTGCATGAGTGTGTACATACCCACCGCTAACAGGCACTGAGACACCCGAACTCCTCTTTCCCAAGAAGGCCTAGAAATGACTCCTGATCGGCCTGGTTCTCTTGGTGGCTGCTGCAGTGGCCTGCGTGTCCGTAGCCCTGCTCTGCGCACAGGCCCGGCTCCCTGAGCTCTTCTCCAGGCCCTGGGGGCGGCCGGCCTTGTGGCTTTGCCCACATGGCTGCTGGCTCCCGGTGGCAGCTTTCCTCTGCCATCGCACAGCTAACCTGGAACCCAGAGAGCAGCCACGAGACACACTGTAGAACAGTAAGGTGATGGATCTGAAATCATTAGGTTTTTGTTGTATTCTTGAATGAGCATTAAAATTCCTCTCTGGGAAATGTTGCACAGCAAGTGAACAAAGCCCCTGAACAGCACTCGCCCTTCTCCTTAATGCGTGCACCAGAGGGTGCTGTGCAGCGGCTCTGACCGGGAACAGTCACCGTTCCAAAATACATTGAGATTTCATGAAAAAGAAAAAAAGGCAAAAATGCCTTACTGTAGATTTCTGCTTCCCTCGAGAAAAAAAAAAACATGATACTCTTTTAAGCTGCAACAGTGAAAAAAAACGTGAAATATGTGATGTGTTTTTACCAAGTGTCTAAATAAAGGTTTAGTGAGTCACTATGGAAAACAGAAAATCTTTATTTTAAGAGCTGCAGTTTAAGAGGTTTTTTTTTTTTTTTTTTCTTCTTAAATGCAAAATCTTCCCTTAGAGTTGTAACTTAAACATTTCCCATCAGCTAGATCCTCTCTGGCCTGAATTTACAGCAAATCTGAAATTTTTCAAAAAATACACTCTAAAAATGTGCCGTTTGGGCCAGCAGAATCTGTATGGATGGAGAAATGCGCTCTTATCCACACTCAGAGAGAGGCCTCCGAGTCTCCCCTAAATGTTTGAAGTGGGAGCGCCATCCCGGAGCTGAACACCCAGGGGGGTAGGAGAGGAGGTTCCATCCAAACTGGGGTCTGAACCTGTTTCCCAAAGTCATGGAGGAAGAGGCAGGGGACCACATCACTTGAGTGTCCCACCTGGTGACCTGCAGAGAGATGGCTGTCCCCACGCTGGCCCGGCAGTGCAGCCCCGAGGCAAGCCCTCACTTACTTAATTCCTTATTTTCAAAGAAGACCCTCCACCTTCCTTCCTCCTCTAGACTTTTGCTCCAAAGGCTTCAGTTTCTCTGGTATCTTATGCCGATTAGAGTTGCACCTCAATTTTTTTTAACAAAGTAGAATCAGTTGCCCCCACTTGAAAAGTTAGGTCTAAGTATGAGCTTCAAAGGCCCAGATAGTTTTCACGGCTCCCACCTTGCCTGTGCACCTCGGGGTCCTATTATTAATGAACTCATTCGCTTCCTTAAAGACAGACATGCAAGTATTCCCAACAACATCTATAAAACTATTTAATGCACTTTTCGAAACAAAGCATCTTACAGCCATAGTAATTGCAGTTTTACTAGAACTTTAAATGAGAAGCAGCCACCTACGAAGTTTTGATGCGGTAGCTGATTAGACAAGTAAAACGTACAGGCGCGATTTATGGGGCGGGGCACCCCCGTGCGTGCCAACACCAGTTCCGCGTGGCTGGGGTGGGAAATCCTGCTAGGGACACAGCTTTATGCCACTTAACGGGTTGCAAGTGGTAAAGAGAAAAATGCTGGATTTTACAGGAAAATCATATTCATAAATCTCCTGCAGTGAATTACAGTATAACTCAGAGCTGTCTTTGTTTTTCTGCTGTGACGAATTCCATTCTGTTTCCAGTGTAGAAACGGTAAACACAAACCCTGAAGTGGAAACCACTCCCTCTGCGCAAGTGTTACAGCCGATTTACAGCGACCCCAGAACCGCTTCCACTGTGCGCCCAGCCGTTGGGGATTTTTATCTTCCCTACTTGAGAGTCCGGCTGCTGATGGCCCCAGGGACCTTCTCGGGTGCCCGGGTCCCCATCCTGGGGCGCTTTTGTCCTCTTGACCCAGGCAGTACCACCTCCCAGGGCTCCCCCAAGGGAGATGGTCCCAAAGGAGGCTGCCCCGCCCTGGGCTGCCCTCAGGGGACCCAGCTGCTCGGCTTTCTTCATTTTGATGTCCTTTGGGGGTGGTTTGTTTTCAAATGGAGAAGGGTTGCATGTTTTCATACTTTAGACATCTGCAATTATCTAAATGATATCAAAGCACCACATTTTTTCATGTTTTATTGCCCCTGGAAGGGGTTGTTCTCCAGGAGGCCTGCTGTTCCGGGGCAGAACCCAACACCGCCGCTTAGCTGTCTGACCTCACAGGTCCCCCAGTCTCTCTGGGGGGTCACTGCTTCACTGTCAGCTGACACACACACTCCAAGGCTGGAAGCTGGGCCTGGGTCTCCTGGGGGCTGGGTGCTCCGTGAACCTGCGAGGTGCCTGCTTCCCCTCGTCACGTAACCCGTCATCCCGGAAGCCCACTTCCTTCTGGATGGTCCCCTGATGAACTGTAGAGATGACCCTCTCGCTCCCAAGTCCCCAGCCCCTCGGCCGCATCTGGCCGACCACTAACGGCCTGAAACAGCCTCCCCTTGAGCGTGTGGCCCACACCCTAGGCCTGCTTATTTCAAATCCGGATTCTCTGGCCTGATTCCCTTTTCTTGGAAAAGCCCCAGCCAGGTCTCCCTCCACCGTCCATCCAGATGACCTCCCCACTCTGGGGACAAAGTGCCTTGCCTTACACTCTCCACGTAACCCCACGGGCAGCCCCAGAAACTTGCAGGTACATTTGGGTGGTGGCTCACGGGGAGCAGATCGTCTTTCCCCCTCAATGTGGGCCTCGGACACAGGCCTCAACAGTGTCCACACACCCTTCCTGCCGGGTCACCAGGATGCCTGGGGCCGTCCTTCCAGAAGCGCTCATTACTGGACGGCAGTGCCCGCAGTGCCTGGGGACCTCCACGGGGGGCACTCAGGGACGGCCACGTGCCCAGGCCTTGGCTAGGATGTGCAGAGAGCTGCTGGGCATCCCCTGAAGGCTCACAGGTACAGGCCACGACGGCTACCTGAAGAGAAGCAGTTCCCAGGCCTCTGCCCAGGTGGCGAAGAGGCCTGGTACTCTGGGGGCAGCAGTCACACTGCGGGGTGGGGTGTCCCCACCAGGAGGGTCACCCCCTGAGCCGCGCAGGTCTGAGCTCAGGCTGAGAGCAGGCAGAGGGAGTTCAGCTAACTTTGGGGTCCACACAGCACGCGGCCGTGTGTCCGTCCAGGCGGGATGTAGGCCCCAGCCAGCCAGACCCCGTGACGCCCTGGGCCCTGGCCTCCTGCCACCAGCTCACGCTCAAGGGTGGACCCCGTGCCGCCTCTGGGAGAGGGTCCCCTCCTTCCCCGTCCCAGGTCCCAGGCTCAGCCCCAGCCCAACTCTGTCTCGTGCGGTGCCTTTAGTGTGAGGTGTGCGTCCAGCAGGAAATCCAACAGGTTGGGGCATCCGAGCTCGGGGGCAGCTGGAAGGTGGGCTGGGAAGGGGAATTCCAGGAGTAAAGTAGCATCACCACTAGAAGTCAGACCAAGGCGGCTGGAAGCTGAGGGGCACAGAGCCCCTGGGAGACCAGCTCCCGCCACGGGGGACCCACGGGGCCCGTCCCTTGAGAAGATTTCAAGGATGACCTGGTTAGAGGTGCTCAGGAGAGCATCTGTGCTGACCAGTTTTATGTGTCAACCTGGCTTGGCCATGGTGCTCAGGTTTTGGTCAAACACCAGTTGAGATGTCACCGTGAAGGTGTTTCTTAGGTGTGGTCAACATCACCAACAGGAGATGCTGGTGAAGGAGGTTAGGGTTGGTCCTCATGCAGTCAGTGGAGGCCTTCAGAGCAGAGACAGGTCTCCTGAAGGAGAAGGAATTCTGCTCCCAGACTCAAGACCACCACGTCAGCTACTCCCGGGGTCTCCAGGCTGCCCGCCTGCCCTGCAGATTCTGAATCACTAGCCCCCAACAATGCGTGAACCAATTCCTGAAAATAGATCTCTCTGTCTCCTTCTCTCCCTCTGTTTCTCTGGAGACCCTGAACTAAGGCAACATCCAGAGCCAGAAAACCTCTATGTGGTTGGCAATTGTTTGATTCAAAAGGGACCCCGCAGATTTGCTTGGCATTTGGAGGAGGGGAGTAGGGGGGCCTCTGAATTGTCAGCCTTACCTTTCAAGTTCCCTCTGGTTTGGACTTCCACAGTTCGGTTGCTAACCCACTTAAAACCAATGATTACCCTAGAAATGATGCTAAGCTGTTAAGGAAAGAAACAATCTTAAAAAGCTAAATCACACATGCACACGCACGCACACGCCCATGTGCACACTGGTGGCACACAGCTGGATGTAGATTGAAGAAATATTTTCTGATAGAAGTCAGGCTTGATAAAGGGAATGCACACTGCCATGTGTGAAAGTACATATTAATAATTAAGCCATGCGATCATTACCTCAGGATATTATTTCTTAAATATCTCTTGCAAAGGCAATATGATTACATATGAATGATATCAATTTTCTACCAACAAAAAAATCTGCAGAAATAGGAATTGAATTACACTGTCCAATTTGCTGTAAAGTTCACTGTATGTGAAGAAATTAATCAAGGCTACCACCACCCATTTTTATGGGAACATAAAATGATGTGAACTTCCATTTTTAATAAAGATGCATAGCACTTTTATGAAGACTGACTAATAACACTATAATGAACTGAAAAGCTACTGATATATTAAGAATGAAAATTTTGAGGAATGTATTTACTGAGACTTTTTCATGGAAGACTGTATTTCTCTGAAGTCTCTTTTGCAATCATTATAAACCAGAGGTGGAATTTCAAGGGAGACACAGCCCAAGCACCGTGCAAATTTATCTTCGAGTCATGAAGCACTTGAGTCTGGAGTAGTGTTTGGGCTCCAGGGACACGGGGGTATGTGTGTGGGGGGTGTTCAGGGGCCACCCTTCAGAGCATCAGCGATTCACCACGAATTTCTCAGCCGGCAGCTTCCTGGAACAGAACCCCCGGAAGGTCGGGGATAGAATGTTTAGCTTCTCAGCGTGGCATCCTTGATGCTCGCCTGTCTCTACCCAAATCCAGGAAGGATGGCCTTGTCTTGTATCCAAACCCAGACACATTAACTGTAAAACAAATGCCCTTGACTGATTTTCAAACATGCGTTTCTGAGCTGTGGTTTGTGCCTGCCGTAGCATTTACCAGCTTTGGGCAGGTGGATACAACTTGCATTAGTCTCCAATTAATTAGGAGGCTCTCTGCAGGACTCAGCATACCCAGAAAGCCCGGTCTCAGGGTGCCTGTGGGAAGCCAGGGAAGCGGCTTTAAACCAACGACACCAGCACTGGATCCAGAATTATCCCATCAAAGTCATGCAAATCTCGTTTTTTTATTTTTTTCCCCTTCAGAACAAAAAGTGTAACACATGCTTACGGTAAAAATTTGGAAATACAGGAAAATGTAAGGAACAAAATAACAAACCTCCAAAATTCCCTTTCCCGAGATCACATCAATTAACATGTTAAAATTCCTGCGTGTTTTCTTTCCTTCATACACTCATGGTCACACCTGCATGTATCTTTACATACAGACACATATACATGGCTGTTATCAAACCCTCTCACATCTTCTATTACTTTTTAAATTTAATTTTGAACAGTTAACTCATATTCGTAGTTCATAAACCAGAAAATAGAAACTGGTTTTTGTCCTAACATTTTGCTGTGAGCATTTTTCCAGGTCATTAACATTCCATAAACGTGTTTTTCCACGGCTCCAAAGTGCAGTACATATGGGTGCACGTAATTTATGGAGCCGTCCCTCTATGGCTGGGTGCTCAGGTTGTTTCCAGGTTCTCACCTTTGTGACTACTCGGACAGTGAACATCTCGGGCCTGTATTCTTCCTCCAGTTGGATTACATCATAGTCTTTCAAGAGGGGGAGGCGGGGGCAGGCGGAGCCCAGGAGGCCGAGCTCCCTCCACCCTGGAAGGACACCTGTTCCCGGCTGCCAACTCCCGCCTCCGCTGCAGCCCTAAGGCCTTAGCGGGACAGGGGTCTCTCCGGGTTTGATGCCCTGGGGAATCCGACATCTCCCTGATTCCTGTGTCGTTGCTCCGTGAGCGTCCCCTCGATGGTCTGGCGTGGAGAGGTTACACCTGTAGCCCTGGGGGCGGTCAGCCCCTTCCCCCAGGGGCATCTGTGCCCCTGGAAACCTTGCAGGTGGTTACAGCCAGGCCACTTAGGTTTGGGAACCCTCATGACGGTGTGCTCTTCAGCAGGTGAGGAAAGGGACCCGAGCCGCTAAGAAACGTGCCCCAGATTTGCACAGCTGGCGGGCAGCAGCAGCAGGACCTCAGCCAGGTCTTGAGACGGGTGACCCTGTCTGTTTCCGTGGGTGCTCAGCTCAGTACACCTGGCTTACCAGGAAGGTGGCTCTGTTCCCAGCCCAGGGCTTCCCAGGGATCCACACTCTCGTCCTCTTTCCCTGTCCCTCCCCTGCCCTGGCGTCCCTTTCCTTCTTCCAGACACCAGTCACCGCTTCCCTCTCTCTCCTTCTCAGCTCTTCACACTCTCCATCTCTCTGTTCCACTGTCTCTGTATCTCTCTCAGTCCCTCTGTCTCTGTGTCTCTGTCTCTCACACACACATTCCCGCAGAGGCGATTCTCTCTGCCTGGAGGGCTTCTCCCCGCTCCCAGCCCCAAGGTTCCTGCGCATGGTCAGCTCCTCATCCTTCACCTTCAAATGTCTCCCCCTCTGGGAATCTTCCCTGACCTTTCCAGACAGAGGTAAATGCCATCTCCTTGGGCCCCGTGGTGGTGCACACAGCCGTGCGTCTCCCCTGCAGGCAGTGGGACCGCGGGTCTCAGCGCTCTCGCTGTCCAGGCTCAGCACAGGGTCTGGTCTAAAACAGGCACCACGTGCGTGCTAGGTGAGCAGGGGGTTTCAAGGAAGGCGTTCTTGGGGGAGACAGAGGCCTCTCCATGCTGCGTCGCGAGCAGCCACGTGAAGGACGCTGTCACCACGCCTGAGCACCAGGTAGCCCCTCTAAGTCCCTCGTGCTGCCTCTGAGGGGAGCTCTGGTTTGGAGTCAGACAGGGGCTCCAGGTTAGGAGACCCTGAGCGAGTCCCTTCTCCTCCGGAGCACAGTCTGCCTTTCTGTAAAATGGGAGCAATGTCTACATGCCGCCGTGGTTGAATGGCATCTCGAATAAGTACCTGCTCAAAAGAGAGCTCGGCACTCTACTCGCGTTAGTGGTACGATTGATATTATGTATCAGATCATCCCTGCGACCGACAGAGTCATGTTCCCCCAGAGATGTCCAGGTCTCAATGCCCAGAACTTGTGAACACGTTGCCTTTCCTGGCCAAGGACTGTGGCTAGGATCTGGAGTGTCCTGGGAGACTTGATGTAACCGCAGGGCTCCTCACAGCAGGCGAGAGACCAAAGCAGGCTTTGAAGATGGAGGAGGGCCCGTGGGCCAGTAGGAGGCGTCTAGAAGCTGGCACAGGCGAGGCACACATTCTCCCTGTGGTCATTTGTTACAGCAGCGGTCGGAAACTCCTACAGCTCCCCTGCCCAGGAAGCTTTGATGGGCTCCCATCCCCCATGGGAGGAATTCCGGTCTCCTTGCTGCAACATGTAGGACAACAACCATTTCCCAAACGCCTTCCCCTCCTGACCACACCTTCCCCGTCGCTGCAGAAGGCTAGTCTGACGAGCTGTTTGGCAGTGGGAAAGCGCATCTGGAATTAGGCTCCCAGCCATCCAGAAGCGTGAGGCCGAACCCCTCCACCAGCCACAGAGCTCATTCCAGCCGGTGGTCAGTGGTCCTCCAGGCCACTCCTGTGCCTCGGCCCTGCCTCGGGGCTCCCACCAGCCGCCCCAGCCCTCCACTCAGTGACCCTGACCATCCTCCCTGGGCGTGGGTCTCCCTCGTGTGGGCCCTCAGGGCAGCTTTGGTGGGACACACCATGTCCTGCTTCCTCCGTGTCGTGGGACCCCCCCAACCCCGGCACCCGGCAGGGCCTGGCCCACGTCGTCAGAAGGGTGACCTCATTTACGAGTGGGTAGATGACTAGCTGGTGGATGAATGATCACTCCAAGGCCACAGAGGTCAGGCGGGGGGGAGAGCCCCCAGCACATTTCCCCCGGAGACTGGAGGGCAGGTGAGAAAGCAGACGGTCCCCGGGTCGAGGCGGCAGCCTGAGTGGTAAAGATGCTCTCCTCCTGCAGAGATGTATACACTTTTACTTCCCACATTTCTGGAATTACTGGAACTTCCCACAATCATGTCTTACTTCTGTAATACTGATTTTCAAAATAGAAACAACAACAGAAAAATGACCAAGTAAACAGTAAGCCTTACACAGCGCATTAAAATGGCCTTTAAAAATATTATCCTGAATTCCAGCCCATACACCCACATGTCCCTCAATTTCTTCCCAAAGGGGAAAAAATGGGTTAAATGCTAACAGCTAGGCTATAAACGGGAGAAGCCCACACGATTTAAATTAATGATTTATTCCTTTAAAGATAGCATGGGATCTATCACTGACCTGCAGCATCCTCTATCTGCATATAGCCGTGTAGCACAGCAATATCTGGCAGTGAATATGGAAAAAAAATCAATTTTTCCTAGTTTCAAGCATATCTCCAGAGTCTGAGATATGTCTGGCTTGCTTTTCAAATATCGCTGAGAGGGATTCCAGCTTCCCTCTCCGGGAGGCCTGGGGCCTGCGAGTGGGTTACCTGTCGTATGGATGCTCGTGCTCTTTGTGCAGTGCGTACAGCCCTTCCCGAAAAGGCAGCCGCCCCCCTCGGAGGCGCGGGGCTGGGCCTGGGCGGGTGCGATGATAATTACCATCGATTACCACCACAACAATTGCATTTTTCGTAAAACCACCTCCTCACCAACAGATGATTTTGCTAGCTGCTGTTCTGTTCCTTCTGGCGGCGGAACGCGTCTTCCCTTCCGGGTTGATGTGCCCCGAGGGGTGCAGCAACTCCCGTGGGGAGACGCTGTTGCTTCTCCTGGTCGTTTTGGCTGAATCAATAGCACAGCTTTTATTTTTTTTCTTATTGTCTTTTTAAACAACTTGTTTTTTGCAAAGCCTTATGTTCACTGCGGAAATGAGCAAATTTTGTCCATCCATATGGGGTTTAAGAAACCCAATGCCTCTCTCCTTTCTTCCTTGCCTTCTTTACCAAGTGCCGATGTCAGGTGCCTGGGCTATGCACACCTGGAAGGATGGAGCCACCCAGGGGAGAAGTAAAATATAAGAAATGGATTGGCCCCATCCCTCTACTTCCCCCGTGGAGTCAGTGTACTTCTTGGGTGACGTTTTTGTTTGCTTTTTCTTTTCCTTTTTTTTAAAGCAGGTCAAGGGTTTACTCTGCAGTCCTAGCAGTGACCGAGAAATTGAGATGCCGGGCTGCTTCTGCAGGAAGCCCCATCTCAGATAGGCCTGCACGGCGGAGGCATTGTGGCAGAAGCACCTACGCTCTGGGTCTCACTCAGTGATCAGCAGGGTGGGGACCGTGCTCTCAGTGCCTGGAGGGGGGAGCCACCACCGCCGGAGCTCGCCCCCAGCCTCAGCCATCCTGGCAGGTAGGCAGGGCCAGCAGCCAGTGGCATGGCTGGATCTCAGGGTTCTATCGCAACCTTCTTCTCCAGAATGTTCTCAGGGTCTGAATTCCATCCTGAGGGGTTAACTCATTGATGACTCTCTGCAAGCAGAGTGGAGGGAACACGTCACGCCTCTCTGTCGTGAACATTTCAGCCTAAACAGGTGAAATGAGTGAATGTCACGTTACAACTCCCCGGGAAGAGGGGGTCCGCTCCCCGGTCCCCCCCCCCCGCACCTCCTCCCGGGGCAGGCTGACTGCTGTTGTCCTTCCAGAGCCGCTCATATAACTCCCCCTCTGAGCCCCGCCCTCCACCCCAAGATCGGTGCCCCCTACCCCCTCTCAGCGCCCACGTCACTCAGAGGTGACTGTGCCCATGGTGAGGCTGCCTCAGCAGACGGGGTGGGGTGTGCAGGGGACTCCCGGAAGGAGCACCTGGGCCTTGCATCCCCCTCCATCCATCCATTCATTCATTCATTCATTCATTCCTCACGCTTCCATTCCTAACCATTCACCATCTGTCTGTCTTTGCCAGGCTAGCATTCTGCCTGGGACTTGCTGAGCACTCGGCTAAAGGAGCTGAATTAATAAATGAGCGGGAGAGAATTGTGCAATTTCAGAACTGCCAGAGGCCTTAAAGTGATCTAATCCAGTTCTAACCCAACAATGGCAACTTAGAGTTGAGTAAACGGAGACCCAGAGAAACCAAGTGACGGAATCGTGTCACGTACAACCTCCCCACGGGTGTGCGTTCCCCTGCACCAGCCCACATGTGTTTGTCTACGTGCAGAAAGTACATCTGGGAGAGTATGAACCCATCTGAACAGGGGCCGCCTCGGGTTAGGATCCTAGCTATCAGGGATTTCCTTTGAGTGTGAAGGCAGGACACACATATTTTTAATTTAAAAGACTCAAATATGCTTTTTAAAATAGACATTTAAAAAATTTTTTGTCTTAATGTACTAAAAATGTTTAAATAGACTATTTTTTAGGGCAGTTAAGTTAACAGCAAAACTGAGTGGCCCGTACAGAGATTTCCTACATACTCCCTGCCGCTACGCACCCACACACCCAACCCTCTCTCAAAATCCCCCACTGGGTTCATCTGATGAAACTATGTTGACACATTATCACCCCAAAGTCCATAGTTTACTGTTCACTCTGGCTGCTGTGCCTTCTGTGGGTTTGGATAGGTATCCACCATTATAGTATCATACAGTGCTGTCCACTGTTTCAACTCTTATTCAGTCAACCCCCAACCAACCCCTGACAACCAGTGACCCTTTTATTGTCTCCGTAGTTGTGCCTTTTCCAGGATGTTATCTAGTTGGAATCACACAGTATGGAGGCTTTTCAGATTGTCTTCTTTCACTTAGTAAAGTTCATTTATGTCTCCTCCGTGTCTTGTCCTGGCTGGATAGCTCATTTCTTTTTAGCACCGAATAATATTCCATGGCCTGGAGGCACCACAGTTTATCCATTTCACCTCCTGAAGAGCATATGGGTTGCTTCCAAGTTTGGGCAATTATGAAAAAGGTACTATAAACATCTGTGTGCGGATTTTTGTGTGGACGTGACTTCAGCTCCTTTAGGTAAATACCAAGGAGTATGATCGCCGGATCCTGTGGAAAATATGTTTAGTTTTGTTAAGACACCGCCAAACTGTCTTCCAAAGTGGCTGCACCGTTTTGCATTCTCACCAGCAACGAATGAGCGTTCCTCTTGCTCCACATCCTCACCAGCATTTGGTGTTGTCAGTGTTCCCAGTTTGGGCCATTCTAATAGATGTTTTAATGCATTTTTTGAAGTATAAGCCAAGCTGAATTTCCAGAGTAAGCGTATGTATAACCAGCATCAGATCAAGAACTGATACATGACAGGGTGCCAGGAGCCCCCTTCACCCTCCCAAGGGTATGCCAGCTCCCAGAAAAGTAAACCACAATTCACTTTAAATGCCAAGGATTCGCTTGTCTATTTGAACTTTATGTACATGGACTCGCAGAGTGTATTATCTCTTGGATTTTTTTGTGGTTCTTGTACTCTTCTTTGACTCATTATTATATTTATGAGATCCATCCATATTCTTGTGTGTGGTTTGTTCACTGTCATTGTGTTGAAGTATTTTACTTTACACGGATGGAACTCACCAGAATTTATTTATCCATTTTACTGCTGATAAATGTTTCTGCTGTTTGCAGTTCTTGGCTATGACAAAGAAAGCGGCAACAAATGTATTTTACGTATCTTTTGCTAAGCAGATGTGCACATTTTCTGTCACAGAATATGCATCTATTTGGCCTTTGCACTGAATACTGTGCCCTGAATTCACCTTTCTGTGTCCTTTCTTCCTGGTATCTTTGTTCTGCTTAGACATCCTGAGATCCAGCTTTTACCTCTGCAGCCCTGTGAGATGACCAGAAGCTCCGGGGGCTCCTCTGTCTCTTAGTCCCAGCCCCCTGCTCAGATTCTTAGATTTTGCCTTGTATCAAGACTCTGCATTTGTCCTGAAGGAAAGTGTGGTTCATAAAATATCAGCCCACTTCTCTGAAGTTTCCTCCTCTTAGGATCATGACCCCTAAGTCCTGGTTCCCTCAGTAGCCCTCCAGTGTCTTTAAAAGAAATAGTTATATCTAGAGCTAGCTGCCTCTCCCTTTTTCTCTTTATATCTCTCTCCTCTCTTTCTCTATCTATCGTCTATCTATCATTCTCTATCATCTATCAATACCTCTCCCTCATCTTTATCATATCTATTTATCCTCTATTATCTATCTGTCCTTTGTTATCTATCCTCTGTCATCCATGTCTGCTTGTCTATCTATCTATCATCTATCTATCTATCTATCTAGATACACTAACACTAACAACACCAAAGTGAACTGAGTTATTAATGGCTGTGATTACACTCATTGCAAATTGCCCCCTGTAGGGCCTTACAGTTACCTCTGAGCGGGCTTCTCTCCTTTGTTCTGAGACAACGCAAGGGAAGTGTTTAGCACGGCACCGACCTTTAATCAGTAACTAATAAATATTAAATATCATTTTAGTTCCCAACTATTCTTGATGTTTTCCTATCCCATCAGAATTACCTTTTTCCTATAATCTCACTATCCAGGGTGAAAACCTTAAGGTCATGCTTGATGCCTTTTTTTTTTTTTTTTTTTTTTTTTTTGCGGTACACGGACCCCTCACTGTTGTGGCCTCTCCCGTTGCGGAGCACAGGCTCCGGATGCGCAGGCTCAGCGGCCATGGCTCACAGGCCCAGCCACTCCGTGGCATGTGGGATCCTCCCGGACCGGGGCACGAACCCGTGTCCCCTGCACCGGCAGGTGGACTCCCAACCACTGCGCCACCAGGGAAGCCCCAATGCTCGATGCCTTTTGATACCTCATCCCTAAAGGAAAATGAGCATTTCACAGAATCCTTGTCAACATTCTTACTTGAGGATTTCTTGGACTCATCCTTTTCCTTCTGGTCTCCTTGATTTGTGTATTATTATTGTAGAGGCGAGGGATTTATTACTAAATTAGAAAATAGCAATTGATGAACTTTCCTGCAAAACACATGAGCATTATTTCATGAATGAGTCCCTAGCAAATCTAACATGAATGTTCATCTGAACAGCAGACAAGTGTGAAGGCGGAAGGGACACGTCCGCACACTGAAATAAAAGGGACTCTCAGAAAGGCACAGCATGGGTCTCAAAAGAAGAAGTCGCATCAGCCCATTGCATTGCCCTCCCTATGGCTTGGACCGTTGAGCGGCATCGGCAGACAGGTCTCCACCCTGCCTTCAGCACGGTCAGATGTTCATTCACTTGTGTATCCCGCAGCTGCTGCTGGAGCATCCCTGTGTCCCAGGCACTGTTCCAGATGCAGGGGGTACCTGGCAGCCAGCAGTGAACAACACAGAACACAACTCAGCCTCCCTGGTGTTCACATTCAACTCTGAGCAGGTAGGCAACACACATGATAAATTAGTACCACGCGCGATTTCAGATGGTGAAATTTTAGATGGTATTGGGATGCGAAGGAGTGACGAAGAATGGAAGGGGAATAGGGGACACGCGGGCTGGGGTGTAGCCAGAAAGGCCTCCCTGAGAAGACGCTGCTTGAGCAGACTCAAGGGGGGTCGCCGTGAAGCTGTGGTCTCTGTGGCAGAGCCTTACAGCCCAGAGCAGGGGGGGCGCAGAGGCTCTGCAGGGGTCCGCAGGGGCTGGCGGGCGCCTCTTCCCAAATTCCTGTTCCGCGGAGCCATGTTGGTAGCTTAAAATCAGACATGGCGGGAGTGTTTACATCAGGGACATTGAAAACATTACGAGTCAGGGCTCACCCCGTAGGGCACACCCTCCCTCTGCAGGAGATGAAGGCGGAGCGGGCATCAGGCAGCCACGTGGTGGACCCTGAAGGCATTCGTGGCAGGCAGAATAGTGGCCCCAAATAGGTGCCCATCCTGAACCCCAGAAACTGGGAGTATGGTCCTTCAAACAGCAAAAGGGACTTTGCAAATGCCATTCAGTTAACGAACTTGAGAATATCCTGGATTATGTGGGGGTCCTGATGAATCAGGGGGTCCTTGTAAGTGGAAGAGAGAGATGTGGGAGAGCCAGAGAGGGAGGTGTGAGGATGGAGCAGAGGTCGGGATGGGGCAGCCATGAGCCCGGGAGCGAGGGCGGCCTCCGGAAGCGGCAAGGTCAAGGCCACCGTCCTGCCCTGGGGTCTCCGGAAGGGACTCCACCCTGCCGGCACCTCGACCTCAGCCTCCCGAGACCCACTTGGGACGCTGACCTCCGGAACCATAAAATAATAATACACTCGTGTTGTTTGTGCCTCTAAGTTTGTGGTGACTTGTTCACAGCGGCAGGAAGCATGCGTCATTATGAGGACTTGGGCTTTCACTCAAGGTGGTGGTGGCTTGGGGTGGCGGGTTGAGAGAGGCCTGTCTGGAAGGGTGACGGGTTCCTGCCGCTGTGCTGAGGCGAGATGAGCAGGGCGGGCCGGGCTGCAGTCCCGGGCGGGTCAGCTGGAGACCTGGGCCCTGAAGGCAGCGCTGACTGCATCGCTGACAGCTCGGCCGTGGGGAGGGCAAGGCAGGGCACCGTCCAGCGCGATGCTGAGATTGTCCCAAGCCCCAGGGGAGGTGGCTTTTCCTGAAAAGGGAAGGCCGTGGGACAAAGAGGTTTGTTAGTTTGGTTTGAGAGGCCTGTTTACATCCCAGTGTGGGAAGGTCGAGGGCTGGGAAAGGAAGCGCTGGCTGGGGAGGAGGAGGAGAGAAGTGGGCGCGTCCAACACCGGTGGGGGAAGGGAGCCGCCTCCTGGTCCACTCCCCTCTTGCTACGTGTCCGGGGACAACCCGACGTCAGCGTGTGACCTGTCCCAGAGCCCACTGTGTCGTGCCGGGTCTGCCGTGACCAGCGCCACCCAGTGGATCCCCTCCGATTTGCAGGTGGGCTCCGCCATGTTGGCAGAATGGGCGGGAACGGTCTGCGCAAAGCTCGTGATAAATAGCTGCGCAGGACGTGAGAGGGGGTCCAACACAGCACCCCGGGGGTCAGCACCGAGCCTGGCTTTAGTTAACGTCCTCGTTAATTATCTGGAGGAGAAGATAAAGACTTGTTAATTAAATTCACAGATTATACCAAATTGGGAGGTGTTGAGAAGACCAGTGATGACAGAGAAATCATTCAAGAGTCCAGAAATATGGACAAGAAATAAAATGAGACTCAGTGTGGAAAACTGCAGGAGGATTGAACCAGAGGATATTAATCCAAAACATTGGAATTCAGTGGGCAGTAACAGCCAGGAAAGTAGAAATGCTTAAAAAGGCCTATAGGTAATGTCAGGCAGCAAATTAATTATTATTCTACGGTGCAATTCTGCAGCACAATGGTCCAGTGTGGTTCCCCCCTTACTTATAGGCCTCATTAGCCCGGGATGAGCTTGTAATCTCTCTCCCTCTCTCTGCGCACACACACACACTTCAACCTACCTTGTCTGAAATGTTTTCGTTGCCAGGATGGCTCAAGAGTAGAGGGTGGTGGAGCTTCAGACACACCCTCCACCGTGCTTCCCGTGAGGAGAAAGAACAGGGCCTGTGTCATGGTCCTCCAGAGTGAGCACTGGTGCCCGGGCCAGGTTCAGAAAAGGCAGAGCTGGGCCGCATGTGGACGGCCAATGAATTGATGTGCCTGAGATCACAAGGCTGGACCGTGGCCAAGACATGAAGCTGAACTCTGGAGCCGGGGCTCATAACCACGATGTGACACAGACCCCAGGGGGTGAAAATCATGAACAGGTATTTTCTTTCTTCTCCATTCTATTTGATTCACGCACGTCAAGTCATTACTGAGTGCTGATCTCAGTCGTAGGTGATGGGTATCCAGTGATGCTCTGATGGGACTCTGGTCAAGGACCACACTGCCTCAGCAGCCGTCTCCAAGCTTTTTTGAATGTATAAGCCCACCATTAAAACATTTGTGAGTCGCCCTCTGAATGCATACTTATTTGTTAATTATATACATGTACCATGGTATTACTGTATTACAGATGTTATACAACTTACCCCAAAATAACAATTTCAAATATGTACTGATAGAAGCTCCGTTTCCTTCTGGTTGGCCAGTGTGACTGCACGCAGCTCCGTTCTGGAGCCCTGCTTTAGGGAAGAACTCCTACACCAAGAGGAAAGCACAGGTATCATGGGGTAAACAGCATCCCCCCAAATTCAAGTCTGCCTGGAACCCAGAATGTGACCTGATTTAGAAACAGAATCTTGGCAGATGTAATTTTTTTAGATGAGGTCACACTGGATGAGACTGGCCATAAATCCAATGACTGGTGTCCTTATAAGAAGACAGGACACAGAGAGACACAGAGAAGATGGCCACAGAAAGTGGGCAATGCAGCCTCAAGCCAGGGATTTCCAGGAGCCACCAGATGCCAGAAAGAGGCAGGGGAGGATCCTCTTTTAGAGCTTCCAGAGGAAGACAGCTCTGCCAACACCGTGATATCAGACTTCTGGCTTCTAGAACTGTGAGAGGATAAATTTCCGTTGTGTGAAACTCCCAGGTTTTGGGTACTTATTTGGTTTTCAGCGTGACTGGTTGGGATGGAGCAGGTGTAAGAAAGGCTGCGAAAGGGCTGGCTGGTCATTGGTGGCTCTCTGGACGTCACGGCCATCTCTCTGCCTTCGAGACAAGTTCTGGTTCGACCAGAAAGTCTGGCCTCCTGGAGCTGTCAGCCCCCAACCTGCTCTCTCCTCGACAGATGTCACCCCGGCCTGGTCCTGGCTCTGCATCCGGCTGCTCTGCTGGGCCGTGAGCTCTGAGCGGGGGTGGGAGGGACCACACACACCCCCTCGGCTCACACACACGCTTTCCTCCCCTCAACTCCACTGACAAAACACAAGCTCAAAGATAAAATTGGGAGGAATTTCAAAATGGCAACACAGGAGCACTAAACCAAGTGTGGGCCCTTCTGAGCCAGCCCCTGTGTGACGACACAGGCCCACGAAGCTGCCGGGGAAGCAGAGTGTGGCTCTCAGGATGCAGCTAGGATGAACGGGCAGGACCGTGGTGTCACCAAGTGACAGAAGAAAACCCCAAGCCCAGTCCCTTGTGTTGCATAAGTCACGTCTAATCCCGGTTTACCTCCAGGCCTTAATCTCTAGCGCAGCCCCTCTTGTGTCCGCTCTGAGCCGCGGAGTGTGTTCCGGGCTCCATTCACCCAGTGGTGCGTCCTGCAGGAGGCTCGGCCTCGCCTCCCATCCTACGGCCGGTGTCTGCCCGTCTGTCCTTTCACTAGTGCCAGCACCGGGTCCTGTTCACCTGCCATCCTCGGGCTGATGCGTGGACAGCGGGGCCATCGCACACCCATCCGCATCCTAGCCCTGAGTGCTCATGGTCCGTAAGCCATCCCCATTTCCCCGGAATCCTGGTCCCCGGGAAGCTGGTGCTCCTTGCGGGTGGAGGTAGCCGGTGAGGGGGGGTCGTAGCTTCAAGGACGGCAGGGAGTGGTCCGGCAGGTGGTGTGGCGGGCCACACGGTGGGACCTGCCCACAACCCCACCTCCCCTTTCCGGAGGGAGGACGAGCTGCCGGGGCAGAGCCAGGGGACCACAGTTCAAAGTCACCAGCTGGGAGTCCGGACGGCCCTACCTGAGGACAGGGAACACCCTGGGAGAAACAGTTTTGATGGTTGACTTTTTTTTCACAGTTTTGGCACTTTTAGGTGACATTTGCCTGAGGCTGTCGGGTGCTCACTTCGTTTGTATGTTCTTCCCTTTTGATTGTATGCGTTGGTTGTATCTAAATTCCAGTCACCACATTAGGAAAATGTGAACAGTCCCCTAATTCCTTGAAACTATTTCTCACTGAGATTAGGAAGCCTTGCCAGGCAGGCTGCAGCGTCTTCGAAAAAGCCAAGGTAGGTTTTAGTGTGGAAAACCAGCATTAGAGGCAGAACAAAAGGACGAAAGCGGTGAACAGATGGGCGGGTGTTTAGCAGAGGCTTATGATCTATGTGAACGGTGCAGCCTGGGCCCTCGTTTCTTTTTGTTTTTGATGCATCAGGGTATGACATGATATGACATGACAGAACATGTCAAAAATTTAGGGGAAAATAAAACCCTGGGTTTTTTTCTGAAACATCAAACTATTGCTATCAATAGGAACAGCAACTGTTCAAAAATTTGTTTCAGAACTGCCAAGAAGTGAACGTTTGGGGAAAAAAAGTATTTTTCCCTGCTGTTTGCAAGGTGGACACAAATGCAAACGGTAGGAGGCTGACAACTTGACACATGCCTAATAAATCTAAAGCCTAAAAAGTCAACAATTCACTGTGCAAGAAGGCATTACTGGAATAAAAAATGCTACGCAAAGAAAGAACAACCATTAAAAAATAGATTTTCTGAATTCAGTAAGTAATTTAGCCCTCAGAGCGCCCCTCTTCAAAACAAGGGAGCTTTTTCTTTCTCCCTTTAAGAGAGAGAGAAAGGAAGCAATGTTGAGCATGGAGCAGGGGGGGCTTGCTGCATCTGAAATGAACCAGGTGAAAAGGCAGAGCCCAGAGAGCAGATGTTGGAGGCTTGGAGGGCTGGTGACAGGGGTCAGAGAGGGAGCCGTCCAGATCCCGGCTGCTCTGCAGCTCAAAGCAGGAGTGGGTTTAATTTGACAAGTTGGTCCAGTTACAGGGAATTCACAGATCACAGTCAATGCCAAGCACATTTGGCCACCACCAGCACGTCTGCTGCTAGCCAAGCGGACGGCAGTTGGGAAGCCGTCTCTGCTCTGACCACCCTAAAAGCAGAGAGAGGCAGGCGCCTGGCTGGAGGAGGCTGAGTGCCTCAGAAGTGGAAGGAGAGCATGAATCATGTTCTTAATATCAGAATAATTAAGGATTTTGCATTAACCATTTTCTTCTCAACTCCCAATTCTCTCGTTTTCTCCCCACGATGAGTAGGATGCGGAAGAAGATTTTAAACGGATGTGAAAATGAAAGGTAATTCTCATGCAAGTCTCATGTAAACAAAAATATCAGCATTAAAGTTATGCATCTTAATTTGTGCCACAGAACTAAAATCTGTATCTTTCGGAATTAGAGGAATACAGACTCACAGCTCTGGGTAGTGTCTATGTGCAGTTCAGAAAACTGACACAGTCTCTCCAATTTATGGGGAAATTGACATAATTTTGCAAAAATGAAAAACCATTTGTGAACTGGGTTTTGCATAATGGGATTAATTTGGTTGACTGTCCTATCCACTATGCTGCAAAATACAAGTTAATCACAACATCATTCTGAGTTTTTTAAGGGAAGAAAGAGAAAGGAAGGCAGAAAGGAAAGGCGTTTTCCCCGTTGTCTATCTTTTCATGAAGGGACAATACCCGTCTTCTGGACACTGCACCTCAGGTAGCTTTAGGAAACAACGTTCGATGAATTCTGTGGTGGATGCCTTGGTGAACTGAGCTGAATTGGCCTCCCTCCAATGAGAAAAATTAGCAGCTTTCATAGGAGCATGAAAAATTGCTTCCAAGGAACGGCCACACTGTATGCTGTAGTGTGTGTGCACGTTTGCTCAGAATTACATTGCACCACAGAGAGGATGCTGTATTATACACATTGTGTTACCACACACAAATATTGAGCTTCATTATTACGAATGCTTTTTAAAAAAAAATTATTTATTTGTTTTTATTTTTGGCTGCATTGGGTCTTCGTTGCAGTGCGTGGGCTTCTCTTGCGGTGGCTTCTCATGCGGTGGCTTCTCTCGTTGCGGAGCACAGGCTCTAGGTGCGCGGGCTTCAGTAGTTGTGGCGCGTGGGCTCAGTAGTTGTGGTTCGCGTGTTCTAGGGCGCAGGCTCAGTAGTTGTGGTGCATGGGCTTAGTTGCTCCGTGGCATGTGGAATCTTCCCAGACCAGGGCTCGAACCCGTGTCCCCTGCATAGGCAGGCGGATTCTTAACCACTGTGCCACCAGGGAAATCCCACAAATGCTTTTTCTAGCAGCAAACAAGAACCTGATTATTCTGAGATGGTACAATATGTGGCTCTGCTAGTCAAACAAGCTAGGTTACGCCATGGCAACAAATAACCCAAACCTTCAGTGGCTCAACACACGACAGTTCTACTTTCTCACCACATGTATGAACAGAATCAGCAGAAAACTCTGCCTGCTGGGGTCACACGCTGGCCCAGCTGATAGAAGTCCATCTAGACAGGCTGCCTCCAAAACCAGGCAGGACAAAGGGGACGTGGGAGCTCAGTGAGCACACAGGCTCCTAGTCTCCACCTGGAAGACACCGTCACTCACCTTGTTGGCTGGAGCAGCTGGCATCGCTGCACCTTCCACGGGCTGCAGGAGGACCCTGAGACCGTCAGTGGATCCACACAGTGCCGCTGTCGCCACGTTTGGAATATTTCCGTATCCCTTTCCATCACTGTAAGGATTGATGAAGAAGTATGCTCCCCGTCATGTCTTCTCTAGGTGGTGGGATCCCGTGTGAGGGAGACGGTTCTCCTTCCCACAGGGAAGAGCTCAGGACAGGTGTCACTTAGCCTCACATCAATTCCAACTACCCCAGGCTGGATACGACAGAGGATAAGATGATGAAGACAACCCAGGTCTCATCTGAAGGAAACGATAGAAGAATGACAGTAGGAGTAATAGATGAACTCAAAAACCTCAAGGCAAAGAAGGATACTGTAAGTGCCACCGTTCAGAAACGCGACAGGATCTGAATGTGATGTGTAGGAGTGTGAAAATCAGGAAGGCGTCTTAGGAAGAGGCATTTATACTGCGCCTTGAAGGATTCCAATAAATGGGAAGATGGGAGGGAAACGGTATGAACAAAGGCACGTGTGGGAAATAGCAAGTGGTTTGGCTTGAAAACGCGTCCGAGGTTCTGTAGGAAATCTGCGCTCTGGCGAGGGTGTCCCGGCAGTGGGGTTCGGGGCATTTGTACTTGGTTTAGCAGCTCCAGGTGAGAATGGCTCCAGTTTTCTCCTTGGCATTGTCCTAGATTAGATGGTCACAGGTGGGGCGTTTGTGCCGTGCAGCATCTAAATATGACCATGACCGTGATTATAGAGTCGGGAAGCTCGGCTCAGGTCCCCGTCCTGAAATGAGCCAGTCTGGTCACCTTGGCGGTATTACGTGACCTCTTCCAGCCTGTTTTCTCTTGTGTGGGTTTAACGATGCCTGCTTCGTATGGTTGTTTGCAGAGTTAAAGGAGATCATATCTAAAATGCCCAGCATGTTATACTCACTCAATGAGAAGCTCTTGTGGCCAGCGTAATTTTATTATTAGTTCTATTTTAAGGACAGTAACTGCAATTAATTACAGGGACACAGACCAGGGCCTGCTCAGCTACTACGGTTCCCCCAGCAGCCTTGTGTGTCCTGATCGCTCTGCCCTTCCAGCCTTCCAGGAGGAAGCTCTTGGGGGACAGACAAAGCTTTAAAAATACTGATATCTGGGTCCTGTCTCGGGAGACTCTGGCAATTGGTCTTGGTTGCAACCTAGATAAGCAAATCTTTGAAAGCTTCCCAGCCCTCATAGCAATGAGCACACCTAGTATCCGGTTCTTGTTTGCTAATACCTTTCTCCAATAAACAGAACCAGGGGTCTGTGGAGAAATGGTTGATTCTAGGACTGGGGCAGGAAGTAGACAAAGTGGGCCTGGAGCACCTTGTGATGCCAGAAAGTGAGGAAATGCTAAAAAACAAAACAAACAAACCCCCAAGGCCCCAATAACGGGTGTGTCAAAGGGACACAGGATCAATGGAAAGAACTCTCAATGGTTAACGCATTTCAGCAACAACATGAATAAAGCAGCACTGGAATATAACTCTAAGTCCAATCTGCTAGAAAGAAATGATTGAACGAATGAATGGAGAAGAGAATAATCTCCCCTGCCGATTCCACATAATTTATGTAGAAACTCTGTCCTCCAGGCGATGGTACACAGCCCACTACTCCTCAAGCATGGGTGGCTCACAGGGGCTTCCTCCTCCAAAGTACAGAACAGGGGAAAAGGACAACCTGACAGTGGAGAGACTGACAGACAGACACCATCTGAGCCAGGTGATCAAGTTTTATGTCAACAGTGGTGAGTCCTGTTGACCGCGTGCACCTTGAATGACGTGATGGAAACGAAACTTACTTCCGTGGTCTTCCTCCCCAACCCAGACATGCAGTCTAACTGTCTTAGTCCATGGGGGCTGTTATCACAAAGTACCACAGGCTGGTGGCTTATAAACCACAGACATACATCGCTCACAGCTCTGGAAGCTGGAAGTCTGAGATCAAGGTGCCAGTGGGTCTGGAGAGGGCTCTTTTCTGGGTGGCAGGCAGCAGACTTCTCACTGTGTCCCCAGGTGATGGGAAAGGAGCTCCCTTGCTCTCTGGCCTTTTCCTATAAGGGCACAAATCCCTTTTAAGAGGGCCCCACCCTCATGACCTAATTGCCTCCTGAAGGCCCACCTCCCAATAAGATCACATTGGGGATTCTATTTCAACCTATGAATTTTAGAGGGCACATATGTGCCATCCATATACTACTCATAAGAAAAACATCAGACAAACTCATATTGACGGACCTTCTACAAAATACCTGGCCAGCCTCCTGTAAACTGCCAAGGTTACTAATTTCAGAGAAGCCTGAGAAATTGTCACAGCCAAGAGGAGACTGTGGAGGCATGATGGCTAGCTAAGTGTGATGTGGTGTCCTGGATGGGATCCTGGAGCAGAAAATAGACTTTAGGGAAAAGCTAAAAATCTGAATAATGTATAGACTTCAGTTAATAATAATGCACCAATAACAGTTCATTAATTGTCACAAATGTCTCATAGTAACAGAAGATGTAATAGGAGCAAACTGGGTGTGAGGTTTATGGGAACTCTCTATATTATCTTTGCAATTTTTCTGTAAATTTAATTATTTTAAAATGAAAAGTTTATTATGAAAAATATCACTCCTGGGGAATTCCGCTGTACAGTGGGGGGGGGGGGGAGAACACTGCATCAGAGACTGTGTGGAGTGGTCTCACCATAGTGAGAATGTGCTGCATCACCAGGCCAGAAGTTTCTTAACCAGAATAGGAAGTGATCCCATGAGAGGTGTGGAGGGCCTTCTAAGGAGGCCAGCAAAGGACACCAGCCCAATCACTCTGGTCCAGCAGCTCCTATGTGGGTCCCCCAGGAAGGTTTCCTTTGCATAAGGGGGTGCCGTGCAGGAAAGAGGGAACGTCCAGCCCCTTTATGCACTCCTGCTCTAATACAAGAGACTTTGCAGGTGGATGTTCATCTTCTTGCAAGGCTGCTTAAACACAGCTGAGACTCAGAGGCTCCCATCATATGTTGCCGGGCTCAGGCAGCTAGCCGGGGCCACCGTGGGGTGGTGAGTGTGGTCACAAGGCAGCAGGCTGGGTGGGGATGCTGAGGCCCTCCGGGAGTCTCCCCTGCCCTGCCCCTCCCAGCACCTCCTCCTCCCAGACGTCCCTTGGCCATGGAGGGTGCCCCGTGTGTGGTCCCCGAAGACAGGCTTTGGAAAGGATGCCGTTGTCCAACTGGATCCAGCCACTGGCGTCTTCCTTTGGGTCCAGGGTTTTGCCTATAAACGGTCTTTGTTTGAAATGATCTGCTCTGAGGCTAGTGAAGCACCACCAGGGGCCAGAGAGACCCTTCCTCTCCACAGTCCATCTCTCCACTTCCCTCAGGAAAGGAGAGAGCCGGGGCCCCAAGCTGGCCGTCATCTGCCTCCCACCCCCACTGTAAGGGAGTAGAATGTTTGGAAACTTGCGTGGAAAAACCCACTGGCTTGTTGCTAGGAAACAACAGGGAGCAACCTTTGTGATCTCACATGTGCTTAACATAATAATAAATAATGGTTAACATGATAATAAATAAACAAATAACAATAATTATAACATGCCCCAAGCCTGTTGTTTCTCCAAAATTAATTTATGATAAATTATGACTCAGATTCCTTGGAACATGAGAGCAAAGAGAGGAGAGATGGTGGTTTTATTCCCCAACAGGCACAGAATGGGGTTAAAAACTGCCTTTCCCTGAAACAGAGCTTTGAGAACCCAAGGAAAGGCCCCCACAAGGGGTTTTCTCTTTGCCTGTGTCTCTTACGTCTCCTCCTCCCCTGCCTAGTAGAGTTAAGTTTTTTAGATACTTTACTTGCATTTCTAATTCACTTATTCTTCTGAAATTTATTCAAAGGATTTATGCTTATGAAATTATAATATAATGCTGCCTATATGCCAATGAGCTGGAAGCAAAGAAACTAATTTTCTTCAATTTACAGTTATGAGGCTGGAGGAAAGTGATGCCTTCTTATCACCTCTTTCTCTTTGTATGTCTCGGCATTCTTTTAGTCTTCAGAAGGCAGAAGCTGCTGATGAATTCTTAAGCAGATCACGCTGATAATTGTATTTCAGAACTGTCAGCCCCCTGAACGCTGTCCACTGACTGTCTCCAGTCACTGGAGCTATTTGTGTCACCCCTTCCTTTCTCAGGAACTCAGCCCTCAATAAAGGCAACTCGCCGGGGATATTGTTAAATCGTCTGAGAGAATTATTAGATCGAAGGGGAATTTATGGATGACACTTTGTAACAATTAATCAGGCACTGTTGATGAAGTTAAGTTGGTCCTTTTATTCCTGGACCAAATGTACACACACACACGCACACACACACACCCACACACATACACGCATAATCATAATAATACTCAGCCCTTGTTCCAATTGTCAAATGGCTCATTTTGTCACTCTGTTTGATTAATGGACCTTTTGGAACCCCCAAATAGTCCTAGTAATACAAATAAAAAGAATCATAAATATTGAATAAGCTCACAGCACAGTTAACCTTGACTACATTTTGGGACATTCTTGGAGAAACTTTGCTTTACAGGAAATAAATTGCTGTAGGGATTAAAATAAAAAAATAATAAGCACACTCATACCAAATTGGAGATTTTGGAGAATGTCACCTCTCTCACCTTGTCACTCTTATTAATCTGTTGTGATTAATTAGTTTAGTTAGCTTTATAATCAGGCCAGCCAAGTCTCAGCTGGCTGCCGTTTCTCCCTGTGGGTCTGTGCTGGGTGCACCAAAAGGGGGCAGGAGGGGTGAGGGAGGGGTGGAACCCACACGGTATGGAATCGCGGTGATCTTGAGGCCCGTTTCAGACACTGATTTCCTGAGCAGGAGGCTGGGTGGAGCTGGGAACCTTCATTGCTTTTGCAAAGGTCCTTCGTGTGTGGGTTCTTGTATCGCAAACACTTGGCTTTCTTGACTGAAATCCTCCCTCACTAGCCGTGAGGCTTTGCTGACCCTCCCTTAAGTCCTCATCCCAGATGTGACCGGTCATTTGACCCAGAACCTGGATTCTAACTGGGCTGGGATAATTTGCACTTTGGGACTTTAGCAGCTAGCCCTGCAGTTAGGAGCTGGATTGGAGGGGGAGCCCTGGATTTGAGATTGACGTCTGTAGTACATGAGCTGCATGATGTTGGGCAATGGACCCTGACTTTCCAAGTCTCAGTTTTCTCATCTGTAGAATGGGGGCTCCAACCTCATGGGATGTTACAGGGGTGAAGGCAAACAATTCAAGGAAAAAACATGGCAAAATGTCTGGCAACTAAGAAATATTCTGTGGTGGGTTGAATTGTGTCCCCCAAAGATATATTGATGTCCTAACCCTGGTACTTGCAGCCTTATTGGGTCTTGACTGATGTAATCCAGTTAAAATGAGGTCATAGTGGAGTAGGGAGCTCTAATCCAATGGTTGGTGCCCTTATAAGAAGAGAGAAATTTGGACTCAGACACCTAGGAGAAGCCGCAAAACCACAGAGAGCTTGGAATGATGCATCTACAAGTTGAGGAAGGGTGAGGATGGCCAGGAACCACCAGAAACTGGAAGAGGCAAGAAAGGATTCTCTTCTAGAGCCTTCAGAGGGAGCGTGGACCCACTGGCACCTTGATTTGGGGCTTCTAGCCTCCAGGGCTCTGAGAGAACACGTTTCTGTTTGTAGTCGCATTCTCGGCAATTCGTTACGGCAGCCCTAGGAAATGGATACATGCTCTAAGTGCTAACCGTGATTTAATTTGTACTGAACCAGTCAGGCAGGGCTGAGGACCCGTTCTGATCTGCATGGCACTGTTTCCCCTGCCAGGGCTCACCTTACAGAGAGTCAGAAGGCAGCAGGTGCAGCCCCAGTGCAGGCGGGATGCAGGCAGCCTACCTTCCAGGTGAGGCAGTCATGGCTTGTCTGGTTCATCTGGGCACCGTTGCCCCTGCTGAAACCCAGCCCTTGCAATCAGTCATAATAACCCCAGACTCTGTTAAATTGTAGCTGCAACGTTGTCCAGGCAATAGTGATTCATCTCAGTGTATTGATTTGTATTGCTTTTTCTAAAATTACGTTGCTATTACTAAATAAAGACAAAACTTTAAAGTTAAGAGCTAAATTACAATAATATCACTCAGGAAATTATCAGCTTAAAAATAATGACCTTTACACTGTATACCAAATATTTAACTACAAATTTGTGAGTGAGTGCACTTTTGTAAATAAAGTCTTATTTTCCTGTTGCATTTTAATGATACATTTAAGAACTTAGTTCCCACTAAATAAAAATATTGGCCCCATCACACTAAAAATTACACTGGATTCTGCCATTTTTCTTGTCATTATAGAACCAGCATGTTCTAGCAGTTATACAACCCTTCAAACTCCTGGCCCCAGCTCTGCTCTAAGACTTTCCACGAAGTCAACACACATCACCAGCTCCTGCCAACGTTTCCACGGACTCTGGTTTGAGGGAGGATCGCATTCCTGGCTGAGAGATCCTGAGTGGAGGATCTCTGAGGATCTCGGCTTGAGGGAATCGAGCTCAAGGGGCTGTGTCTTATCGACTGCTGTGTCCCTGTGCCTTGCACGGTCCTGGCACTGATGACCACAGGCATTTGCTCAGAAGAATGACCTGATGGACAGGAGCGCCCAGCACAGGTCTCTGTTGAGAACGAAGAGCCAGTATCAGGGGAGAGAAGGTACAGCTAAGAACGAGATGCTTGCTAGAGGAAAGGGAGGACGGGGCCCAGGGCGGGTTAAGGATGTTCCAAGGCATGAGCACAGACCGTGCCCGCCAGGTAGAGGGAGAAGAGTCAGAGGCAGGTGCAGATACCTGTGTTGACATGGGAGCACTGGGGCTGAGGTGCTCAGGTGGCTTCCAGGTGGTTCCTGCTGCTTTCTGGGTGCAGGAGAAGGTAAGGTTTTCTTCCAAAAATGAGAGAAGAAGTAGTGGGAAGAGAAGATGGGGGAGGGCAGTGAAAGAGCTGCGCTTCAGAGTAGGCGTGGGGTGGGTGGTGACAGAGGCTGGGGGTGGCCGGAAGCAGGGATGCAGAAGGAGGGCCGGCAACACACAGTGACTCCGGTGGGAAAAGGGAGGGAGGTGAGCGCTCTTAGAGGGGGATGTCTAGACCGTAGCATCCTGCAGCCACCATGTGCTGAGAAATGGCCTCAGCCCCGACGGCGTCCTTCTTCTCGGGGCAATGGTTTTAGGGGAGTCTCTGAGTGAAGTTTCAGAGCTCTCACCCGGAGATCCTTTGTGGGTCCCACAAAGCTGAGATGTCTCATTTTTCCCTTCGGCCTGAAGGGAAATCCATAAATGAAATTGAGCACACTGGTTTCTCACTTTGTAATTTTCTGGAAAAAAAATCCCAAACAAACACATGAGTGGCTATTTAAAATAGGCTCAAAGTTGGGTGTCCATTCATGTTCATTAGGACAACGATAGCTATTGAAACACAAAAACCCACATTTTGCAGGCTGAACACAACAGAAGTGTTTTTTTTTTTTCTTTTCACGTTGGAGGTGAGAAATGGGAGTCACAGGCCAGTCGGGGTCTCGGGGTTGCAGACCGTCTGAGGGGCTGCGAGCACTGAGCATTGAGCCAGGCTAGAGGGAGGCTCCCAGGTGGAGGGTTTCCATCGGCCTGGCCTGGATGCGGCCACAGCCCTTCTGCTCACTCAGCCGTGGGGCCGAGGCCACCACACAGGAGCCGGGGACTGGATCCAGCTGTGTTTATTAATTAATAAATTAATTAATCAAAAAAAAAGAAACTTGAAACTTTTATCAGGTTAATGCTTGATTTTGCCAGAGGATTTACTTATTTTTATTAAGTTGCATGATTTTTAAATGAATTTACTTGATGACCTGGCATAATGGAGACCCAATTTAGGACGTGGTCAACATCTCAACCCGAAGTCAACCATCTTTGGGTCAAGGTAAAAAATTTGGCATAAATTCCAACGATGCAATGGCCCCAGTCTACGTGGTTAGATGATGCAGTGTGTTAAAGACACAGACTCTGGTGCCACCCACTGTTTTCAAGCCGTGTCACCTTGGGCCACTTACTCACCTGTCCTTTCTTCCTCTGTAAGGTGAAAAAAACACACTCACCTGCCTCCTACGGCCGTTGAGAGGATTAAATGAGCTTCAGTTTGCAGAATGTTTGAAACAATATTAAATGAACTTCAGTTTGCAGAGTATTTGAAACAATGTCCGGCACATGTGAAGTGCAGTTAGAGTGCCTGGTATTATAAAGAGTACTCGTGGTAGGACAGCTTCAGAAATAGCCCACTTGTACATAATCTGCCCTTTACATCACTTGCTGGAGACAATATTGTGTTTTCTGTTCTCCGTGCATGTCCCAGAGCAGACGCTCAGTAAATATCTGTTGAATGAATGGATGGATTGATGACAGTTGAGTAAGCCCTTCAGTTTTCTCGGCTTTAGACCTCCTCTGCAGGCTTCACCTTGTGGTAGGATTTCATGGGGACACCAGTGGGGTCACAAAGTAGTGATTATAAGAGTCACCATCCACTGGACACCCCCTAAGGATCGGGTTACATATGTACGGCTGATCTTCATTCATTGCAGATTCCGTATTTCTGAATTTGCCTTCTTTCTAAGATTTATTTGTAACCCCCAAATCGACACTCACGGTGCTTTCATGGTTGTTCATGGACATGTGCAGAGCATTGAAAAATCTCCTGTGCACATTCCCAGCTGAGGTCAAACACAGTGATGTCCAGCCTTCTTGTTTCAGCTCTCATAGTGCAAACATGTGTCCTTTTCATGGGCTACTTGTGCCACGTTGCTCTCACTTTTGTGCTTTTTTTTTTTTTGATAATTTTGCAGTTCAAAATGGCCCCCAAGCATAGTGCTGAAGTGCTGTGTCATGTTCCTAAGTGCAAGAAGGCCGCGACTTGCCTTAGGGAGAAATCAGTGTGACAGATGAGCTTCATTCAGGCGTGACTTAACAGTGCTGCTGGTGTTCAGTTCTATGTTAATGAATCAAAAATATATTTTACATAAGGTGTTTTTAAACAGGGTCACATAAAACGAGCTTATGTGTTGTTTGGTTGATAAATGTGGTGACCAGAGGCTTGCAGGAACCTAACCCTTGATTTCCCCTGGGAACCATGGTTCAGTGTTTGCTGATTCAGGGCACCTGCAACTTCACAGAGCATAACTACCCTATGTAATAAGAATTGACCATAATTCCTTAACATCAGAATGACTCTGTGGGCACCTTCCCCATTTCTTAAAGGCAAACATCGTGGCTTAGACTGTTGAATGATTCATGCTGGACAACAAAGAGTCAAGTTCTGAATCTGCCTCTGTGGGTCTCCAAACCTGTGCATTTTCCAGTGCACCATGCCATGGTTCCAGCCCACATCATAGAACTCTGAGCTTGCTCTCACCCCTTCTTTGCCCTTACTTTCTTCTCCTCCCTGCCATACATTCAGACGTTTGTCAGGAAGCAGGCACAAACCCCATCACACAATCAGTTCTGCAAGCCCAAGCCTCCCTCTGTCTTCTGGGTGCTCAGACCACGCCTTGCTTGGGCTCCCCTGAGGCAAGCGCCCTCATATACTCAAGTCAGGATACAGTTAATTCCATGGATTCTTTGTTTCCACAGTTTAACGTCTCTGAAATTGGGATGCATTTTGTCATCAATGGCATGAATGCTGCAGGCCATTTGTGATGTGGTGGTGATGATCCACATGTGCTTGAGCTGGGGTGTTTTTTCTGGTGGCACAGCTGGACTACTGTAAACCCCCAATGTGGGTCAAGAAATATTTAAGAACCATTTGGGGAAGGAATAAGTTATAAGTGTACGCAAATGTTTCCTTGACACCTTCTGATAAGATGAAATAAACTTGGAGGATCAGTGTCAGTGGTTGGAAGAAATTTCTGGAGTCAACCATGGCTCACTCCAGAAGTGCTGCCCTGCCACACTTCTTGACTGCACAGAGGATGATAACTTGGGAAAAGTGGGTGTATATAGATGACTCTGAGCTGAATAGTGGTTCAGACGGCTAGACTCTGAATATGAAAATGTTTTAGAGATACCTGCACCAATTCATTTCACCCATATTTACCTACATGTTCCCAATTTTCATCACTCTTCATTCTTTCTCACTTTTCAAACTTCCAGAGGGGATGAATTTTCTTCTTTGAAAGTACAATTTCTGGAGAATTTACAATCTGCTTGTGGCAAACTTGTTCCGTTTTTGTTTGAAAATATCATTGTTTTCTCCTCATTCTTGAAAGATATTGTTATTGGACAAGGAATTCTACAATACTGCTATACTTATTCAGCACATTGACGATACCATCCCCTTTCTACAGACTTCCATGGTTGCCACTGAAAATTCAGCTTTGAGTCAGTCACTTCTGTATAGGCAAACTTTTTTTCTCTCTCTTCTCTTTGGTGTTCTCAGTTTCATTACTATATGTCTGGATATGAATTTCTTTTTATGTATCTTACTTGGGAATTTTCTGCCTTCCTGAAGCCCTAAATACTGCCTTTTATCAATGCTGAACTTTCAGCTATTATTTCTTCAAATACTGCCTTTCACATTCCCTTTCTTAACTCTTTGTGAAACTCTGAATAGAGCTGTGTTAGACGTTCTTTCTCTATCCTGCTTGACTTTTACCTTTTCTTTCCCACCTCTCTGACTCTCTGTTACGCATTATGGACAATTTCCTCTCATCTATATTCCACTTCATGAATTCTCTCTTCAGCTGTATCTAATCATCCATTAAACCATTAATTGAACTGTTAATTTCAGTTATTATATTATTTTCCTTCCTAAAATTACATCAGTTCTTTTAAAAATGTTCAAGGTTGTTTTAATTTTTCTTAAAACTTGTTTCTTTAAATGCATAAGCATTGTTATTTTTGTAATCTTTAGCTGTTAATTCCTAATGCCTTTTCATGTCTGCCTCTGTGCTCTTTTGCTTCTGCTGTTTTTGGTTCATGGCATGTTATTTCTTTTTATTATTAAGTATTTTAGTTGTGTTTGCTCATTTTCCTTGGGGGAATTCTTTGAGGTATAAGACGAAGATGCATTTCTTCAGAGAGAGTTTATGTTTGTTTCTGCCAGGAACTTTGGATGCACTATCAGTTGGGTTCACATTGCACCAAATTCATGGGTTTGATTTTTTTTTTGGACTAACTAAATCATGAGAAATTGAGTTACAAATACAGACATGAGTTGGCTTGTAATAACAGTTATCAGAGACTTTTTTTTCCTCTTCCCCCTTCTGTGCTCAGCACCAAGGCTCTTCAATTTGGATGGCCCTGGACTTTACCCTCTGTCCTCAGCACCTTGCAAATCTGTGGAAACTGAAGCTCAGGGGTCCCATTCTCAGCAAATTCCTTCACAGTAGAAATGGCTTCAGCGCTCCACCTCTCTCTCTGCATTTCCACTTCCTCTTAGATTTTGGGCTTGTATTTTTGAAACCATTTTGTCAGCTCTTCACGATTTTAAGGTTTTTAAAGTTTTCCAGTCCTTTCAGTTGTTTGCAGTGGGAGAGAGTTGCTACCACTACCTAGAGCATCAGGAAGAGAAGACCCACCGGCCTCCTTTCCATGGGTGCCCAGGTGGTCTCTTGCTGCCCAGGGCTGCCAACTACTAAGCTCCAGGTAGAGCCTTGGCATCACCCCACACTCTGGAAATTTCTCTTATTTCCAACAAGCTTCACATTATCAGAGGCTATTAAGTTGGATGAGACCTTGTAGGTTATCTAGACCAAAGTTCTCAAACATAAGATCCCACCAGCACCACATATGAGTGTTATCTTGGTCTGGAGTGCAGGATCTGGGGTCAAGTGGCTAGCCCCAAACTTGGCTTCAGCACTTACTGTGCGACTTTGGGCAAGTCACTCAGCCTCTGTGCCTTCCCACTTTTGTAAAAATGGGATGAATATTAGAAACCACCTAAAATGTTTGTTTTGAGAGTAAAATGAGGTCCGAGTAAGCAATTAGTGTGGTACCTTGCCCCAGTATTAAGTGAATTGTAGGCATTATTATATTATTATTAGAACTTCTCAAGAAACTTCATACATATAGAGTCAGGCCCTCTCTCTAGGGATCTGTAGATCCCTCAGATCTACAGAATTAGAATCTCTCTGAGTGGGGCCTCAATACGGATGCCCAGCTGCCTCCATGGAAAAGGTGGACCCACGGCACATTCTAGGTCCACCTGTGCAGACCAAGCCCTCCTTCACTGTTTTTTTTTTTTTTTTTTTTTTTTTTTTTGCGGTATGCAGGCCTCTCACTGTTGTGGCCTCTCCCGTTGCGGAGCACAGGCTCCAGACGCACAGGCTCAGCGGCCACGGCTCACGGGCCCAGCCGCTCTGCGGCACGTGGGATCTTCCCGGACCGGGGCACGAACCCGTGTCCCCTGCATCGGCAGGTGGACTCTCAACCACTGCGCCACCAGGGAATCCCCTTCACTGTTTTTTTAAGGCCAAGTGACTTGCCCATATCCAGGGAGCAGGGCAGGGTCTACATTAGCACCTGGGTCCCAAAGCCCACCTTGGTCTGGTGGGTCCCTTCCCATCCCTCATTTTTCCACGCTGTCTCCTGGCCAGAGCCTGACTTCTCTAGGGCTTCCTCTTTACGAGGTCACGATGGGCACTAACAAGTTAAAGAGGTTAAAGGGTAAGCTCAAATGTCATCCAGGTAATTCATCACCTTAAGAACTAAAATAATGCCTCTTCCTAATAAAAAGCCTGTGCCATCAGTGGATGTGCCCATGAGTCATGTGGGCCCCGTGCCCACCAGGGGACAGTGGACAATGAGGGCCACTTGTCTTGTCTGTCACCTTCTCCACAGTGAACATCTTCATTCAACAAAGATTTCTGGGCTGAGACGGGAGGGAAATCCAGATGTTACAAAACGAGTGCAGTGCTAGCTTCCCTGGAGTTTACGCTTGGGGGACAGAGACCACGTTTGTGGGTTTTGCATCCTTGCTTAGTACAGGGAATGGTCCACAGTTGAAGGAGGCAAGGAATGAACCACTTCCGACTGAACATTCCGGGCACCTTTCCTGGCCCTGTGGTAGAGGCAGGTTCTGGGTCATTGGCTTCTCTTGGTTCTGCTCTATCTCTGCCTAGGGAGGCCTGGAGGACACCCCTATTAGGGAGCCTAGGGGAGGCTGAGGATGCCCCTGTACTCCCCATAATCATCCACCCCCTCGTTTACATGGGAGAGCTCAGAGGCTTGGTTCCTTGAGGGACCGGTGCCAGACTGTTGAAACCACTGGGTTTCTTACTGCTGCTCTAGGGTTGGATCCGATATAAAATACATGTTCCTGTTCATTGCCATTTATGTGTTAGTTATCATTAACAGCCATTATAATTTTTTCCCAGTGGCAATTACATTGATATTACTATATCTAAATCAAAGAGGACATTGCAGCAATTACTGTCATGAGTTGATTGGGAACCACCTAATTTTTAAGCGACACTACTTTCTTATCAGCATGATCATTTTCCTTTGCAATAAATAATATACCAGGAGAGCTGTGCAACCAAAAAGTGCCATTTTACACATGATTTTTTTTCAATAAACAGAAAATGTACCTACAGTTTCTCTTTCATGTAAGAATAATAAAATTAAGATCTGAATCCTATGTTCGGGAAACATTTTGATAGATATTAACACCCAATAGCTGAACTGCACGGGGATGAGTAGGGAATGAGCTTTTCATGCTTTCAATCTTTTTTCTAAACTAGGCAAAGAGGGGAGGGAGGGGAAGAGGAAGCAGGAAAGAAGGAAAGAGAGACGAGTGGAAGAGGGAGGCTGTCCCCACCCAGCCTTCTCCCTGCTGGGGCCGAGCTGCTCCCACATCCAGGGGCCACAGGCAAGTCTCCACCAGGGGTGTTGCCACCCGCCAGATGAGCCACAGAAATTCAGGCGAGGTCACCATGGCTCCTCCCAGACCATACCAGGAGCCGGGAAGCTTAGGGGCAGCAGCTTTGGGACACGATGAGAACCCCCTGACTTGTCTTCCACGCTTGCTGCTGGTGCCCGGCCAGTGCCTTCTGCTCCCTAGAGGGTGATGGGCGGGCTTCTAGGTGGTGACCTCCCTGTGCCATCAGTGGTTTATGTGCGATCTCTCCTGCGGGCTGGTTTCCTGGAGGAGGAGCCTGGAATGAACGCTGGGAGGGGCGAGCCCAGGATGGGAAATCCTGTAGAAAGAGGGCCCCCAGCATCATTTCCCTCTGGGGTCTGGCCGAGGCAACCCCATGTTGGGCCGTGGGTGTAGCGCTTCCCTGAGGGAAGGGGGTGGTCGCTTTCTCCCTCTGATTGCCGGGAATCCTGTCCCTTCAAGGCCCTCTGGGTCATCTCCCACTACCCTGCAGGGTCCCCCTGCACCTACTGGAATGGATCTATCCTCTTCTTCCATCTTGTTCTCTGGGTTAGAAATTCCTTCCCCATCTCAATGTGCACCAATTTCAGCTCAAACGCCCACCACTCCATAAAACTGGCCAGAAACAATCCACTTCCCCGACGTTCCAAGTCAGACACACCCAGTTTAACAACAACTCGGATATTTTTCTAGCTGTGTGACATTATGGAATTCACTTAACTTCTCTGGGCCTCAATTCTATCAGTAATGGAGAGTTAAGATCTCCCTTAGTCATCCATCCTTCAAATACTTATTGAACACCTGGTTTGTGTAGGGTCCTGAAAGGTCCAGGACCTGCTGGTTAAGCTGTAGATCCTGGAGCCAGGCTGTCTTGGTCCTTAGCCAGTGATTTTATTCACTAGTCCTATGGCCTCAGTTTCCCTGTCTGTAAAGTGGGAGTGATGATAACAGTAGATCTTACCACACAAGGTGGTTATGTGAATAAAAGGGGTTATTATATAAGCAGTTACATCAGTATCTGGCCCAACATGAGTGAGATGTGTTAGATAATATTGAGTTTAAAAATGGTGCTTGAGCAGACCCCCCATTAGGCTCACAGCCCAGAACCCCCCTGAGTTCACAGCCCAGAACACCCCACTGTCCAATTCAGCAGGCATGAGCCTCTCAGTGAGTGCACACTTGAAATCTAGCTTGTTCAAACCATGTTAAAAAAAAAAAGAATGAAGTATCTTAATAATTTTTTTTTTTTTTTTGGTGGTACGTGGGCCTCTCACTGTTGTGGCCTCTCCCGTTGCAGAGCACAGGCTCCAGATGCGCAGGCCCAGCGGCCACGGCTCACGGGCCCAGCCGCTCCACGGCATGTGGGATCTTCCCGGACCGGGGCACGAACCCGTGTCCCCTGCATCGGCAGGTGGACTCTCAACCACTGCACCACCAGGGAAGCCCTTTAATAATTTTTTGTATTGATTACAAGCTAAAATGATAATATTTTGGATATATTTGGCTTAATAAAATACATTAGGGGGCTTCCCTGGTGGCGCAGTGGTTGAGAGTCCACCTGCTGATGCAGGGGACATGGCTTTGTGCCCCGGTCCGGGAGGATCCCACATGCCGCGGAGCGGCTGGGCCCGTGAGCCGTGGCCGCTGAGCCTGCGCGTCCGGAGCCTGTGCTCCGCAACGGGAGAGGCCACAACAGTGAGAGGCCCGCGTACCACTAAAAAAAAAAAAAGAAAATACATTAGGAAAATTGATTTCATCGTTTTTCCTGTGGCTACTAGGACGTTTTGTGTTACACATGTGGCTTGAATTTGCAGTTCTCATTTCATTTCTATTGTTCAGTTTTGTTCTAGAACACACTGTTCTGGGAATTAAGTAAAGTAAATGTGTCAAGCGCTCAGCACAAAGCCTGGAGCACAGTAGGTGCCTGTTAAATGCCACACCCGCCTTCCCCGGTCACCTGGCTCATGGCGCCCGTGTCCCCTTCCCGAGGTACGGTTCCTGCAGGCAGGCCCACGCGTGGGTGTTTCTTAGTGCTCCCACCTCAAGGCTGCACCTTACAGTAGAGATGTGCACGCCTGTGCCAGCTGCTGGGGCCCCTGTCCTATGGGTGGGTGTCCTCTGGAGCTCCTTACCGCACGGTCCCCCGGCAGGATTCCTTCTCCTGCTCAGGCCCATCGTGGAGTGGGGCCCCAAGCAGGGGGCTTCGGGGCCCAGCCAGGCCTCTGCTCTTCCCCAGCCGCCCCCCTCCACATGCTGTGCTCTCCTGGCCTCCGGTTGCTCCAGAGGGGATGCCGCTGAGGGAGCGGACAGGCAATACTGTGCATTAACACCACCTCCTCCCCCGCTCACTGCACTCGGGGCTGCGTGAGGAGCCCTGGAAACGAGAAGTAAACACGTGTGTGTGATAATGAGATCGCTGGTGGAGAGTCATCCTGAAGGGACGGGAGCCATTAAGCCTGCTGACTCACACAGGTTCGAATGACAACGTGCCAGCACAGGCCTGGCACATCTACAGAACAGGGAGCCCGGCCCCGCTCGGCTGCCCGCGCGGGGAGCGGCTGTCAGCCGCCAGGGATCGGGGACCCTGCTCACGTGGCCCCTTCCACGGGCTGCCGGCTAGCGAGCACCTGCGTCCGTAGACGCCCCCATGCCCTGCAGAGTCCCCGTGTGAAGGAGTAAGTTTCGGTACCCGGCAGCCTCTGGTCCAGTGTCACCCGAACACCTAAGGATGCCAGTGGAGCGGGCCGCCCAAGCCTCGAGAGTCATGACAGAGAACGCAGATGGCGGTGCGGACAGGTTGTCACGGCGAGGCTGAAGCAGCAGGATAGGGACCAGGGGCCGTGTGACGACAGCCCGCATGCCCCACTGCGTGGAGGGCGCCCCACCTGTGACACGCGTCCGAGGGCTCTGGACGAGGTCGGTGTGGTACAGGGCCCGGGGGCTGCCCGTTCAGTCTGCGCACCCCCATCCAGGAGCTTGAGAGACAGCCCGCTTGCCTGCGGCTGCAAAACATGCGATCCTTCATCGGCGCTAAGCTGCTGGTGCTTCTTGGAGAAGACTGGGGCTTTGAGCTGCACTCTGAGGAGGTCTTGCCCAGCAGTGGGCCACTCTCTACCCTCGTCAGGGGGTCCTCACCCTCCATCCCACACCCTCTAAAATGTCAGCGCTGGGCCCTTTCCCGCTCTCTGCTGATAGACCCTCTGTGCAGGGGTCCAGCCTAGCTCAGGGCTTAGGTCTCTGCAAGTGGAACAGGGCCTGTGTCACCAGAGCCACCCCTCAACTCGAGGACCACTCTGTCCCGCAAACTGAAATGCCGCAAACCAGCACTGACTGCGGCTCTCAGGGAGCTTGCTTTGCCGCGGATCCCCCTGTGCAGGGCGATCCACGGGGCTTTGCCGGCCGTCAGCCAGCTCTTTGTGCACCAGGAACAATGTAGGAGAAGAGGGATGGACGCGGTGACGTGTCTGGGAAAGGACCAGGTGTCCCCGCCGAACTAAGGAGTTCGGGGCCTGGGGCCACAAGGAGGTGAACACTTCATTCCAAGGTGCTGAGTTGTGGAGGGTGCTGGGCTTCCTTGGACTCTCCACCCCTTGGAGGTGCCAGGCCTCCTGGCCTCGCCCCTTAGTCATGAATCTCGTGATCTCTCTGGCCAGAGGTTTCTTGGAGACACCACTCAGGCAGGATTGCCGTAACCAGGGCATCAAAGGGACAAAGAGACCCAGTTCCCAGATCGTCCCCATGGTGAGTTATCCAACTTTTGTTGGGTGCTGGAGACCCAGAGAAGTGCTCCATCCCTGGCTTCAGGGATCTCTCAGGTTCATCTCTCGCCCCACAAGGGGACTCTGCCTGTTGCTGTCTGGAACTCTGATTCCATGGGTTTTCCCAACATCCATCCTGTACCGTGAGTTTCTTGTGTTTTGGGTGGGATGGCCCACTCCCCAGAGGGAAATCCACTCTTCCTGACACACACAGATTCACTTGGCTCAATCTGAGGGAAGTGGAGGCCTTTGTGGAAGGTGGTGGGTGGAGTGTGGATGCAGTGGAAGCAGAGCCTGTGCAAGCAGCCGTGTGGTGAAGCAGACTGAGAACGGAATCCCTGAGAAATGGAGCTGGATCCCTGATCAAACTGTGCCTGAAGCCTGCATTACCTCTGAACTTTCCTGTTACATGAGCCCCCTAATTGTTCAAGGCAGTTTGACTTGGATTTTCTCACACTTGCACTCCTGATTTTTAATGTAATACATAAAATACATATGAACCACTTTATATGTTTAATATGAATATATAAATATTTTAAAAATAATCCACTGTGGACCTGTCCTAGGCCAGGCTTCATCTACTTTGGGTGAGAAGGGTCATAAAAGTAATGCATTTCAAGACTTTGCTACTCACTTCTTGGGATGTCTTCTCATTTTTCTAATCTCAAGTCTCAAAGCCATAAGGGCTGTAACCGACGGCCCTGGCATCACGGTGTGGGGGGCAGGCCCAGCTCATTTTAGGACCTCCCTGACTGTCTGGAACCGAACCCCGTGTCTCCGAGGTGCACCCGTGACCATGTGCCAGCCCAGGGCTGGCCGGGAGGCAGCCTTACCTTCAGGGATTTCAGTCTCCAGGGAGACAGACGTATAAGTGGATAGTAGACCAGGGTGCCATGGAAAGTGCTAGAAATGAGGGGTGAGCAAAGTGCTACTGGAGCCCAGAGGTGCGAGTAACTCCCTTCGCCTGGACAGAACCGGAACTTGGGGAAAATAAACAAGCTCACGTAAGGCAGACGGGTGGCCAGGCTGCCTCTGCTCTCACCGCCAATCCCTTTATTAACTGATAGTCACATTTTTTAAAGCTTGCCCATGAAGGAAAAGGTCTCACCTGGAAGCCCGGCATCCCCAGGATTTCTCAGATTCGCATCTGGGGATCCACAGAGACGCTGCGATGTTGACCTGCAGAAGACGGAGTAGCACTCCTGGCCCAGCCTGGACCCCCTGAGAGCCCCGCCGGCTCCTGCCCTCTGACCCCTCCGGGAACCCTCTGAGGTCATCACAGCCTCATTTCCAGTCCCCCCTGCCCTGGCTCCAGCCTTGCTCTCCCGAGTTGTGCCCACTCTGTGGGTGCAGGTGAGCAGGTCCGTTATTGTCTTGCTGGCCCTGCTTGGAGAAGGGCCATCCTCTCTCGGCTGCGCGGCCCCTCCTGTGGGGTGGCCGCTAGCCACGTGTGCAGCCATAACTGCGGCCAGAGCCCAGGAAGGATGAGGGACAGGCGCTGGGGACACCTGGGGGCTCATCCCACCCCGCACAGAAATGCACGGCTGGGGCGCTGGAATGCTGCCTTCCTGCCCCCGTGTCCAGGGCCATTTGTAAACCCCTAACTTCGATTGTATCTGCAACCCAACTAGCTTCCTTTTTGACACCAAGACGCTTTCTTATGTCTTTCCCAGCCAGAGAACTCTTACTCGCATGGCTAGGGTGGTATATTAAGGAGCACTTGCATGGCTAATAACTTTTCTCTGATGAAGACCACAGCCTCTTAAATTCCTGTCATTTCTACGGGCCTATTTTTAAATAAAGGACATGGGGTGCCATGCTGCTTGTTCCAAGAGACCTGATCCAAAAGTGGATGCAAATCAGGTGCCCTCCCTCTCAGGATAATTGTAAAATATTATGATGATGATACACACATGCCCATGGAGGAAAGACCCGTCCGAGGACGGCTGCTGTTTGTACTTAATTCCCCTGAAAAAGGACCGATGTTCAACTGGTGATTGGTGATGCCTGGGCAGGAGAGGGGACACTGGCGTGACAAACAGTGTGACTAGAGAAGCAGAGGAAGATGGGCGTGTTCTGGTCCCCTAGGACCTGCCTTTATTTTTTATTTATTTATTTATTTTTCTGTGGTACGCGGGCCTCTCACTGTTGTGGCCTCTCCCACCACGGAGCACAGGCTCCGTACGCTCAGGCCCAGCGGCCATGGCTCACGGGCCCAGCCGCTCCGCGGCACGCGGGATCCTCCCGGACTGGGGCCATGAACCCGTGTCCCCTGCATCGTCAGGAGGACCCCCAACCACTGCGCCACCAGGGAAGCCCCCTATTTTTTTCATTTTATTGCCATGAACAAGACTTACAAAGAACTTTATTGAAATGGAAATACTGATTATTTTTTATACTTAGTTATTTTCACTTACTTTTTCTTTTTTTAAAAATTTTTACTGGAGTATAGTTGATTTACAATGTGGTGTCAGTTTCCACTGTACAGCAAAGTGAACCAGTTATATACATTTATCCACTCTTTTTTAGATTCCTTTCCCATATAGGCCATTACAGAGTACTGAGTAGACTTCCCTGTGTTATACAGTAGGTCCTTATTAGTTATCTATTTTATAGATAGTGGTGTGTATATGTCAGTCCCAATCTTCCAATTTATCCCTACCCCCCCCTTACCCCCTGGTAACCATAAGTTTGTTTTCTTCCTCTGTAACTCTATTTTTGTTTCATAGATAAGTTCGCTTGCACCTTTTTTTTAGATTCCACATATAAGTGATATCATATGATATTTGTCTTTCACTTTCTGTCTTATTTCACTCAGTATGACAATCTCTAGGTCTATCCATGTTGCTGTAATGGCATTATTTCATTCTTTTTCGTGGCTGAGTAATATTCCATTGTATATATGGACCACATCTTCTTTATCCATTCATCCATCGATGGGCATTTAGGTTGCTTCCATGTCCTGGCTATTGTAAATAGTGCTGCAATGAACGTTGGGGTGCATGTATCTCTTCGAATTATGGTTTTCTCTGGGTATATGCCCTGGAGTGGGATTGCTGGATCATATGGTAGCTCTAGTTTTAGTTTTTTAAGGACCCTCCATACTGTTCTCCACAGTGGCTCTGCCTTTATTTAAAAGGCAGTGAATGTCGAGGTAGAGGGTTTGCCGTCACCTTCTGCTGAGCGTCCCCAGGACGCTCCTGTCCCCTTTCTGCATCTCCTTCTGCCCCGCTTAGAACTGGATGAAAACCCTGGCCACCAGAGTGCTCTGGTAGCAGACAGGTGGTGGACGCCACAGCTGATGGTCAATGTAAGGGAGTTGAAAATGCAAGGATAAAAGGCACCATTTTCATATTCCATCAAGCGCTTGTTTTGTAGTTCGTACCTAGGTCACCTCCGGGTTGCTCAGAAATGCTTCAGAAAACTGCATCTCGCAGGATGGGACTCTCTTCAAAGGCAGTGAGATTCAGGACCTTGCTGCTCACTGTGTGGGTCTGGCATCAGCAGCACCTGGGAAATGCAGACTCCCAGGCCCTGCCCAGACCTGCTGAGTCAGGACATGCATTGCAACAGGTGACTGTGTGTACAAGTAAGCTGGGGACACAACACTCTCGAGTGGAAAACAGCCTTGGACCCCGGTCTCTGTTCAACCAGTGACTAAGTGATCTAGGAAAGTCATTTTTCTGTGCTGCATTTTCCCATCTGTAAAATGGGCATCATTCGCCTTTATCAATTTGATAGGAAAGAGGTGAAGATAGTGACATTGTACTCTAATCTAACAAATTAGTAAGCATGTTCCAAGAGGTTACAGAAAGTATATGCAGAAGTTGACACCAAATATTATTCAGTAACGACAATGACAGCACTTTTATTTTTACTACTGAGAGAATGAGCTGTTTTACAGCTGTGGTGACACCAGGGCTCCATCAGCGCAGCCTCGTTCTGTGTACCTGATGTACCCGGATGTAAGTAATTTTCCGAAAGTTACTTTGATAAAACCCCTCAAGGAGACAATTCAATTTCCAAATGTAAATTCCAACAGCATACAGAGGGCCCACTATTGCTTCCAGTCCCCTGGTGAGAAATGAGGTTTTCTACGAAATGAGATTGCCTTTGACATTCTTGCTGTTCCTGCAAAGGGTTTTTCAATGTTAAAAGAAGCTGTTTCTGTTGGGAAAGGATTTGTTCGTGTAAAGTTGAAAGTTTACGCTTGTTATGCATGAGTTCAAGGAAGACAGAAATGATGTAGAAAGACAGATATATTCAATGTCATGTGGTTTTGAAGGGCTTGCTTCCGAGCCTTAATTATGATCCGTCAGTTGTACAGAGGATGAGAGTCTCGCCGTGTGAACAGGAGACGTGGACCCACCGCTGTCTCTCCCCACTCGTACCCCCCTCACCCTACAGCGCTTCCCGCCACCGGTGTGCGCGTCCGGCCACCACAGCGCAGAAGCTGCTGGATTCAGAATTCCATTTCAGGTGGAATGGCCAGTTCACTTTCTAGATATTTTGCTGTTACAAACATTGTCCACGTTCTATAGGCAATAACACAAGCAAGTGAAATACTCTGGGGAGAAAAACTCAACACGTGATGATAAAGTTTTCCCCTATTTGATTTTCATGATTTGACATACAAGAATACATTGATAGGAGAGGAGACCTTCTCTGTAGCATTAGAAGTAAATTGTGGGCATTCAGCCCTTAATTCCGTTGAGTGTTTCTTTTCTTTTCTTTTTTTTTTTTCCCCAAAAGGCTGTGTGATATTTAGATGACACAGAATCAAATGATCTGGACGCCTAACTTGTGCTGGATTAAAGGGTGTCTCGAGTGGAATGCACTTCGGTGGTCAGAACTGTGATATTCTTCTTGGTTTGGTCATCACCTCATCCAACAAAAGATTTATAACAGAGGCCAGTTGTTATTCTGTGACACTTTCAATCAGGCATCTAGGGAAGGACCTCGGCAACTTACAAAAAAACCAGAGATGGCCTGGTGTCCTGGGAAGGAACCTGACTGTGCTCGGGCTTCATTCTCTGTGACCTTGGACAAGGCACCTAATCTTCTTGGATCTTCTTTCTCCATTTATAAAGTGGGTAGAACCACATGGTCCCTTAAATCCCAACTTTTACCATTTACAGGACGATGGAGTCTTATCATCTGTGTCAGGCAGAGCACGTCCCAGGCTCCCTCCAGGTGTGTGTCTGCTGCCCGCCCCTCCCCTGGGGTCTGGCACACACAGGGCAAGGTAAAGACTTCCAAGCTGGATGCCCTTTCTTCCCTAAACATGCTTCTGCATCTCCCACCAGCCAGAGAGACCACTCACTCTAGTCATTCTAAGATACGGTTCAGCTCTTTACATGGAGAGGGTAAGGCAGACAGTAGCTGACAATTTATGGACCATTTTCCTGAGGTCTAAGTGCAAATCCATCTTTCGTATTGGACGTTACCACCAGTCAGCAGGAGGTGTTTTAATTATTATTTCATGTTGGCATAAAGACACTGTCAGATAGTGCCCTTCAAGGGAAACTCTTGCTTTGGGGGGCCGTTGGAATCTGTACTTTTGGCCCATGCTTCCCAGCACATGAGGCATGTATTGGTTTCCCTAAACTATACTCCATGGAGTACATACCCTACCACTTGAGAGATGCAAGACTCGCTTCCCAGCGGGATCTGTGTCTCCCAGGATGCTTTGAGCAAGCGCTGAAGGGTAGGTCTACAGTGAGCAAGATCATCTTATCGAGAATGGATGCTGGTTATCTATTTTATATATAGTAGTGTGTATATTTTAAATCCCAAGCTCCTAAGTTATCACACACACACACCCCTGCTTTCCCCTTTGGTAACTGTAAGTTTGTATTCTATGTCTGTGAGTCTATTTCTGTTTGGTAAATAAGTTCCTTTGTATCATTTTTTTAGTACCATATATAAGTGATATCATATGATATTTGTCTTTCTCTGTCTGACTTACTTCACTTAGTATGATAATCTCTAGGAACATCCGTGTTGCTGACAAGGACCTACCAAATAGCAAAGGCAACTATACTCAATATCTTGTAATAACCTACAATGGAAAAGAATCTGAAAAAGAATGTGTATATATGCATACATATGTATATATATGTATATATACATTCTTACATATGTATACATATATATATAGTCAATCACTCTGCTGTACACCTGAAACTAACACAACACTAAAATCAACTATATTTCAAGAAAAATTATGAAAAAAAGAATAGATGCTAAGACAGTATTTACACCCAGCCACTTTTAGTCTTGTTTTCATATCTCATTAGCCACTCAGATCTGGAGAAAGAATTATACAGAAGACTAAAGCATACAGAATTGAAATATGCACCTTATTTGACTTTTTTGGAGTATCAACTCTCTACTATCAAGAATTACTTGAACTGATACATACTGGGAAAATATTATTTATTTTGTATAGCACTTTTGTTTTTGGTGCCTATGTTCCTCAGTTTGCTCATGGTAACAGCAACAAGGTTCTCATATCAAACATTCTTCCTCTTATAAGCTGAATAACATGATGCTGCAGGTCTACTAAAAAATGGGATTCCAAGGTTAAAATGCCCATACCAATGGTATTGAGAATCCAGAGCTTTACATTTTGACTTCTGAAATATGATCAGAAATACGATCATAATTCTGGGCCACAACTAGAAAATTAGTTACAGAAAATCTAACTTAAAAAAAACCTGCCAACAAACCCCAAAATTAACTAATAAAGTTTGCATAAATTTTGTCTCTAAATAAGTATTGTAAATAACAAATAATATTGAATAAAACAAGAGAATGGAACGTATAGAGAACAGTAATTATGAATTCATCAAATCAGGCCATTTGCACCTGGGCTACATTCATAACACTTGCATTGTTACCCCTAGGAAATTATTATCCACAGTTGATCGTGCTTGGTCTTTTCCTATCATATATTTTCTGAAAGTTGCACGTTGCTCATCTGTTTTTATACAAATCTAAAATATGGTATTTATCCCATATGTACATGTGGTCAAGTGATCAAGAAAAATATCTTCAGTACTGAGCACTCCCTGCCCCATTTTAAAGGAAATCCTGACGGTAGTAAATTCACGCTAATTGGGAGCTCTATGAAGGGGTTAAAGCGTTACCCATTACAAGTCAGGTGGCCATTATAAATGTTACCCAAATAAAAGCCAGAAACAGGAAGCCAAAAAGCAGGTCCCTACGGCAGGCATGTCTTAAATGATATCATTTGTCAAGTTTCCAGCATCTTGTGGTGGCAAACACACAAAAAGAAGATCTGTGTTGTACTGAGGACAGTACATCCTCATTAGCTGGAATGTTCCTTAAGCACATAATGCAAGATTTTCATTTTAATAAGAAGCAGCTACTTGTCACTGCACTTTCATTAGATAAATACTGAAGGTAATACTAATGACCATTTATAGATGCTCCATTCTACTCCTGAGAAACTCCATTCAGATGAAATCATATCATAACAATTTATAGAACATGTCATGCAAAACTTCTGTGTCATTTCTTTGCAAACTATTCCCTGATCTTTTTTTTTTTTTAAATGCTGAAGTCAGTCAACAGCGGACGTCATCATCTAACGGACCTGAAATGACAGTGTTGGTATTTTTTGTGTGCAAGACAAATTGGAAGGAAGAGCATTTGGCTTTTTAGAAGTCACAATGGAATGGGAAGGAAGAGCTGGGACTCCCTGTTTCTTGGCATACTTACCGGAGTCAAGGCTCTCCATCCACCCAGCCAGAGACCTCAAGGCTGATGTGCAGAGAAGGCCACCCTGAGAACCCAGAAATAATTCATCCACCGTGATTGTTCAGCCCTGGCCCCGTCTCTAAAACAAAGACTGACAATTGCTCTGAGTTATGGATGTACTTTTTGTGATATGTAATACAGTTCAGAAGAAAGGTGGTGAGAGCATTGCACCATTTCACCTCCCATTAGAGGCTGGTCTTGAACGCTAATCCCAGAAGATGAAACTGATGCTGAACTATGACCCTCAATTTACAAATCATTTTTCAGAAGAATAAAAAAAAAGTTTAAACATATTTTTGGCATTATCTGAACGGGCAGAATCTTTCATGCTTGTTTTCTAAGAATAAATGAAAACAGCATGCACTATAGTTTCTTAGTGTGGGGAAAGAGCAGGGTTTTCAGATTATATTTTATTTTAAACCTGGGTGTTTGCATTTTTGTTTAACATTGCTGAATTTAGTATACGCCTTCAAAACATAATCAACTTCTATTCTGTAGCTTAAGGGATCCATCAGTTAAAATGTTGGTCTTTCATCTTTATTACTCTCCCATTAAAATGAGAGAAACCGGGACGCACTTCAGTTTAGAAGAAGCAATTTAGTTGGCGATGTCCTTACTACTCAAGTCTTGACAGAAGAAGAAAACGCGTGATTGCTTGGACTTCACACATCTGGCTGCATAGGAAGCAACTAAGCCTATCAGACAGATACTATGTTAAATTGAATAATATTCTTTGATGAGATGATTTGATGGCACGTTTCGCCACTACCGGTCATTCCCTTGCACTTACATTCATAAAACCTGTCCCCTCCCCTTTGTTTGTGTATCAAAACGGTAGGCAAAGTCTCCTTCCGTTTTGCCATAGCTGTGAGGTCTGAAAGGGACTGATTAATAACGGAGCAGCACACTGGACCAGCTTCTCTGGTTCCCTGAGCTAGTAACCCTTTGCGATAATGAGGACACAAAGAGCCTCCCATCAGGCTGCTCCCCTTTTTCATAACTCAAAAGCGTCACAGTGGCAATAGCCTCCAGTGCTATTTGTCTTTAGTGCAGTTGTGACACTTCGGCATGATCCATAATTTGGTAGCTATTTACCGTGACATTTCCCTTCAGCGCAGCCATAACATTCAGTGAAGCCATTATTTGGTCCCATTTACCATATAAATTGTATTGTTGTGCATGCATGCTAGCAGCTACATTAGGTACCTGAAAATGAGTAAATCTTGTAAAATAGATACTAACAGCTATTCAGCAGTAGGATTGCCTTGCTCCTCAGACAGAAAGAAAGAAAAATTAAATATGGTCACCAAGTCTCCTGGAGCATCTTTAATTGCTTGTCTATTTATTTAGCATGTTAGAGACGCCGAAACCCAAGGCTTTGAAAAGTACTCTGTCGGGCTCTGCCTTCATTAGAAAGGCACGATGGCATTCCCACCTTAATGATGAAAACCGGAGCAGCCTTTGGTGAGCTGAAGGTTAGAACGAAGGCGGATCAGCTGCAGGCTTGATTCGGAGGGGAAGGCGCGGGACTCGTTACTTTCGTGTCTGTGACATCAGGCGCTAGTGACAAGCAGCATCTCATTCCACCAGGACACGTGGAGAAGTAAAATGGGAATAGAGCATCGGTGGCTGCTGTACTACTTCCATGATCAGAGATAACACACACCTTCCAGAAGTCTCTAACATGAAGCACAATCATTTTAGATCATTTTGGTCCCTACTTTGCACGATGCTATTTGACATACCCTACTTAGGCTTATGAAGGGTGCTGTTAGGTACCTACAGTGCTTTCCCCTGTATGGCCCATGTTTTGTTATGTAGACCCTCGCTGTGGATGGAGCACATCCTTTTCCCTTTCCCGTGCCTGTATTAAGTTTGTAAAGTCCCCTGAATCTCTATAGTTTCCCTTTCCCAAACCTGCCTTTTTTCTATATAAGTTTTCAACACTAAGTTTCTTCTTAAGGGAAGAGAGAAATTTTCCATCCTACACGTGCCTCACTGGGATGACTGCGCATAAAAGCCATTAAATGAGAGATGCTTCTTTAAAAGAGGTCTGTGCTCACTTAATTTTTTTTTCCTAATAATCTAACAGAGTCCAAGTTTTGGGAGACTCCCTCCAAATTTCTATTTAGATAGTTGGCTGGTGATTTATAGAAAAAGAAGGGCCATTTCCTGAGAATATGGACTCTGAGAAATGGCTGACTTTTGCTATATCTCTCATTTATTAACAACTTACTAGCATCAGACCAGACTCTTCCAAAGCAAAGAACTCATGAACTATTTTCAAGACCAATTTTAAAATCTCATCAAGCTGAAGACATACTGATTTGATCAGATCTTGCATCAGGAATTAATTTAGTTCCCTGGGACAATAAAATCTGGAATGAGACCGTCCATGAGTAAAGAATTGAATGTAAAGGTTTTACCTCTGTGCCATTGAGGGAAGTTTTATTAGCACTTTTTTTTTTGCAATGGAGGAGCAAAAAATAAAAAAAATAAAAAGAACGGAAATAAAGAAAAGAGAAAGAGAAATCTATTCATTAGAACTTTTGTTTTAAAAAATATTATCTCCGTTACTAACTAAAAATAAATTGATTTGAGTAATTCTGGGGCATAAAATGTCCATTTTCTTTCTCCTTTTATTTATGCCATTGTTCTGTTTTTACAGCTTACTGTTGACAGAGTGAGGTAATTCAACAACAATTTTTCCAGTGTTTTTTCTCATGTACATATAATCGACGGCCCGGAAGACAGACTCCAGGCCGGTAAACCTGCCCTCTGCAGACAGACCTCCAAGGTCGACCTTACAAACCAGCTCTCCACTCGCATACATCTTAAGCAAGTGGTCCATGGCGGCTCGATACTTAGAAAGGTAATGGTTCAAGAAGAAGCCCCGGATGCTGGCAGATTTCTTCAGCAGTTTGGCTGGTAGTGTTCCTGCTTTCACAGGGGACAGGCCAGTAGGAGTTTGGTAGCCAGAGACAAACCCAATTACTATCAAGCGCCCTTTGGTAGCCAAGGCATCCACAGCCAAGTCAAACATGGCTCCCCCGACGGATTCGTACACCACGTCCACACCTTGGGGGTACTCCTGCTTCAGGACAGCACCCACGTGCTCGCCGTTATAGTTGATGGGACGATCACAGCCAAGAGATTTCAGAAAGGCAGACTTTTCATCAGAAGAGCAAGTTCCAATTACATGGCACTTGGCCTTCTTTGCAAGCTGGACGGCAAACTGGCCGGTCCCCCCAGCTGCTGCAGTCACCAGAACTTTCCTCCCTTCTGATAGTTCTCCAAGCTCTTTCAGGCTGATGTAGGCTGTGGTACCACTCACCAGGAGGGTGAGATACTCGGGTTTCATGGCCGGCACGAGAATGGCCGTGCTGGCAGGCACCACTGTGTACTCGGCAAAAGAGCCGGGTGCCATGTAAGCCACAGCCTGGCCAACTGTGAATGTGGCACTGGCGGAGAGGCCCAAGGCCACCACCTCGCCCACACCTTCGAAACCTGCGTCAAAGGGGGTCTTGACAGAAGGGTCATAGCGGCCAGCTGAATAGTTTATGTCAGATGCATTAACACCAACAAATCTAGAAGAAAACAGACACAAATACATTCAGATGTTTTCTTCATCAAGGCCTTTCTATCCCACTTAGAAAAATTCCGCTAATTCTGGTGACTGTGGTGGGTGGTGAAGCTATATATTCTGATAGAATTTGAAAAAAACGGTCCTGATATTCAGTTCAAAAAAAAAAAAAAAGAAATCAAACACGTATGACTTCAACAGTGATCTGTTAGAGTTTTGGTGTATTTTATTCTTTCATTAGTTTAGGAATAATTTCACATCCCTCTAAACAGCAAGCTATGTATTTCACATGCCATTTATCCCCCTCTGATTCCTTTCAAAAGAGGAAAAAAAAAAAAAAGTTAGGAAGCCCTCTTATACACAAACTTCACTGGAGCTGTGAGTTGGAAATTAATTGGCCTCTTAACAAAGATGTTAAAAACAACAGTGGGATACAATATATTCAAAGAAGTAGATGTGTATTGATCCTGGCAACAATGTAACACTTCAGATAATAATAGTAACGACAATGATATTATTAAAGATTGATGTAACGTGCAAGGTCACTGGCTGTTACACGTTACTGCAGGGTTGTTTCAGTGTGAGCGGGACTGCAGCAAAGTTTCTTTCTGATGTAACTATGTCCAGCGTGAACATATGCATGTTGATGAACTGAACAAAAATTGTCTCATAAGGGTAGAGATTTTTATGGAACATCCAACATTTTACAGTCCTTCCCAGATGAAAAGGAAAGCAAATCGGCACTATATTTTTCCTCAACAAGAAGCAGAGACGTACTTGATTAATACCAGATGATTATTTTCACTTGGTATCCAGAGTCCATTTAATTGCGAGGCTGGTATTTTTACCAGCTTTTTTTCATCTCAGTATACCTCATAACAAAAATATCCTGATACATAAGGAAAAAAGCCGTCTCCTAAGGATGTCAGGAGGTGGCTGAGACACGTAACGGAGGACCCTAAAAATGTCATTTCCATGAAAAAGTGGTGGTATCTGGTGGCAGGAGGAAAGTTGGTCAAGGAGGCCATTTTAAAATAATTTACTTTTAATTTAACTTAATAAACCCCAAACTGCCCCATGCAAGGATCCACTTCCACTGTATTATAGACAATGCTTTGCACTTACAAATGCGCCCTTATGATTGTGCCCTGTATATATATCTACACCATCGAAAGCTCTCTACATCCTGTAGAAATAAGAAAGCAGGAAACACTTTCCTTCGGGCATGTCCAGCCGCTTTCAGAGGTTAGCAGACACACAGCCTCACTAACACGCTACAGAATTCCATACCCATACGTGACACACAGTAACGAGAAGCGGGAATAATGATTTTTGGTGGCTTCTCATTTGGCCTTTAATACCAAGATGCCCACGGTCTATTTTTTGGAGGGGGGAAGAGGCCCCTACCTTTCCTTTCAATTTACCCAACTCTCCAGGCCTAGTCTTTTTTAAAAAGACGCCAGCTTCCTGAGAGCGTGCTTCTGCACCTCACGGAGGGCTGCCAGGGCAGAGGCCAGCTGGACCACCTCTTGGTGTCCTGCTCGAGGCCGCAAAGCCAACTCGAGGGAGGCGTCCGCGGGGGTGGGAGTGGCGGGCTGTGCCGTAGAGGCTGGGGGCCAGGGCGGATCGCCAGCTCCCTTCTCTTCGTCCCGTGGCCCTCGCCCCTCCCGTCTCATCCCCCTCCTCCCCACCCCCATCCGGCTGGCGTTTCTGCCTCCCCAACCGCAGAGGCCCTTCCCTTGCGGGGAGCCCCTGCCTTGGACTCGGAGGGACGCCCCGGTGGGAGCTGGCCCCTCGGGTCACCCCCCGCCTCGGAACGGGCGTGCCCTGGGGGGGCTTCGAGCGGGAAGGCGCTGCTGGAGGAAAACGCAACCCCCGCCGTCTGCCGCCCCGAGCCCTGGTGGCAACTTCCCGGGGAGAGGTGGCGGGACCGAGCAGGGCGCACGCCCGGGAGGAAAGCGGCGGGGAGAGGGCACCCGCGTGCGTGTGCGCGCGTGTTGGGGGGCTCTGCCGGGAGCTGCGGTGGCTGCAGCCCACCCGCGGCAGCTTGAGTTTACCACGGGGCTTTGCTGAAAAGCCTAAATCAAACATTGCGGTGGAGCCCGGCCAGCGCTGGAGCGGTGGCAGGAGACTGCAGGGCCCGCCGCGCGCCCACTCCACGTCTCCGACTCCCTGCGGCGCCCTCGGTGCGCCCGGGCGAGCCTGCAGGGCGCCCGAAACCGGCGCTTCTTGGGGTGTCTCTCCTCGGAGGTGCTCGGCCTCCGCCGACTGCCCGGCCTCCGCCGCCCCGCGGCCTCTCCACCGCCACCACCCAGACGCCATCAGTGAGTCCGACTCCCGGAGCGGGCTGGGGCTGCGCGGGTCGCCGCCTAGGCCCGCGACCGTGACCTCGGCCTCCCTGGGCCGAGCGGGGGTCCAGGCGGGCGCGCCCAGCTCGCAGCGGCAGCGGAGCTCGGGCCCAGGGGTGGTCAAGTGCGAGGGGAGCCCCGAGCACACGGCGCGCCGGAGCGCAGAGGCCGCGGGACAGAAGCCGCTGGCGGCCGGACCGTGACCTTGGCCTCAAAGGCACCCCCAATTTTCGTGTCTCCCCACCCCACCCTGCCGCCCTCTAAAGAGCCTGCTTTGTTGGTGAAGGAATCCCTAGTTCCTACTCGGCTTCGCGCCCCTCGCCCTCTCCAGGGTCGCCCAGCCCCTGGTGCGCATCCCCACCTCTCCCTGGACCCCCGCTTTGACGCTGCGCCGCCGCTGCGGCTGGTGGGCACCCGCCACTGCCCAGACGCGCCTAGGTTCTTACCTGGGCTTTGGGAAGAGCTGCGCCAGGGTCGGGAGACCGCACCTTCGGCTCAGTCAGAAACAAGTTCAAGAGCAGCAGGCGCAATGGGCAAGGGGTCCGGGTTAGGGGGAGCAGGGGACAGGAAGAGCGAGCGAGAGAGAAAAAGAGGAAAGTGAAGACGCGCATCTGGACCCTCGCCTTGTACCCCCCTTTAATTTCAAATATGTGCTTTTAATGAGTGCAGGGGTCTAGCGATCCGACGGGCAGACCCACTCAAAAGACTAAAATCGAGGAACCCCAGGAAAAAGAATGGGGCGGTGCGGGCTTTCCCCAAATATATACCCTTCCAGAGTCACTCGGTTTATTTATACTAAAAAGTGATGAACCCCTTCGTCATGTTTATTGTGAAACAGGGCAGCCCTCAGAGGGGAGGGAAAGGCTTTTCTCTGAACAAAAAACCAAACCCGAAAACTCAAGTCTAGAGCAAAAGCCTTCAATACTGGGAGACAAAGTCGTCCAAACCAGACCCTCCCTTTAAAAAAAGAAAGAAAGAAAGAAAAAAAAAAAGAAAAATAAGAAAAGAAAAGGAAGAATGAAGGAAAAAAATCTTGGCCTGGAGAATCAGCAGAAATAGTTACCCTCCCGTGAGCAACAAACGGTTTATCAAAAACGCCTTCCCCATCCCCCATTTTCTGTTTGCCATTCCTACAAACTCTTTGCTCCATTATCTTACACTTGAGCAGAAAATCGTTAGAAATATTTGGAAACGAAATAATGTGTCACTGTCTTACAGAAAAAGCTAAAAATAGCGCGCGAACTGACTTAACCAGAGGGTGTCTTTCTCCCTTTTTTCTTTTCTTTTCTGCGGGCTGGGCATCCAGGAAGAGAAGCGAGGTCGTCCTCCTATGTTTGAAACCGGAAGGTGAGAACTGGATAAAGGAACACCGATGACACATTCTGGAGGCTCGCCTTCTCACACCTTTCCTAAATGGTAAACCTGATTATCTTAAATCGATGTCTGGCTTAAAAAGCACTTCCCTCACCGTGAATAAAGAATTTGTATTTTCTGTTAAAATGAAATGAGACGTGCAAAAGGTTCCACTGAAAAAAAAGTCAGAGGGAGCACAACTAAAACCCCCAAACACCTTTCCAAACAAGTGAATTTGGGCTGAATCCATTCATTCCAGAGCAGATTTTATTACGATAAAAATAAGAAGCTCTTGCACAAAATTTTCATGCAGTTAATACTGTTTGGGGCGATTTGGTCTAGGATTAAAATGAACTAACCTGCAGCGAATTACTAAGGCTCTATTCTTAAAAAAAAAAAAAAACCGGTAAAATGCCACCCTTACTGACAACGTTTGCTAGAATAAAGGACCTTCCCACAATTTGGGGGTGGGAGCAGATTTTCCAACAGAGTAAGGAGACGGAGAAGCAAAGGTTCCGCCCCTCCCCACAAGCAGAAAACTCGCCCCATTCTTCTGTTGCGGATTTCAAAGTAGAAGTTAGAGGTCAAGCGTTTAATATAAATATACTGTTTATATTAAAGGGATTTTTGTCATATGGGGATGGAAGATAGCGGCGTGGATCTTAAAGCAACCCAAATTGAGGAGCTTCCAACATGGCAGCCGGCGCTCCAGAACTCCGACCACCCAATTCAGGGACCGGCCCTGGTTACCCAACGCGGGGAAGGGGGGCACAACCGGGGGAGCTGGTGCCCTGGAGGCGGGGAGGCCGGGCGGCCGGCGCTGCGGGCGGGAGCAGTCTCCACGACGGCGCGGGCGGGGGGCCCACCTCTCTGCTGCTGGGAGTGCTGGAACTTCACACCTTCCCCTGCCTGCCCGGCTCAGTCTCCCTCTCTCCATTTCACACCCTGTTTGCAAAAGGTATTATTTTTCTAAGCTGTCGTGGGTGTGTGTACATCAGTGTTCACCATCACCAGTGTAGTGCATCGAAAAAAAAAAAAAAGCCTGGGTGAAACTTTGCCTGTTCAGTCTGAGTCTCATCTCGACTTCCAGCAAATCACTCGTGTGTTCTGTATGTTCTGCGTGAACACACACGCCTTTCTTTTTAACTTGGCAGGACGCGTGTCCGGATCTCGACAGTCTTAGCGTTTCCCGGCACGATGAAGAAGTCCTCTGCAGCCCAGTTTCCATCAGTGCAAACTTTGTAAAGGACACACACGGCCCACCGTTTAAGGCACTCCCTGTGCCCACCTCACGCCCAGCCTCCCCTCAATCCCGCCCTTGGCTCACTCAATTTCTACGTTTCCAACAGGTCCCCAGAAGTTTCATGTCATGATGAGAATTCCGAAGTCTTCCAGCCTTGTTTGGAAGGCTGATATGAATCTCTAAAACGGACACTTAAGCGTTACCTCAAACTCTTTAGATAAGATGCATTTTGTCCTTGAGCCCTCGCAGGGGACTTGGTCCTTCCTAGCACACCATTTACAACATGGCTACAACCAGAACTTACTTCTCCCTTCGAAAGTACTATTCAACCTGAAATATGCAACACTGGAACCCCTCCGATGGGACTGAGCGGGCGGGCGAGTCCTGCTCTTGCCCAGGGAGTAGAGGGACGGGGACTGGCCCGCCTGCAAGCCCGGCTGCCAGGGGACCCACCCGGCAGACCCGCGGGCACGGCTCCGAAGAGTGAGGTCCCTTCCTTCCTGTTGCTTCAGCAGTTACTAAAGATTAGTGAGGTGGAAACACCCTCAGGTGGGAAGTGTGGAGGTGGAAAAGACAGTCCAAAGGTCGGGCAACGACCCGAGCAAGTGTCACCCGAAGGTCTGCAAAACGTGCGGCCCAATGCAGCCATGCTCCCACCCCGGCCCCTGCCCAGCCGCCCGGGACGCGCGCCACGCGCCCGTCGGTACGCTGCAGGGCACAGACGACAGTTACACAGAACTGACAACACGCAGACGGCACCGGCGAGGCGCACACCGACACACCCAACGACAGGCTCCGCCATTGCGAGGCGGCTGCCAACCTGGAGCGAACGGGAAAAGCCAGCGGGTCCCCGGCCTCCTTCCTCCAAAGCACGTTACCTAAATGTCGCGGTTTGTGTCCAGGCTGTTCCCGCTCCACCCTAAAGATTATGCGATCGCAGGAGCCGTGGGTGCGCGCGGGTGGGCAGGGCGGGGAGCCTCCCCTTCTGGGTCCCGTCGGTTTTATTTCGGGAGCGGGAGGGGGAGGAGGGAGGGCTGGGGGAGGGGAGGGGAATCCCAAATTAAAATAACCCTCAGTTTTGAGGACGTTCGGTGCCATCGGATATTCACACCAGCAACAGTCACATTACATTCGCCTTCGCCAGATGGCGGCGGGTTCAACTTCCCGGGATCTCGCAAAGTCAGGCTGTGCGCCCGAGAGCGCGCCGGGTGTGGGGACGCAGGCGGGCGCGGGACAGCCCGGGAGCTGCGCAGCGCTGGCCGGGGCCGGGGCCCGGGCCGGAGCCGGGGCGGGGGGCGCGCGCCGGGCTCACCGGTTCCGGACGAGGAGGTCTCCGTCCCCGGGGAGTGGCACCGGGCAGTCCCAGCGCAGGGTGACGGCCTCGCGGAAGTTGGGGCTCAGCCGGGTCACCACCAGCTTCTGCATGGCGCGGGGGATGGCCGAGCCCTGGAAATCCAGGAAGTGGCGGGAGTACGACATGTCCACGATGGCTCGGGCCCCGGCGAGCGCCAGCCGCAGCATGGCCCGCGCCTCCGCCTGCTTTCTGCGCCGCCGCTGGCCGGGGTCGCGCCCAGCCCTGGCCGCTCGGCTCGGCTCCGCGCGGCGGGCGGAGCGGGCGGGTCCGCCCCTCCTCCGGCCCGCGCCCTCCCCTCGGCTCCCCCCCCAGCCTTCCCCACTACGCCTGGCGCCCGCTCCCCCACTCCTGCCCCGCAGCGGGCAGCGCGGGGAGTCAGCGCAGCCCCCGCGGTTCCCGGGCGCGCCACCCCCGGGGTCCGGGCCGGGGGGATCGCTGCCGCTCCGGCCACTGCTCCTTTAATCTTTTTGTTTGGGTTTGAATCTGCTCGGCGCAGACTGGCCAAGGATCTTCTCCGCCCTCCCCCTTCCTCCCGGCGCCCGGGAGGCACCGGATATCCCCACCCTCCCCACGGTCTAAAAGCCGGATTTGACTTCTCTAAAAGGGTGAGGGGGGCGGCGAGGGGACCCGCGCGTCCCGCGATCGCCGCGGCCCACAGCCGGCGGCAGCCCAGGGCGTCCTCAGAGCTGCGCGGCGCCCGGCAGCCGGCGCAGGCGCCTCCCCTTCCCGTGCGAAGCGTTCACTTCCTTGCAAGGTGGTACGAATCAACCCCGAGCGCGGCCGGGGCGGCGGGGCACGGCCCGGGCCCGGGGCCGGGCGGGGAGCCCGGGCCTCCGGGGCACCCTCAAGGGCACCCAACGCCGGGCGGGGGGCGCCCAGGGCATCCTGCGCCCCAGGCTCTTGGACCCGGTGCTCACAACGCCTTGCCCGCGCCTTCTGCCCTTAGTCTGTCCCGTGCAAGTTGCACGAACTAAGCCATTTTATTTATTTTGGCCAAGATTTCGTGTTTTTCCATGAATGTCGTAAGTGGCCTCTGCAGGACTGTTACGGGTTTCCCATTGGGACAGAACACATATATTGGAACCCAGAGGGCCAAATTCCCAGAGCACATAAACATTTTAAACTTCTGGGTGGGGATGCCCAGGGACTTAATTGAATTGGAGACGTTGGCATGATGTATGAAGACCTCTTTTTATAACCCAGCTAGAAAGATCTGCAGTTCCATCGTGTCAATTTTCTCCCTAATTGTTTGTATTGACCAAACAATCAATTCACTTTTCACAGAGGGACCAGATTACATATTTTCCACATTTTTTGTGTAATGAGCAAAGTCCATCATTAAATTTTTATTAAAGGTATACATTTTAATAAATTTTTTTTCTTGTTTTCCACTTACCCATTAATTACCAAAATATAAAAACCGCGCAGTGCCCCTCCCCAGTCAGATCTAACCCCCGAAACTAAGATTGCAAAAGTGACACAGGTATTTTTATCTCAAATGTCGGACATTCCTCATCCAAGCGTAGTTTGTATCCACGTGGGTGCATGTGTGTATGAATGTACAAGCGGGGGCGGAGGGGGAGACTTACAGGTTTAAAAATCTGCAGGAACTAGTGTCTACTTAACTTGGCTTATAACACATGGGTTTTACCCAGTATCAGCCGGTGGGTTGCAATAACAAACCCCTCAATGTCTTTCTCCAATGTGCAATCTTTTATGTTATGCCGTATTAAGATTTCTTTTTTGTGTCATATTGTTCA